>NC_139643.1:19223269-19295769 GCF_964638095.1 Poromitra crassiceps
AAAACTACATTATAGACTCACACAGAAATAAAACTACATTATAGACTCACACAGAAATAAAACATTACAGACTCACACAGAAATAAAACTACATTACAGACTCACACAGAAATAAAACTACATTACAGACTCACACAGAAATAAAACTACATTACAGACTCACACAGAAATAAAACTACATTACAGACTCACACACAGAAATAAAACTACATTACAGACTCACACAGAAATAAAACTACATTACAGACTCACACAGAAATAAAACTACATTATAGACTCACACAGAAATAAAACTACATTATAGACTCACACAGAAATAAAACTACATTACAATACAGACTCACACACAGAAATAAAACTACATTACAGACTCACACAGAAATAAAACTACATTACAGACTCACACAGAAATAAAACTACATTACAGACTCACACAGAAATAAAACTACATTATAGACTCACACAGAAATAAAACTACATTACAGACTCACACAGAAATAAAACTACATTACAGACTCACACAGAAATAAAACTACATTACAGACTCACACAGAAATAAAACTACATTAAAGACTCACACATAAATAAAACTACATTACAGACTCACACACAAATAAAACTACCTACATTACAGACTCACACACAGAAATAAAACTACATTACAGATTCACACAGAAATAAAACTACATTATAGACTCACACAGAAATAAAACTACATTACAGACTCACACAGAAATAAAACTACATTACAGACTCACACACACAAATAAAACTACATTACAGACTGACACACAGAAATTATTGTAGTAATCTAAATTATTTTGTAATTGTAAAATAGACCTAGAAAAATAATTTGGTTTCCGATTGGGGTGTTTTGAGAGGGGGTGTCGGTCTTGCGTGGGACCCCTACGTCACCCCACAACTTGGTTTTCACTTTGAGAAACATGTCGAAGTCTGAGTGAGGCGAGTCATCAGAAAAACAAAAAAATATCGATCCTGACCCCTAAATTAAAATGGAAAAAATTGAATTTGTAAAAACAAATAAAACCGAATTTGTAAAAAAACAAAACAGAATCATATGGCCCTACTATTTTGTCATAGATTTCATACACTTTGTCGTAAAAACATCAGAAAGCAAAAATCTTACCATAAGGGGGGACCCTGGAACAAAATCTTATCAAACGGGGGTCTGTGGTCTAATGTGTGTCCGTTTAGGGGTCCTTGGTGTGAAAAAGTGTAAGAACCACTGCTTTAAACAAGCTAAACCTCAGCATCCCGTACATGCCATATGTGGTAGAGAAAGGCCACGCTGGCAGTAAACACACATCACACTGACCCACTGAGAAGTTTCTGGACAGTCTCCCACACATGTTCCTCTTCTCCAAACCCAGAAACCAGGAGGCTGGTATATGGGCACATTCTTTAGATAGCTAACATAATTATAGGCTAGATGATTTTGGAAATTTTGATTATTGTGGCTTTTGTTTATTGATGTGTTTTCAACGGTTTATATGTTCAGGTATAGTTATTGACAGATACCACTAGGGCAGACACAAAACCAGTCAAGACATCCTTAGGCAAAGTGTCCTATTTCAGGATGAAAAAGGTGACTGTTAATGTACCTAAAAGTGACTACCGTAAATTCCGGACTATAAGCCGCAGCTTTTTTCCCGTTTTTTGGCCTTTTTTGGCCCCTGCGGCTTATATAACGGTGCGGCTTATCTATGGATTTTTTCAAAAAAAAAAAAGAAAAAAACGGAATTCTCTCTTCTTTAGCACTCTTTCTAACTATAAATCCACTTCTGTTTTAATTTCCTCTCTTGCCCTCTTTTCACCACACTGTATGACACTGTATGACACTGTGTGCACTGTAAAAAAGAAACACAGGTGGTGTTGTGTTATGTTGTTTTGTTGAAATGTTAATAAATGGGAGCTTCCTCAAACAGCCATCTCTTTCCCGACAATCCCCTCTGTGCATGAACCCTTACATATGGTAATTAAACATTAAAACACAAAAAAAAAAAAAAAAAAAAAAAAAAAAAAAACATTAAAACACCCGCGGCTTATAGTCCGGTGCGGCTTATATATGTAAAAAACAGTCAACTTTGCAGGTGCGGCTTATACACCGGTGCGGCTTATAGTCCGGAATTTACGGTACTTTGCATCCATGTTTAACAATGTGGGCATCAGTGACCCAGGGATCTTTAACAATGCAGGCATCAGTGACCCAGGTATGTTTAACAATGCAGGCATCAGTGACCCAGGTATGTTTAACAATGAGGGCATCAGTGACCCAGGGATCTTTAACAATGCAGGCATCAGTGACCCAGGTATGTTTAACAATGCAGGCATCAGTGACCCAGGTATGTTTAACAATGAGGGCATCAGTGACCCAGGTATGTTTAACAATGCGGGCATCAGTGACCCAGGTATGTTTAACAATGCGGGCATCAGTGACCCAGGTATGTTTAACAATGAGGGCATCAGTGACCCAGGTATGTTTAACAATGTGGGCATCAGTGACCAAGGGATGTTTAACAATGAGGGCATCAGTGACCCAGGTATGTTTAACAATGCGGGCATCAGTGACCCAGGTATGTTTAACAATGCGGGCATCAGTGACCCAGGGATGTTTAACAATGTGGGCATCAGTGACCCAGGGATGTTTAACAACGCGGGCATCAGTGACCCAGGTATGTTTAACAACGCGGGCATCAGTGACCCAGGTATGTTTAACAACGCGGGCATCAGTGACCCAGGGTCCAGGGATATTTAACAACGCGGGCATCAGTGACCCAGGGTCCAGGGATGTTTAACAATGAGGGCATCAGTGACCCAGGGATGTTTAACAATGTGGGCATCAGTGACCCAGGGATGTTTAACAACGCGGGCATCAGTGACCCAGGTATGTTTAACAACGCGGGCATCAGTGACCCAGGTATGTTTAACAACGCGGGCATCAGTGACCCAGGTATGTTTAACAACGCAGGCATCAGTGACCCAGGGTCCAGGGATATTTAACAACGCGGGCATCAGTGACCCAGGTATGTTTAACAACGCAGGCATCAGTGACCCAGGGTCCAGGGATGTTTAACAACGCGGGCATCAGTGAGGTCCCGGGGATGTTTATAAACAATGTGGACATCAGTGACCCGGGATGTTTATAAACAATGCGGACATCAGTGACGCGGGATGTTTATAAACAATGCGGACATCAGTGACCCGGGGATGTTTATAAACAATGTGGACATCAGTGACCCTGGGATGTTTATAAACAATGCGCACATCAGTGACCCGGGGATGTTTATAAACAACGCGGACATCAGTGACCCTGGGATGTTTATAAACAACGCGGACATCAGTGACCCTCGGATGTTTATAAACAATGCGGGCATCAGTGCCAACAGCAGCAGTAGCTTGACGAGCTGCAGGAAAGTAGCATCAACACATCCCAGCAAAGGCACAAACTCCACAACTCTGCCCGGGACAAGTGACCGCCTGGGCCGCCTCGGGGAACGCGTTAAGGCACAAGTTATGGATTTCCACGGAGAGAAAAACACACGTCACAACTTGAGCGATGTCAACTGGGATCTGCAGCCTTCAACCGGGTACGCTGTTTGATGTGGGAGACACAATTTGGAAAAGAGTGGGGAGAGAGAGCGAGGGGGGAAAGGCACGTAATTAATCACCTTCGGGTCCACATTGTATTTACCTGTATTTTTCCGCGTCACGTTTCCTTTCCGCAGATGCACCCCACTCTGCTAAATCTCTACTTTTCCGTATAAAAAGGCGATTTTCTTTTCTTTTTTCATTAATTCTTTTCGCTAAACAATCAGCCCGCACATCCAAGATGGCTACCAGGAACACCTCCTCCTCCGATGCGAGCAGGGAGTCACGCCCACCCGGGCTCGTGATTGGTCCTCCGCCCCCTCTGCCCCGCCGCTACTGGGCAAGCCCCGCTGTCACTCAGAAGAGACGGGTTCGCTGCTTCCGCGCTAGCCCCGCTCTGATTGGGTCGCTTTGAGAGGTGAAAGGTCAAGTTGCGTTTGGTTAAACGCCCCTCTCCCTTCACACCTCCCTCTGTTGGCAGCTGGCACACTCTGACGTCTCTGATGTGGAATCCACCTGTCTTTGTTTTGTCTCAATAACATCAAATACACAAAAGATACACAGTAGATATTATAAAAGGAGTCATTACACCATACCAACGTTTTTGTTATTATTCATTTTAATGTTTCCTTTGATAGATGTCAGTCCAGTGCAATTTACAATTGGTACATATTATGTCGATGGTACACACGCACGCACGGGGGTCCGAGGACCCCCAGGGGTCCTTGAGGGGGTTCCAGGGGGTCCCCAGCAAGAAGGGGAATAATTTATTCTCACTATATTTCCATCCATAAGAAACACAATGGCAGAATGTATGACTGTTTCGGTCATGGGTTTCATGAACCTCCTGTAGCCTAATAAAACATCTACAAGATCAAATCTTATCAGATGTAGATCCTGGGACAAAATCCAAATGGGGGTCCGTGGTATAATTTGTGTCAGTTTAGGGGTCCTTGAGGTGAAAAGGTTTGAGAACCACCTCCTTAAAGAGTTCAGTTATTCATTCACATACCACATAATATAGGCTATTATATTTATTAATATATATTTTCACAAGTAGCTATATCTCTCCCTAACAACATTCACACACTTTCAACTCCCCCACACCATTCGTCTCACTCACCACATGACCTCACAGAAATCCTAACCTATCAAAGCCATTTCCCACCAGCTCATAATTTCAGAAAGCATCCTCAGCAGTCAGTATTTCACACAGTGCAGGTACCTCCCTGCCCCACTGGAGGGCGCTGTAGGGCTGCGGTCTGAAGAAGAAGAAGCAGGAGGAGGAGGAGGAGGAGGAGGAGGAGGAGGAGGAGGAGGAGGAGGAGGAGGAGGACAAGAAGAACAAGAAGAAAGAAAGAAAGAAAGAAAGAAAGAAAGAAAGAAAGAAAGAAAGAAAGAAAGAAAGAAAGAAAGAAAGAAAGAAAGAAAGAAAGAAATGTTCCGGCCTAGACGATTGTTCTGGGCCACAGTATGTATATTGGGGTGAATGGGATAATTTTGGGTGGACACTTTACTTTTTATTGACATTGTAATTGCACTATATAGCTTTAGCAATACAGTAGGTGGCGGTAATGCACTATTTCAGGATGCCAACCGCCATAAAACCCATAGAAGAAGAAGACGGACCATTTGACGTCGGACAAGATAGCGTTTTGAGGTCGGGGCTGCTGAGGCTCCTACGAGTTTGGAATCACCGTCCCAGCTCATGACCTTTGAACCGTAATATTACCAGTTCCCAGTTATAAAGGAATGCACGAATATTCTTGAGCGGGGCGGGGGTCTACCATAGGCTACCGATGTCCCCCCGTTCATTAGTAGTTTACAACTGTAATTGGCCCACAGAAGACTGTATGTATGGATGATATTATCGCGGATATATAAACTGGAGACGAGACTCCGTTTAGCACAGGGAGGAGGAAGAAGCTCTTCTCTCTTCTGGACTCAGATGAATGGTTTAGCTATTTAGCTAGCTGTGAAGCTAATCGAGCTAACGCTTATTGGAGCTCTGAAGAACAACGTTGGTCAGTAAAACGTCCAGGAGGAAAAGTTCCTGTGTCACTGTATGGAAATGTCTAATGTCCAAAACCTGACAGCGTTTGTGAACTAGCGACTAACTGTGGTCGTTTAAGATATATTTGAGCCGTTTGAAATAGCTTCTTTGCCTGAGTCCAGACCTTCAGATCTACCCACTCCATTGAGTTGACTGCGTCTGAAGAAGGAAATGGAGTGTAACGAGGTAACCATTCAGTCTGATATCAGGCTAGATTCTTCTAGTTCCAAAAAGAACGAGCAACAACGAAAGCTGCTGGACACTGTTTTAAATCCTGTAGTGCAGTTACACAGAGCAGCCGTACCTTCAGACTTCCAGCAGCTGTTGGTCATTAAAGAAAAAGTTCCCCCTGATCTGCAGGAGTGGAGCCCCAGTCTGGGCCAGGAGGTCCCAGAGCCCCCACACATCAAAGAGGAACAAGAGGACCTCTGCATCAGTCAGGAGGAAGATCAGCTTCAAGGGCTGGAGGAGGCTGATATCACCAAGTTCAAATTCACTCCTGTTCCTCTGAAGAGTGAAGACGACGAAGAGAAACTTCAGTCATCACAGCTTCATCAAAGCCAAACTGAGGAAAACAGAGAGGCAGAGCCTCTAGCCAGCAGCTCAACTGACCAAATGAAAACAGAAGCCGATGGAGAGGACTGTGGAACATCAGAACCGGCCAGTGCTGGCAAGACGTCAGACTTTTCTGAGGCTGAAGACAGTGATGATTGGACAGAAACGAGTGAACCTCAGTCAGGTTTAGACTCGCCAAAAAACAGTGAAGCTCGTGGGAGGAAACACAACAGTTGTTCATTTTGCGGCAAAAGATTTATCTATAGTGGAGACTTGACCAGACACACGAGAGTCCACACAGGAGAGAAGCCCTTTATTTGCTCAGTATGTGGCAAAAGCTTTGCTGAGACGGGAAGCTTGAAAAAACACATGGTAGTCCACACAGGTGAGAAGCCGTTCAATTGCACAGTCTGTGGCAACAGTTTTGGACGCAAAGAACATTTGAGGGAACACATGAGAGTCCACACGGGAGAGAAGCGATTTACTTGCACAGTCTGTGGTAACAGTTTTGGTCGTAAGGAACACTTGGATCAACACATGCTCGTCCACACGGGAGATAAACCATTTAAATGCACCGTCTGTGGTAACAGTTTTGGTCAGAAAGGAAACTTGAGGAAACACATGAAAATCCACACGGGAGATAAACCATTTAAATGCTCGGTCTGTGGTAACAGTTTTGGCCGCGACGATACCTTGAAACAACACATGATAGTCCACACAGGAGATAAGCCATTTAAATGCTCAGTGTGCGGTAGCAGTTTTGGTCGTGAAGGAACCTTGAAGACACACATGACACTCCACACAGCAGAGTCCACTTAATATTGGGCTGGACAATATTTCAATAGTATCATTGTCTATGATCAATGGAAACATATTGACAGAGCATTGATCGAGTGATTGTCATAATTCTGTTCTAAATTAATGATAAAATGCAAATCATTAGTGTCTCAACATTTGATGAAACAAACGAGGTAATATTATTTGAAAAGTACATGTTTGCATCTTATATTATCCTGCATTTCAGTTGTTCTGTGAGATGAACGTCAGTATTGTCATATACAGCTTTGCTACTGAAAAGTTGCATCATGCATCGATGCTCCTTAAGATTTAGGAAGAGTGGAGTCTCTGCAGGATGGTTTGAAGATGGAGATCATCAGTTTACATGAAAGAAACGGAGTATTTCAAAAATCTAACATCAGTCAAGACATCCACTGATCAAATGGGGAAGTTCTGACTCAACATGTCAAACGACTCATCTGTCAGAAAAGGTTTGCTGTAGCTTTGGTAGATTTTCCATTACTGTCCACATTTAAATGTATTCAGCAATGGACAATTGATTTTCTATTTGAAATTGAATTCCTGACTGGTTTAATTCAATGTACTCATTCAGTGTGAACGTAGACTGTAATTGGACTTGTTGAGTTGTAGAGTTGTTAATTCTCTTCTCAGACAATTCTGTTATAGCCTTTTTCTTAAGGTAGAATAAATGTAATAGTTGAATGTATAGCTAGCTATATAAACTATAACTATTCTATCATACTGGGCACAAAAACACATTTTCCTTAATAAACTATACTTGTCTTAGCTAAAGACCCTCATTTAGAGTCAGTTTATTCACTTTACCCACCCCCCCCCCTCCTAGACTAGACTAGCAGAATACCTGTGCAGTGTATCAGGCTATGCAGCATCACAAGTCCGGCCATCTGTGCAGGCCTCACTCACAGAGTTGGCATGCAGCCTCTCTTTCTCCCCAGAGGGTTTTCATAGTCCACCTCCCTGGCTGATTCCACCAGATTGGTTTCTCCACTCTGGAGCTCTCCATGGTCCTGAACCTGCCCCTTTGGCCACTAATTAGCTATTTTTGCCCATTCATTCTGCCCTAATTAAGGAATTCAAAAACCTAGGTCGGTTAGGTCAGTGGTTCTCAAAGTGGGGTCCCAAGCAAAAAGAGGAATACTTTTATTTTCACTACAATCATAAGTAACACAATGACAGAACGTAAGACTATTTTGGGCATAGGTTTCATACACTTTCTGTACTAAAACATCTATAAGCTAAATTCTTATCAGATGGGGGACCCTGGGACAAAATCTCATCAAATGGGGCTCCATTAAATAAGAGTAATTTGTGTCAGTTTAGGGGCCCTTGACGTGAAAAGGTTTGAGAACCACTGCGTTATGTCACTAGCAGGGGTGCTCTTTACACCTCCTGAAAGAGGAACAGGAGGAACTCTGGATCAGTCAGGAGGGAGAGCAGCTTCAGGGGGACCCAGAGCTCCCACACATTAAAGAGGAACAGGAGGAACCCTGGATCAGTCAGGAGGGAGAGCAGCTTCAGGGGGACCCAGAGCTCCCACACATTAAACAGGAGGAATCGCACGTAATTACTGCTCACACTCACACAGACACTTGACTTCACATTCTTATTATATTATATATTTACATTTGAAACGGGTAATTTAAAGAAAGGTCTTGATGACACTAGGCTGGTAAATACAAATAAAAAGCAAAGTTAATTTAGGACCCTGCAGCCATGTGTGATTTCGAATTGCACATAGGTTACGCAAAAACCACGCCCTGTGCCCGCCTACGCAGCAGTCAAGCGCCGGGATTGGCCAGGCGCTCATGCTCATGTTGGGCTCCATTACAGCCAAGGACACATTCCTGTGAGAAGCAACAACACCAAGCGAGGCTGCAGCGAGGCTGCAATGAGGATATTGAAAGACAAAATCCTACATCGTACCAAAGCATATAATGTATTTGAATGTTATTTGACTTTCTGACCACCCGCCTCAGTGCTTATTATGAGGCCAGAATAACAGATGCTGCTGGCCATTGGGAAGGCTAACCCTTTACTTTTGGTTGTATTTATTGTGTATGATTCAACTTTTTATCTATGATTTTATATTATTGCATGTTTTTGTAGATTGTTGGGACTTCACTGGCCTGGAACAAACGGCTGGACTGGGGGGGGGGGAGGCTAGGCCTATGTGCTGTAGCCTATTGTATTTTTAATTTGATATTTTTTATAGTTTTCATTTGCAGGTGAGCTCTGTTATTGAAGCTTTGGCTAAAGGCCTGAATTTTACAATGATGTTTTCAAAAAGCTTGTGTTACGTTTTCATTGGCGTTAATACACTAATAATTAATTTCAATGTCCCCTATTAAAAGCAATTCAGTTGGTTCATGAAATCGCTGGGCTGCGTGCCCAGCGATTTGTGGTGTGGGAGATTCCAGCTGTCAAAAGAAGACAAAAGACTTGCTCCTGGCCAATCCCGGGCGCTTGACTGCTGCGTAGGTGGGCGCAGGGCGTGGTTTTTGCGTAACCTATGTGCGATTCGAAATCACGCTGCAGCTGCTTTTTAGAAACCAACCAGCATTGATGAAAGGCTGAAAACTAAATCTGAGAGAATGTTGCTGACTGGCTTAAAGTTGCCTGCCATTGGACAGAGCTATGACTGACATGCAGTATCCTATAAGAAGTCTGTATAGATGTAAAACTCTGCACATCTCAGCGGTCAAATAATAACATTCACACACTTTAAACTCCCCCACACCATTAGGTGTGTGACCTCACATGACCCCACACCATTAGGTCTCTCTCACCACATGACCTCACAGAAATCCTAACCTATCAAAGCCATTTGCCACTAGCTCCTCATTTCAGAAAGCATCCTCAGCAGTCAGTCATATTTCGCACAGTGCAGGTACCTCCCTGCTCCACTGGAGGGCGCTGTAGGACTGCAGTCTGATGTAGTCAACTCAAGGGAGGACGGACTCCACTTACTGTAACTGTCAACTGAGTAGCCTTTTTGTGTGCTTGTACTTTTTTGAGTATTTTTTAGAGTCAGTAATTTTGCATATTAAGTATTATTGCATTTTAAATCACATATTTTAGGCTACAGAGAACAGATGTGTCTCTCCATCAGCAGCAGAAGGAATGTTCACTGTGAGGACATTTTAAATGAGCTGCTTTTCCAGGCTCTGTGGGACTTGGATGTGCTCTGTCTCTCCCCTATGCACTGTTTTGATAAGATAAGATGATCTGTTAGATAGATCCCTCTTTGACGCAGTTGATTGTTATCTGCATTATTCCATTCTACAGTTATGCTACAGAGTCTGTAGTACAGACAACAAGGTTTGATCTTCCACATTCAGTTGGCAGGGTGGTGCTGTAAGCGGGCAAATTAAATTAGTGTTACTTTGTGATGTCACAAAATCACAGAAGTCAAAACGGCTCTTTTGGAGGCACTTTTTCCTTACATGGCTGGTGTGGCTCTTTATCTGGGGACCATGTGTTTATCTGGGGACCATATGATGTGTTTTGAGACTTCCATTGATGTTCATATAGCACGCCCAAGTCCTTTATAGTATATCTTTTTTACACAAGATGGGACCTTTAAGTTAAATATCAGCAAAGTAACAGTAACTTATACTCCAATAATAACAATTATATATATATATATATACACTGTATATATATATATAAATATAAATTGATTTGATTATTGTTTTTGTTATATTTTATTCCCACTGATTTGTTCTAATCTGGGGAATTTAAATGAAAATCTATCAATCCAGCTATAGAATGTTATTTTTTCTATTTAGCTTTATGTTTTCATCTAGTTCTCTATCGCCCTCTTAATGGTAATTTCATCTTATTTCCAAGATGCCATGATGACTCTGAAACCTGCATTCTCACGGTCAGTTGGTGCAATAGCATCAGTCTGGGAATGGCCTCATATTGCTGCAGGCATGTGAAGTGGCTCTGGACATGAACAGAAGCTCAAGTATTTGATCTGCATTCTTCTCCTGTGATGCTCGACTCCAAGGCTGAATTCTGCGCTCTGAACTCAACTTCACATTCTTCACACACTCATGATTTGTGTCCCGACTTCAAAAAATAAAACGGCAGCAAGATCACAGTTTTGAAAGTGAGATTTTTTTATTTTCTTGGTTGATGTGATATTTTAAACCTTCCATTATCATAAATAATAAACCAGTGCAACCAACTTAAACAAAATATATAACTCAAGCAAGATACACTCCTTTCAATACTAGAAAATAAATACATCTATAAATTTCACAAAATAAATGTTCTCGTATTTTTAAACAACTCCAACTTTACATGGGGTGGATAAAAAAAAAAAAGGTCACTCACTGTCACTCCAAAATAAAATCATCAATATTTGACAAATTTCATCCCCACTCCTCCAAAATGGTTGCAGCCTTGGTCAAACCAACCAACCACAGTAAACCGTATTTTAAATGAAAACTCTCCATTTTATCCATGGATATTTTAAATCACAATGTATATATTTTACTTATAACTTCACTTCTTGAGGTAGAACAGGAAATAAGTGAAACCTCCCCTGAAATCCTGAAAAATCACATCTGCAGCAACTGATTAAAAGAAAAAGTGGCAATTTGTGCAGTTTCTTGCTGCACTGTTTGAGGACTGCTTCCTAAACAATATTTTGTGCCAACTGGCCAATACATCTAGCTGCATGTTGGCAAAAAACCTTATTCAAATCAAACTTTCTGAGATTGTAGATCTTGTGGGAACTGTACAGTTGTGTACAGTTATGTAACTGAAACCTCCAATGAAAACCAAAATCTCAACTACAACTCAGTTTCAAACAAACTGGAATCCTGAAAAATCACATGTGCAGAAAAAAATCAGCCGCATCAGCACTGTAAACAATATACCGGTATATATTTTGTGCCAACTGGCCAATAAATCTAGCTGCATGCTGGCAAAAATCTTTAATTTTATTTAAACTAAACACTGGTAGTTAATCTTTACCCCCACAGTTGTTTGGATTTATTTTCAGTGCTGAAAAAATAATTTTGGGGGTACCTCTCTGCTCTAGTCCCTCTCTCTTGTTGCTCAGTTTCTGAACCTATAGGAGATGGGCAGCAGCTTGTGGGTCTTCTTCATGCTCTGGACCTTGGCGTGCGTGGGCTCGTCCATGGTCCTGTAGCAGCGCCGGGCGTAGTCCAGCAGCTTCTCTTTGGAGGCCTCGAACTCACCCACCTCAGCCACCTGCAACACAGCAGAGGGCTTTATGATCCACCATCTTCCTCAGCCTTCAACCTCCTAAGCAAATATATCAATATTATATCGATATATTGCTAAAAAATACAAATGTAAATTATTTTTATAAGTGTTAGGCGAGCTGTGAGACTAGGGCTGGGTATTGGCAAGGATCTCACGATACGATACGCATCACGATACATGGGTCGCGATACGATTGTATCACGATACATTGCGATACATTACATATTGCGATATATTGCAATACTCTACACAATTTACTCAAAATTAAATAATAGAGCTAAAGATACAACACACTGTGTTACCACCCAGGTAGTGTAATAATATGTACATCACTTTATACTGATAACTTAGTGGACAAATTTAGCCAAAACTACTGAGTGTTGAGTGTGTTACTGAACGCACTGACATAAAAGTATTCTTATTGTGTCACTGACCACACGGCTGTGCAAAAACATCGATATGGGAAATATCGATACAGTATCGATTAGGGGTGGGAATCACCAGATGCAGATGCCCGGTGGCCTGGCATGGCATGGCCTGCAAAAGATTTTTATTTTTTATTTTTAATACTTGGCGTACTTGGCGTCCAAATATCGATACAATATCGTCAGGCAAAATATCGCGATATATTGCCGTTAGGGTTGTGCGATATATCCATCGTGATTGTTTCACAGTCAAACATCGTGATTAACGATGGCATCGTCATTTATGCCATCCGCTGCTGCAATGCACGTTAAAAGCAGGACAGCTGAGCTCTTCATGAGACCGACAGGCAGGCTACTAACGCTACTGCACAGAGCCAGGCGACTCAAGCAGTACTGCTGTAACAGCTAGCAGTAGCCTAGCTGCTGCTGCTGCTGTATTTCTCTCTCAACCCTCTCCAGTCTCCTCAACTCTCTCTTATTAGGTTCAAAAGCCCACGCGAATCTACCGTTATATCCGCCAGTAATTCTGTCAGTTTTCTGCCAGCTAGTTAAATTCAACACACACACGTTGTTGGTCAGGATCTGTAATGTTAACGTTAGCCTATTTGTTTTGCGGCGCCGTTCAATATTGCTAGTGCTGTATCAACTTCAACTTTGACTTTGGAAACAGGCGAGTTAAATTCACATTTGAAGACTTGTACTCACTTTGGGTTGAAAACAGGAAAGAACGTGAAGTTGCTTCTTTGTCTTAAAAGTGTTCACAACAAAAGAACTGACTTCTCATGCGCGGGGGACGCCTCGGCGACATTAAACAAGCGCACCCAGTGCAGAGAAGCACTAGAGCGGAGGAGGGGGAGGGGAGGCTTCTCTGAGTCTGAACTGGGTGCGCTCGTTTAATGCCGCCGGCGCGTCCCCCACGCGTCACGGTAAGTGGACTTGGTATTTTTTATTATTAAAACGGCACAAATTTATTTCGAACAGATAATTAATCACGATGATCCGATGTAGAAGGCTCAGAGGTCGATGGGGGGTCGGCCAATCACGATGGTCGATGCCATCGTCCATCGTGCCAACACTAATTGCCGTATCGATTTTATTGCACAGCCCTATGTGAGTCTGCAAGGTTTGAAGATGGGAACTGTTGCAGAGGGTTCTCGTGAGATCAATCTATGAACAACTACAGAGGACTTGCAGAGCACACCCTTATAGGTCCCGAATATGACATCACACTGCGTTGTGACATCATCAGTGATGACATGATCATGAATTATGACCTCACTGTCGACATCCCAATGATGACATCCTAACAGCGTCCAGTGACGTAGTCAGATAGTGATGTAGTCATGACATCATCTAACAGTTCGTATTCATGGGGAGATGTAGGTATGACATCTAACAAGAAGTCCCTGCACTTCCTGGTTCCTATGTGTAAAAGACTAGGGGATTATTGTATGGGAATTTCGGTTAAATGCATGAAATGAGGTCTGTGGTAAACAGCGAAATTTGTCTTCTACAAGATACTCTTCATAATTGAGGACCACTTTTATGATTTTTTTTCCAGATTCTTCTCCCCAGTTGTACTTGGCCAATCCCCCCTGCTGTCTGCTGATCTGGGCAGAAGTTTCCACCGATACATGTGTGTACATCTGACAGTGAGGAGATACATGTGTGTACATCTGACAGTGAGGAGTTCCACCGGCAGGATGTAGCGAGTGGGAGGATCACGCTCTTTGCCCCAGTTCCCCTCACCCCCGAACAGGTGCCCCGATCGACCAGAGGAGGCGCTAGTGCAGCAACCAGGACTCATACCCCACTGGCTTCCCACCCACGGACACGGCCAATTGTGTCTGTAGGAATATCTGACCAAGCCGGAAGTACCGCTGCTGGGGATCGAACCTGAGTCTCCCTCGGTGGTAGGCAGGTGCTTTTAACCTCTACACTACCCAGACCATGACACTACCCATGAAGCGTTTTCTGAAAATCGCCAACAAAAAAAAAAAAAAAAAAAAAAAAAAGGCATTTACGCTTTGAAAATCATAAAAGTGGTCATCATTTGTGAAGATGATCTTGCTGAACACGAAGTTTGCTGTTTAATCAACTTTTGTTCACCTCAGAACTTATTTCATGCATTTAACCGAAATCCCCATCCAAAAATCCCATTGACTTTTACACGTAGGAACCAGGAAGTGCTAACATCCAGGTCTTCCAGACTCATTACCGTGGTACTCTATAAGCTAGACTAGGGCCCTGATTCCAACACAACAATCCAGACCTTGTCGGGAGCCACCAGCAGTAGCTCGGCGATGGGCGAGGTGGAGGCCATGGTGTTGCGGTCGACTCCGTGGATCTGGAAGGCTCTGGACATGCTCCTCACACGCTGGTAGGTGGACAGGATCTTCTTGTAGCGGATCAGCACACCGTCTGGGTCTTTCACTGGAGAGGAGAGAGGGGAGAACATCTGCTCAATGTTCAAAACAACAACGCTTGAAAATCCTTCAACTGAAATGCAACAACTCCAGAAATGTTCTGAGTAATGTTACATGAAGTTAACTATTTTAGATTTTTTTTATGAGCATTTTGCTACCTTAATATTGTAAAGCCTAATGTAGGCATGAGTCCAGTGGAACCTGGGTGTGGTTGTGCCTGCTCACCTCTCTGCCTCTCTCTGCCATGTGTGATCCTGAAGATCCTCCTCATCACCCTGGGTTCTCCGCCTGCTCGGCCTCCTCGGACCTTCTTCCTCTTGGAGCCTTTCTCCTCAGATGAGTCCTCCTCCTCTTCCTCCTCCTCAATGTACTCATCATCCGTGTAGAACTTATCCTCTTCCAGGTGGAACTCCTGTTTGACTGCAGCCAGGGGGCAAAACAGACACAAATACAAAGTCAGTGTTGAAATGTAGAAAACACAATTGATTCCATCATGTAAGGCTGGCATTACACGGTGAAACTTTCACACAACTAGTTGCAGGCTGCAAGTTGCATGAAACCTAAGGGTGTATTCACACCTGTAGGTCGTTTGCTTTGTTCCGATTCAGGTACTTAATTGATACAATTGTTGCATTTGTGCCTTGGTTCGTTTGTGTTCACACAGCCACAAATGAAACGGTCCAAATAGTATTGTAAAACTTCCTGGATTGGCCAGCAGACACGCTGATAGGCTAATAGCCTCTCGGGATGGACAAAATAATTCCCAGAGATTTTCCTATATGATTATAAAAATGCGTTTTGTTAGACCTACATTTTAGGCTATGTCGGGCGTCCGCCGTGCGAGGAGAGAGAGAGAGAGAGAGAGAAAGAAAGAAAGAGGGAGGGATCGGGAGAGAGGGAGAAAGTTCTTTATTTATTTATTAATGTATGCTATGTAGGCTATGTAAGCCTATGTATTTATTTAGCCTATTTAGGCTATTGGGAATTTGGAGATAGAAGATCAAAGACCCTCGCAAATTCTGCTATTAGGCTATCACGGAGATGAGGATTAGCCGAGACATAGGCTATATGAACACCTGTCCTGTCAGGAATAAAATATTAATAAATAATTTAATAATAACGGACATTTCGAGGAAGACATGCAATCAGTCTGATTGTCTGATTGAACCAGACAATCTTATCACAAAGAAGGCTGGCTCTGATTACCACGATTTGTTTTCATTTATTGAATGGAGACCAGAGAGAGCGAGAGAGAGGGAGAGAGAGGGCGCGTACACAATTTACAGGCAAAATCCGTAGAGATTCAACACATTAACGTTGCTTCCCATGGTCCGAGGTAAGTTGATTGAGTTCAAACTGCTGATTTGATGATCCAAAAATCCCCCAAAGTTTATCGATGCAAGTCACAAGTCGCAAAAACAGGATCTGAAAGATGTTGTTTTTAAACGATAAAAATGTTCGTTCTTCAGGCCATTACGCACAGCGCAGCTGACTACGGCAGCTGGTTTATCCAAAAATGCGCACCGTTTACTGCTGTTGTGGCGGATCGAGGTCGGCTCACGTTCTCACCACAAACGAACCGCACCAGAGTTCGTTTGGAAGCGGACCGAGACCACCCTTTCTTGGCGATCTCGGTCCGCTTGTTTTGTCCCGCATCCGAGTGCGATTGCTGTGTTCACACTCCCCCAAACGAACCGCACCAAGGGGGAAAATGCTCTCCATTTCGGAACTGCTCCAAACGAGATAGGTGTGAATACACCCTAATTTCATGCAACTTCACAGTTACACAAAGCCATTCAAAAAGAATCAAGTCTCATGTAATCTCTCGAGACAGACTTTCGACTTGCATCGAAAATCTGTCGGCAAGCTCTGTGAAAAGGTGTGCAACATGCGCTCGCAGGGTGCAGGCTCGCAGGGTGCAGGCTCGCAGGGTGCAGGCTCGCATGCTGCGCTTTACCAGATCAAAATGGAGTGGAGGTGACCGGTGTGTAGTCAAAACTTACCATTTTCAGCGTGTAGCTTGCTACTATATCAAGATATTACGACATCCAAAATCTAAGACGATATCTCGTCTCATATCCCAATATTGATATAATATTGATATATTGCCCAATCCTACTTTAGAGTCAAAGATAATATCGTCGCTGTCGTTCCAGGACCTCGAATCTCCAAAACAGCAACTTTTCAGGAAGTTAAAAAAACCTGTTTGCTCTTAAAATACTGAACCAAACGTCATCAAAGTTGGCACATGTCTTAATTATAGTTAGTTTCCCGCTGAATGTGTCATTACTTTATTAATATCTTACCTGGATAAGCTCAAATTATGTTGTTTATATTATCAGTCCGACTTGGAAGCACTCTCTCCCGGCCAGTCAGGCGGGAGAGAGTGGTATGCTCATGCACGAGCCCCAAGCTCCGGGCCATGGGGGCGCGCGCAGCAGCAGCAGCAGTGACCCTCGCCTCTCATGGCCGAGGCGGGGGCTTTGGCATTGGGATGAGAACAGTCTGACATAACGTAGCGTTAACGTTACTTTATTCTCGTCAGAAAACACTCCGATATGCATGTTAACACATTGACTGCCAGCCGTTTTTTTTTGCTGTAGGTAGCTTCTGCCAAGCCGTTTTTTGAGGATTCTGGCTCATTTTAGAAGAGCCGAGGATTCGTTTCAACTTGGACTTTGTGAACATACAATATCTCAAAAGTACTAATAGAATGTGTACTTTCTCTGTCTAAAAGAGTTAGTTTGTAGAGTTAGTAGTTATGTAAGCATTAGCAGTTGAATACAGCATGGTTTTAGCGTCAGAAAAAATATTCAGAGATAAACGGCTTTTTGTGAAATTGGATAGAACAGTCACTTTAACCATTCATTTTTGGCTCTCTCTCTCTCTCTCCCTCCCCCTCTCGCTCTCTCTCTCTCTCCCTCCCTCTCGCTCTCCCTCCCTCTCTCTCTCTCTCTCTCTCCCTCCCTCTCGCTCTCCCTCCCTCTCTCTCTCTCTCCCTCCCTCTCGGGAGGGAGACGCACTAGGTTTAATCCTAGTGAGAGGGGGAGAGGGAGAGAGAGAGAGAGAGAGAGGGAGGGAGGGAGAGAGAGAGAGGGAGAGAGAGAGAGAGAGAGGGAGAGAGCGAGAGGGAGAGTTGCTTTAACTCCTCCCTCCGTGGGCGTTCTTCTTGGCTGCAGCGCCGTGTAACAAGCACTTTCCTACCTGTGCAAATTCACTTTCTCATACTCTCGACCTCTCAAATAAATTTCTGAATAGAAATTAAATTACTCTAAATTAGAGCGAAAAAGAAACAAAAAAGAATGGGTTGAAAATCCCATTCTAAAAGCCTTTTATGGCTGTTTCCAATTTGGTGCTATTTTGCAAGGCAAAATCGCCTGCTGCACCACAAGCTTGTCACCAGTCTGACTGCCCCGCTGCCGCTGTGCCTGGCTGTGCCTGTTTGCGTGGCCGCTCCCCGAGGAAGCCCGGCTAGACTCGCCCGCCTCCCGGAGCCCTGGCCGAGAGCTCCGATGAAGCCCCTGCGACTCTGGTCATATTTACGCTGCGTGCCTCAAAGTGTGCTCCATCCGCAATCCACGATGCAAGTTTGCAATCCCGCACCGCCAGCAATCAACGCGAAAACGAAAGCGCCTCCGCCAATCCATTTTCATGAGAATGGAAATGGATCACACTGCTTTTTGCTTGCCTTCCTACTTCCTTGTCGCCACTTAGTGGGTCGGTGGAATGGGTTGTACACGTTGTACACGTCCAATACTTATATAAGATATGTAAAAGGGTTAGATGCACAACCCCCCGTTAAAAAAAAAAAATTGATGCCAAAAACGTGTTTACACGTTGTTGGCAGTCAACAGCTGGATTCTGAAAACGTGTTTACACGTTGTTGGCAGTGAATGTGTTAAAACAAGTTTGCAGCCTAGGAATAACTGGAAAACATTTTATTGATATATTAACGTCAGAGGAAGCCAGGATTAGTCAAAACGATATGAGAAATACACAGCACGTCTGCGTGTGACTTTTCCGGGTTTATTGTCCTGCGTGGGGGGGTACAGACAGAGGTAGGGGATGAATTTCGAGGTTTGACTGACAGATTGAGGGCGAATGGCATTACGAGATTTACTCACAAGGTCGTTTTAATGCTTTTCGATTGGTTGCATTTGGTAAAACCCACACAGAGACGTGAAGGGTGACCAATGGCACTGATTTATGACAAAAAGTAAAAAAGTGAAAAAAGGGACATTCGAGGTCCTGGAACGACAGCGACGATATAAAACATCTCGTAATGATGGGTTGTGTGTGTGTGTGTGTGTGTGTGTGTGTCTTTGTCAGTCACCAGGGATGGCAGTAGTGCGGCGGGGGCGTGGCCCAGGCTGGCCCTGCAGCCGTTTGAGCGTCATGCCAGACCTGGTGGTCATGGGGGAGGAAGGGGAGGGGGAGCTGGACGGGGGCAGCTTCACCGCTCGCTGGGCGTCCGAGCACCACTCTGACAGCACAGGAGAGGGGAGAAAAGCAAAGAGAACTGAACTGGATAACAGAGACAAAGTGACAATACAACTCTGCAAAAGAGGAGAATGGTATTAGTCAAACTAAATGCATAAAATAGTAGTTAAGGTTGCAATGGGCTGGGCTTCCGGGTAGTGTAGCAGTAGATTCCCTGCCTACCAACACGAGGGTCGCCCCGTGTTACCTCTGGCTTGGTCGGACGTCCATACAGGCACGATTGGCTGTGTCTGTGGGTGGGAAGCCGGATTGAGTGTCCTGGTCGCTGCACTAGCGCCTCCTCTGGTCGGTCGGGGCGCCTGGTCGGGGGGGAATGGAACTGGTGGGAATAGCGTGATCCTCCCACGTGCTACGTCCTGCTGGTGAAGCTCCCCGCTGTCAGGTGAAAAGAAGCGGCTGGCAACTGCATGTGTGTGTGTCATGGTGTAGGTCTAATGATGACCCCCCCTAATGCATGTGTGTGTGTCATGGTGTAGGTCTAATGATGACCCCCCCTAATCTCTGAGGCCACTGAAAATTGTATTTATTCCTGCTACATTATGATTTTTTTTTCAAACACATGAAACATAGACATGACTATTGTAACTATTTGAATTTTTGTGTAAAAACAGTAAAAACTGTATAACGGGTAATATAGTAATTTAACTTAATCCATCATGTTAGTAATCTATACTCCTCCATATTTCCTACCAAATCTCAACTATCACCAGCAGATGTTTATATAACCCTACATTCTGTTATTGCTTTATTGTTTGCATCATCTTTTTATTTCTACAGTTTTATTGATAAGATTATTTTATATTTGGTCTTTTGTCCCTGCTGAATGCCATCATTTTCCAATTTACCAACCCAATTACCAGCACAGGGATTGATTCCAATCTAATCATATCTTGTATAGAGGCAAAGTGACCGCCTACTTCCTGCTTCAGCACTGTACCAGAGATTTTCATCCGCCATTTATTTTCCCATACACATTTTGTAAAATGCTTATAAAAAGAGTTTTACTGGTTCAAACCAAACGCTACAGATATATTTAGAAACAGGAGAGATCGCATAACATTTCACTGGGACCAAAACGTAAAAAGATGCAGGTTTAAAAAAAGAAATTTTTTCAATGTTTTTTTTTGTTTTGGCCGGAGTGAAATGTTCTATGGTCTCTCCCGATTATAGCGTTAGCTGAACCGTTTGGTTCAACGAAGTACAACTATTTTATAAGCATTTTACGAAATGTCTATGGGAAAATGAATGGCGGATGAAAATCTCTGGTACAGTGCTGAAGCAGGAAGTGACGTTCCACTTTGCCTCTCTATTATGGTTCTATTGCTCTTTCTGGTGTTTCTGGTGTCAGTGCAGTGTGGGTGAGTGACGCGTGTCCGTGGGCCTCCTCACCCTCCTGGCTCCTCATGCTGACGATGAAGCGGTCCAGCTGGCAGCGCAGGAAGTTGCGCTCCTCCTCCAGCTCCTCGATGCGCTTCTGCAGCCAGGCGTTCTTCTCCAGAGCCACGTACAGGTGAGCCCGCAGGTTAGAGACCAGGATGAACGGGCTGTACTGAGAGGGAGGCTCTGGGGGGAGCAGAGAGGAGAGGTAACATTGTGGACAGAAGAGGTATACAAAGTGGGAGGCAGGCCTCCCCAGGGGGGGGGGGGGGCTCCAAACAGTTTCAGGGGAGGCTCAGTGAATGGAAGTGAAAAAATATTACATTAGTTATCAAAAGGAGATTGCATTGCCTGTAACATACCGTAACTTAGCTCTGATGCTCAGCTCCTATGCTCACTAGCCTAGCCGTTGTTTACATTGAGGACACATGCGTCTCACACTAGAGGCGTCATCTACCTGTGTCTGCAGTATGGCTGAATGTTGAGTCCTGGGCTACAGCCTTGTTGTGCCCCCTCAGAGTTTTGGCTTGCATGACGCCCCTGTATAGAATAACCTAATTCTAAGTCTGACTCCCAGACTCAGAAACAAATAAATGCCTTCAGACAGACCTTTTTATGTACTTGATGTAGTCTGACGTCAAACAGCAATATCAGGCTAACATGGCTAAATGATGAGTGCCTACGGGGTCAAATAAGATAATCACGATCCCATGGGCATCTAGGAATTGAAGGAAACTAAGCAAACTGCGGTGATGGGGGGGTGGGGGGTTGGGGTCCAGGCTTCATCCGAGGGTCGGGGGGGAGGCCCGTGGTGTCAGCCTTTGAAAACCCCCGGTGTAGACAGGCTAGAATCTGCCTACTTGTAAAAGTACTTGTTAATATTTACTAGTCACCATTCTTAACTCTCAAATCACTAAATGATAACAATTAAGTAAAACCTTCTTTTTTTTTCTTCTTCTTCTCGTAGGGCACTGAAAATGTCCTGTTCTTGAGTTGAATGGTATGAACTCCAGCTTCAGGGGTCCCCAACCTTTATTTTTAGAGTGAGAGCTACTTACAAGAAAAGTCTAAAGTCTTGACTTGAGATCTTGTGTTTGCATCTCAGACTGAAAGTGATGAGATTTGTTCCAGCAGACTGAATTTAAATTGTTTTCTGAATTTGTCTGGAATGATTGAATTTATTGAAGTTGAAGCTGATTATAGAAATCACACTTATGAATATGATGCTCTTTATCAAGTGTTGATCCCCTTAAAACCATTATTGCGTTGAAAAGTCCTCAATATTTAGTTTTCTTCAAGATATGAAATTGATACTGGACTCTATCTTGGTTTGTTCTGATTTGACTTGTTCTACATTTAGACTTGGGATTCGAGTGAAGTGGACCTGGTCACACCTCCTCTGTTACTGCTACATAACAGGGCTGCGGTCGGTGTGTAGACGTGTCGTACCGTCGTGGGTCATGTGGTAGGCAGCAGGCGGCCGCTCCGCGCTCTCCTCCAGAGGAAAGGACACCTCATACGCATCCAGATACAAGCCACCACCCCCACCTGCTGCTGCTGCTGAGTGAGACATGTAGTGCTCTGACACACACACGCACGCACGCGCACACACACACACACACACAAAATCAGATTTCACATTCAGAGAAAAGCTTCACTGGCATGAATATGATATTGAGTGTTGCCAAAGCATATTACCAACAGTACCTAGAGGAGAAAATAAGCTATGATACAGATTAATACAAACAGTTGATGATTAACACTAGAGCTGCGATAGACCCCTCTCACGGGAGCCATTTTGTGTCGAAAAGGCAGGGTAAACACATGTGCAAGCAAAACACTAATGAGGGTTTCCAACTTCTGCGTTCCGATCGGCTAGTAGTTCCCTGTGAAGTAGACTGCACAGGGTATTTATTCAGCCATATTACTTAACATGGCTGAATACCCTGTGCAGTCCACTTCGAATGGGAACTACTAGCCGATTGGAAGGCAGCCATGATTGGAATTTGGAAACCCTCATTAGTGTTTTGCTTGCACCTGTGTTTATTCTGCCTTTTCGACACAAAATGGCCCCCTGTGAAAAGGGTCTATCAATCGATAGACAATAAAGTAATCGCCAACTACATTTTATAATCGATTAATTGTTTTATAGACTAATTTTTTAAAGAAGAAAAATATATTGTTCCAGCTTTTTAAATGTGTATATTTTCTGGTTTCTTTAGTCTTCAATAACATTCATCTGATTCTCTTTTATTTGGGTTGTGGACTGTTGGGTCAGAACAAGAAGACATTGAGGCTGACATCTTGGGCTGTGGGGGGAAAGTTTTTTTTTTTTTTTTTTTTTTTTTTTTTTTTTATTGATTCATTCCAAAGCATACAGTCAACAAGCATACATTAAACATCAATACAGAGTATGCTACTTTGATAGAAACAAAATAAATAAAAAAAACAAAACAAACAAACAGGGGTATCATGTTAGAATAAACTCAGGCATTAACAAAAATATTTAAATCTTTACAAATATTCACAGTTTTTAAGGCTTTACTGTTCTTGAGATCACATAAAGTTTTAATGTAATGTCCAAATTCAACTTTGAACTGTTGGATGTGCGGTTTCTTGGTAGCCCACTTGCACTTATGTAAATAGTATTTCCCATATAAAATAAAAAGGTTCAAAATAAATAATCTTTTACAATCAATATCACTCTTTTCATAAAAAAATATAATGTCTCTTTTTTCTAAGTGAACAGTTGGACCAGTCAGCTCCTTGAAGAAACACTCTATCTCTATCCAAAATAATTTTGCACATATACAATCAAAAAATAAATGACATATGGTCTCAATTTCAAGATTACAAAACACACATATTCCATCAATATCAATCCTGAACCTTGAAAGTACCTGGCTAACAGGATAAATCAAATGTAAAATTTTAAAAGAAACTTCTCTAATCTTGTTGGTAACACAATACTTCTTATTGATATTCCAAACTGCCTTCCAATCAATATTCTCAAATCTAGAATTCCAGAAAAACTTGGCAGTAGGTGTTGTGGACTCCTGACATAATTTCCTAATGAAATTATTAGTACATTTTTTGTCTGTGAAACATATGCCATCTACCATAAGGTTACCATTAACTTGTGGATTCAAATCAAGCATCATACTTCCTTGTAGTAACCTCAAAAGACCGGCAGGTATTGCGTCAAAGACAACAGCAAACTCTTTGGGCGTAACTGGAACTCCGTATTTTCTGAGGAATTCTCCATAAGTAAATAGAAGTCCATCTTCATTTAGTAATTGTGCCACCTCTGTGGGGGGAAAGTGACTGACATGTTTCACCATTTTGTGACGTTTTATAACTCTCTCTCTCTCAACTTGGAAAGTTAGCAGAATATTACGCTATGCGCTGCAGTGAAATACACCCAGAATGTTGTGTTTTTTTTTCTTTTACTGATGAATTAGGAATTAGTTTACAAAATGATGTAGGCCTAATATGTGTGTACGGCCATATGCATTTTGTAAGAACAACACAAATAGACTGAAGCACTTCAGTAACTTAGCTTAGCTAACCCGTGCTGTTACATGTTGTAGCTAGTTAGCCTGTTTCAAGTCACATTTGGCAGTGAAACAGCCATGCATGATGCTTACCTGGAGGGTTGGTATCTTCTCTGCTGGAGGAGGGATTCATGGCTGTCAGTCGGTCAAACAACAACACGCTGCTACTGATGAGTAATAACAGTTGTTTGAAGCTGAAAGTTGTGAGAAAGCCGCTATTACTCTCTGCCCGTCGCTCAGTTATACTGTTGTAATATATTGCACGTGGAGTTCTCCACACGCGTTTTCCGCAGCAATTACCTGATTATAAAGTAGCCTCACCGGGTGCACGCTGATGAGCTTGCTTCGCGCATGCGTAGTGTGCACACGTGTGTGTTCCTCAGGCTCTGCCCAAATACTTCAGAAACGCGATTTTTACCTCCCCTCCCCCTCCATGCTCCCCTAAGAGAAGACTTGAGGAAAAGCGCTGTCTGATTTCTCCTAGTATTGGAACGCGTCCATCCTCCGGCAGGGACACGTGACACATGTGGGCGGGGCGCAGGTGGGGAGAAGGTAAATGCGGAAGTAGCCGTACGTTTGTGAAAACCTGAGCTGTGTGTTCTATGAACGAATGGGATAAAAAAAGCTTCAAAACCACCTTGAACGAGGAGATTTATGCTGCCGAACAAGCGACATTGAACAGTGAGTTACAGCACAAGACGAGTATCAACTACCACTATATCAAATTAACGTTAGATTATAGTTTATTACAGAATTGCTTTCCTTTCCTGCTTTCCTTGTTGTTTTAGCCTACATTGGCCCCAGAATGGGGAATTCCGTTGAAGGTGGGTCCCCTATGTTGCACAGGCCGGGGTTTTACAGTTTGAATTCGGCTGTACTGTACTTAAATTCCTGTCAACCAACAGTTTAGAAAGCTTTAGTCTGCAGAGAATCAGATCTAATCTGAAAAACATGTTGCTGCACGACAAAATGTTAGGCTGGCTTTACACGGTGAAACTTGCACGCAACTAGTTGCAGGTTGCAAGTTGCATGCAACCCAATTTCCATGCAACTTCACAGTTACACAAAGCAATTAAAAAATAATCAAGTCTCGTGCAACTTGGCAGTTTCTTCCAGCAAAACTAGCTAGCTAGATTGGTCATTTTTCATCTATTGTATGGTTTTCTTCTTTTTTCAAGTGAGAATTGTCATTCTGCATCTTTGTATCGTATTTCATATCGTTTTCTCGCTGGAAAATATCAATTCGGACTCGGAGGTGTTGTATCGGTTTTTCTTCTGGCACTGGCTGGCTGGTTGGCTAGCTAGCTAGCTACTTTGTTAGATAAAATATGGCTGTCCCCGACCCCGAGAATAGGAAGAGAGCTATTAGTGCATTAATACTCATGGATATGTTGGAGGAGGAGGAGGAAAAAACACAACATGAAAAAAAAGTTAAACGTATGTGGGTGAAGGACTGGCTACTTAAAAGACATACCAGTGGATCGTTTCACACTCTTTTCAAGGAGCTTGATCCAATGAGCCTCCGGTGAGTGCATTGTTATTATTTTTCTCAAATTTATTGATTGATTCAAGGAAAATAAATAAATAAATAGCTCATTGTTGCCACCTTGTGACAACAGTATGAAATTGTAGCTTCATATATAGATAACTGATTATCATTAAAACATATATAGCATAGCATTGAACAGTTATGTGATCACTATACTTCACAACATGTTAATATTATTATTTTTAACCCATGTAGATCCTGGCTCCGCATGGATCAGAATACATTCAATGCTCTGGGACGCTCATCAAACATCTGAAGTTCGTTGCGGGTGTGACCATGTACGGCCGAGTTACAAACCGCTTTCTGTCTGGCCAGTAGGGGGCGATCTGCCTATCACTCCAAATTGTCATGTAGATGTGTTCCGGCTGGGATGGTCATCAAACATGTGAAGTTTGGTGCGCGTGTGAATATGTAGGGGCGAGTTACAAACCACTTTCTGTGTTGCCAGTAGGGGGCGCTATGACTATAAATGGATATTGACATATAGATGTCTACAGGCATGGACACTTATGCATGACACGTTTGGAGCAGATTGGACAATCTACAATAAAGTTACTCCAACTTCCTGTGTGGCCAGTAGGGGGCGCTCTGCCTATAACTCCAAATGGTCATCTAGATGTCTTCAGGCTGGGATGCTCATCAAACATGTGAAGTTTGGTGCACGTGTGAGCATGTAGGGCCAAGTTACAAACCACTTTCTGTGTTGCCAGTAGGGGGCGCTCTGCCTATAACTCTAAATGATCATCTAGATGTCTACAGGCATGGACACTTATCATGCATGACAAGTTTGGAGCAGATTGGACAATCTACAATGGAGTTACTCCAACTTCCTGTGTGGCCAGTAGGGGGCGCTCTGCCGATAACTCCAAATGGTCAACTAGATGTCTTCAGGCTGGGATGCTCATCAAACATGTGGATTTTGGTGCGCGTGGGACCATGTCCGGCCGAGTTACAAACCACTTTCTGTGTTGCCAGTAGGGGGCGCTATGACTATAAGGATATTGACATATAGATGTCTTCTGAGACTGCGCACTGATTCAGACAGCCAGAGCCTATGTGATCAGCTGACTGGTTCTCAGCATTTTGATTGGCTGTTGCATGAAACTAGTTCCACAAAGTTGAGCGCTTTGCAACTGTTGCGGCTGAGTTTCACAGAAGTTTCAAGTGAGTTGCAGAAGGATTTATACCATGCAATTCATTTGCAACTTGGTTTCACCTAAGTTTCATGCAACTAAAGTTGCGTGCAAGTTTCACCGTGTAAAGCCAGCCTTATCACACAGTGGTCTGTGGGATAGCCTACATACATACAGTACACACACACACACACACACACACACACACACATATACTAACATTATGTCAGTGTATATATGTATGTATGTTGTATGTATGTACAGTATGTATGTATGTATATGTATGTAATACCAATATGGGGTTCACATGACTAGAAAAAGTTGGGGAACACCTGCTGTAACATTTAGCATGATAAGTCTATTACTCTTCACTAGACATTATATGAATATATTGGTAGTCATTAGGGCTGTGAATCTTCACTGGCCTCACGATTCGATTCGATTACGATTCATCTGTCAACGATTTGATTCGATTCCACGATGCACCACGATGCATCTCAAAGTATTGCAGCTCCAAGTATCAAATCCTTAATTTTCTGTATTATTACTGCACATGGCTACTTTTTCATCAATTAATACAAGCAGTCAGATAAATATCAAGTCCCTTTTTTACTTAGAAAGTGCTTTAAAATCTAAATGTCAACAGAAATTTAAACATAAACGATTCATCTGTCTTCGATTCGATTCACACGTCCGCATCTCGATGCATCGATTATACGATTAATTTTGACACCCCTAGTAGTCATGGTGCTAAATATGAGTAATGCAGTATTATGCTATAGTGCAATTATGATATATAATATGTACAGTATTATTTGATTAACTCCTTCTGTTCCTTCCATCCCAGCCCCTTGAATTTATCCACCCACCTAAACTCCTCCCCCTCTGTCCCTTACAGCACATGTTCATTTATTTTCCTTTCCTTCCTCCCTACCTTCCTTCCTCCCTCCCTCCCAAACTATTTGCTTTACTTAAAGGTATACTATACAACTTTTTAGGGCCTTTCAAACGTAAACAAACATTTTTCTTTTTTACATCTTAAAGTCATATATTCTTGAAGAGTAGGGCTTCTAGATGGACAGTGTGCTCTTTTAATTGTTGTTATTATTGCACCATAACTCAAAACACAAGCCTGTTTTGTTTCAATATTAACAAACAATACAAATGTAAACAAACCATTTATGGCTTTAAGTTTCAATTATCTAAAACTCAGTTTTAGCTCTTACAAACTGATATTCCTTGTATCAAAAGCTAAAAGACACCTTCAAATGTAAAAACAAACATTTGTGTTTACATTTGAAGGGCCCTAAAAAGTAGCATCATACCTTACCTTTAATGGGTTTATTTTAGAGGGCCATGCTTAGGTAACATTGATACGAGAGTTCAGCTGTCAGGTTCTATCTACACCAATATTGAAGCTGAAACCCATGTTGATGAACGTCTTTTTGCTTTCTGTTGTTGTTGTTTTGAAAAGCCAATATCTCTGTTAATAGCATAGCAGTTACAGTTAGTGATGTGTTTGTGTCTGCTGTGAGTCTCCAACAGCAGTTGTCTCTGGACCGGTCCTGACTGGTTCCTCCAGGTCAGGCGTGATGGCTCTGTGTGATGTCTGTCTCACTGTAAACTGCCTCTGATTGGTTCCTCCAGGTGTGATGGTCTGTCTCACTGTAAACTGCCTCTGATTGGTTCCTCCAGGTGTGATGGCTCTGTGTGACGTCTGTCTCGCTGTAAACTGCCTCTGATTGGTTCCTCCAGGTCAGGTGTGATGGCTCTGTGTGACAGTCTGTCTCACTGTAAACTGGCTCTGATTGGTTCCTCCAGGTGTGATGGCTCTGTGTGACGTCTGTCTCGCTGTAAACTGTCTCTGATTGGTTCCTCCAGGTGTGATGGCTCTGTGTGACGGTCTGTCTCACTGTAAACCGACTCTGATTGGTTCCTCCAGGTGTGATGGCTCTGTGTGACGGTCTGTCTCGCTGTAAACTGTCTCTGATTGGTTCCTCCAGGCGTGATGGCTCTGTGTGACGGTCTGTCTCGCTGTAAACTGTCTCTGATTGGTTCCTCCAGGTGTGATGGCTCTGTGTGACGGTCTGTCTCACTGTAAACCGACTCTGATTGGTTCCTCCAGGTGTGATGGCTCTGTGTGACGTCTGTCTCGCTGTAAACTGTCTCTGATTGGTTCCTCCAGGCGTGATGGCTCTGTGTGACGGTCTGTCTCGCTGTAAACTGTCTCTGATTGGTTCCTCCAGGTGTGATTGCTCTGTGTGACGGTCTGTCTCACTGTAAACTGTCTCTGATTGGTTCCTCCAGGTGTGATTGCTCTGTGTGACGGTCTGTCTCACTGTAAACCGACTCTGATTGGTTCCTCCAGGTGTGATGGCTCTGTGTGACGGTCTGTCTCGCTGTAAACTGTCTCTGATTGGTTCCTCCAGGTCAGGTGTGATGGCTCTGTGTGACGGTCTGTCTCACTGTAAACTGACTCTGATTGGTTCCTCCAGGTCAGGTGTGATGGCTCTGTGTGACGGTCTGTCTCGCTGTAAACTGACTCTGATTGGTTCCTCCAGGTCAGGTGTGATGGCTCTGTGTGACGGTCTGTCTCACTGTAAACTGTCTCTGATTGGTTCCTCCAGGTCAGGTGTGATGGCTCTGTGTGACGGTCTGTCTCACTGTAAACTGACTCTGATTGGTTCCTCCAGGTCAGGTGTGATGGCTCTGTGTGACGGTCTGTCTCACTGTAAACTGTCTCTGATTGGTTCCTCCAGGTCAGGTGTGATGGCTCTGTGTGACGGTCTGTCTCACTGTAAACTGGCTCTGATTGGTTCCTCCAGGTGTGATGGCTCTGTGTGACGGTCTGTCTCACTGTAAACTGGCTCTGATTGGTTCCTCCAGGTGTGATGGCTCTGTGTGACGGTCTGTCTGACTGTAAACTGGCTCTGATTGGTTCCTCCAGGTGTGATGGCTCTGTGTGACGGTCTGTCTCACTGTAAACTGGCTCTGATTGGCTCCTCCAGGTGTGATGGCTCTGTGTGACGGTCTGTCTAGCTGTAAACTGTCTCTGATTGGTTCCTCCAAGTGTGATGGCTCTGTGTGACGGTCTGTCTCACTGTAAACTGTCTCTGATTGGTTCCTCCAGGTCAGGTGTGATGGCTCTGTGTGACGGTCTGTCTCGCTGTAAACTGTCTCTGATTGGTTCCTCCAGGTGTGATGGCTCTGTGTGACGGTCTGTCTCACTGTAAACTGTCTCTGATTGGTTCCTCCAGGTGTGATGGCTCTGTGTGACGGTCTGTCTCACTGTAAACTGTCTCTGATTGGTTCCTCCAGGTCAGGTGTGATGGCTCTGTGTGACGGTCTGTCTCGCTGTAAACTGTCTCTGATTGGTTCCTCCAGGTCAGGTGTGATGGCTCTGTGTGACGGTCTGTCTCGCTGTAAACTGTCTCTGATTGGTTCCTCCAGGTGTGATGGCTCTGTGTGACGGTCTGTCTCGCTGTAAACTGTCTCTGATTGGTTCCTCCAGGTCAGGTGTGATGGCTCTGTGTGACGGTCTGTCTCACTGTAAACTGTCTCTGATTGGTTCCTCCAGGTGTGATGGCTCTGTGTGACGGTCTGTCTCACTGTAAACTGCCTCTGATTGGTTCCTCCAGGTGTGATGGCTCTGTGTGACGGTCTGTCTCACTGTAAACTGGCTCTGATTGGTTCCTCCAGGTCAGGTGTGATGGCTCTGTGTGACGGTCTGTCTCACTGTAAACTGTCTCTGATTGGTTCCTCCAGGTCAGGTGTGATGGCTCTGTGTGACGGTCTGTCTCGCTGTAAACTGTCTCTGATTGGTTCCTCCAGGTCAGGTGTGATGGCTCTGTGTGACGGTCTGTCTCACTGTAAACTGTCTCTGATTGGTTCCTCCAGGTCAGGTGTGATGGCTCTGTGTGACGGTCTGTCTCACTGTAAACTGTCTCTGATTGGTTCCTCCAGGTCAGGTGTGATGGCTCTGTGTGACGGTCTGTCTCGCTGTAAACTGTCTCTGATTGGTTCCTCCAGGTCAGGTGTGATGGCTCTGTGTGACGGTCTGTCTCGCTGTAAACTGTCTCTGATTGGTTCCTCCAGGTGTGATGGCTCTGTGTGACGGTCTGTCTCGCTGTAAACTGTCTCTGATTGGTTCCTCCAGGTCAGGTGTGATGGCTCTGTGTGACGGTCTGTCTCACTGTAAACTGTCTCTGATTGGTTCCTCCAGGTGTGATGGCTCTGTGTGACGGTCTGTCTCACTGTAAACTGCCTCTGATTGGTTCCTCCAGGTGTGATGGCTCTGTGTGACGGTCTGTCTCACTGTAAACTGGCTCTGATTGGTTCCTCCAGGTCAGGTGTGATGGCTCTGTGTGACGGTCTGTCTCACTGTAAACTGTCTCTGATTGGTTCCTCCAGGTCAGGTGTGATGGCTCTGTGTGACGGTCTGTCTCGCTGTAAACTGTCTCTGATTGGTTCCTCCAGGTCAGGTGTGATGGCTCTGTGTGACGGTCTGTCTCACTGTAAACTGTCTCTGATTGGTTCCTCCAGGTCAGGTGTGATGGCTCTGTGTGACGGTCTGTCTCACTGTAAACTGTCTCTGATTGGTTCCTCCAGGTCAGGTGTGATGGCTCTGTGTGACGGTCTGTCTCGCTGTAAACTGTCTCTGATTGGTTCCTCCAGGTCAGGTGTGATGGCTCTGTGTGACGGTCTGTCTCGCTGTAAACTGGCTCTGGCCTTCGCTGTGCTGATGGATCTGCTGGGAGGAGCCGCTCTGCTGCTGGGTGTCTTCGCCCCGCTGGAGATCAAAGGACGAGACTTCGGAGACCTACTGGTCTATACTGGTGAGTCCGTCTGGAACTGAACTGATGATGCGTCATCTGCCATGACTACACAGGCAGAAAAGATGGATTAAAGATGAACTAGGAAAACATTAATTAGAACATATATTATGTCCTAGAACAGTGGGTCTCAAACCTTTTGGGCTTCAGTACCTTTCCCTGATTTCTTAATCCAAGTACCTGATTACCAGGCTAGATCATTAATTACAGGTACATTTTAAGAACACGTGTTCACTTAGCGTTATCTCAGCTACCATCAAACAAATGATCAAATCTACTGTCTGACAGTAACTGTACATTACAATTGAGGGGCAACTGTGCAATTCTCTGCAGTCAAGGGTAAAGAAATAAAAAAAATAGTTTATCATGAACATGAATATACTGTTTAATATTTAACTTGCCCCTGAAACCTGGCACCTCTTTACCTTCACAAGTGCATCACATCAGATTGAAGGACTTCTCAGTGCAATTTTTACACTTTGCCAAGTCATCCTGTGAGCCGGATTGAACCGTTTGGCGGGCTGGTTCTGGCCCCCGGGCCGTATGTTTGACACCCCTGTTAGTTGGATGTATCTTGTTTAAATACAAGTGTGTGAGTGTTTCCCAGACTGACCTGAGGTCTGTGCAGGTGCTCTGCTGGTGCTGATGTCTCTGGGCGGATGGGTGCTGTGGTACAGCGGGAACATCGAGGGCCTCACGTCCCGCAAGGAGCTGGGACACATCGGCAGCGCCGTGGACCGACTGGCCCGCAACCTCAGCCGCAAGATCCGCATCTACAGGAGCCACCTGTGATGCTGCAGGAGGGGGCGGGGCATAGCAGGTGAGGATGCTCGTATGCAGGACATTTAAAATTCACTTTGCAAACTAGGGGGGAATTCCCCCCTTATGTTCTTCAGATAGGGGGGATTTATAGATTTTGGGGGGATTTTTTCCGGCGATACTATAACCGACAAATAGCTGCTTCTCCTGTCCAATAAGCGATAATACTGTAATTTCACATTTTTGTATTTAAAAAAGGAGTCTAAATTACTATGGCTTTTGTCGTGTTTTTTTCTGCAGACTAAGCTATAGGCTTTTGGTTCTATGAAAGCTTTTATTTTTTGTATTGAGTGATACACTCTACTAAAACACTATATTATATCAGAAGTGTTCTTTGTTTTGTGTTCACAATAGTGATGTCAGTTAGATTTGGTTAGGTCAGAGCTGTGGAATATTAAATCATCCATCTTTGCTCACTACATCTACCTTTCTGACTGTCATTACTAGCAACTAAACCTGTTCGAATTGTGCATCCGGGAGAGTTCTATTGAAGTGACTATAAACCATCTGTGTCGTTTCACTTTTGATTGAAAATGCTTCCACCAGATTTTCACGGCTGCTTTATGAGAAACGCCATTTGAGTGGCGACAACATCGTTGACATCACTGGCACTCAGCCAGTGATTAACGTTATTATTAACGTCATTATCGATATCAGATTCTTCATCGTCAATAACGTAACGCTTTTTTTCTGAGCGGGTTCTCCTTCTGAGGACGTAGTTTTCCTTTTTAGCCAGCGATCTATCATGTTTGCAATCAGCTGTCTGTATCCACCGAGAAATCAGCAGAGGAGCGTTGATGTCGAGAGGACTGAGGGACGGGATATTTTTTTCCCCATGATGGCGAAGGCTAGGCTTCTGCCTCTGATTGGCCTAGTGTCAAACGTTCATCCAATCACATTTGCTTGGCTATCCTGCATCTCTTTCTACAGTCTGTGCTCAGTGGGTCAGACAAACGGCCGTTTCGCTTGCTAAGCACCATTCCGCACAAACATAGATCGGTCTGCGCAAACCATTGCGGGATTACTCTCCCTTTATAAATTGAAAATATTAAATCAAATTTCAAATTCATCAAATTTTAAGCCCTGATATCATCATCTTTAGGTTTCTGGGAATCCCGCAGTGAGTTTGGAGCTCAGCATGGAAAAAATAATGTAAAATCTTCATAAAACACATGACTTCTCATTTGTTTAGTTTGTAAACGCACAGTCGTTTCATGTATTATGATTAGGATTAGATTTAGCATTTGTATCCCGTCATGGGCATGATGTTCAAGGGGTAGTTAATGGTTGTTGTTGTTGTTTTTGTTGTTGTTGTTGTTGTTGTTGTTTTTGGGGGGGGGGGGGGCATTTTGCCTTTATATTTGATAGGACACAGTAGGCAGACAGGAAAGATGGTGGGGGAGAGAGAGAGAGGGGATGACATGCGGCAAAGGACCATAGGCTGGCAACGCAAAGGACTAAAGGACTATTCATGGTCACTCCAGTGAACCGGGCGTGAGGAAAATATGATGTCATCACCCTGGGCGTGTCTGAGGCGAGGCCTCCGCAACCGCTAGCGCGTACCTGGAGGTTTTTCTAGCAGCGCGTAGCTCCGCAGCTCCCTGTCTCTCCTTTGTAGGAGACACAGGGAGAGAAATCAAATAAAAAGTAAGAAACACTGAGCTGTGTTTTCACCACATTTCTTGACTCATGTGGTAAAACTTTGATTTGTCGTCGTTTGTTTTTAGTCATTTCAACAAGTCGATGTTGTGCTGTGTTGAGACAGATTAAGCAGCACAAAGTAGGCTATAGGGCGGAACTGAAACGCCTGTTTACATTCAGTAAAACATGTTTGGTGATTCTATTCCTGTGCTGATATAGAGTGAGAGTGAAACACCTGTTTACATTCAGTAAAAACATGTTTGGTGATTCTATTCCTGTGCTGATATAGAGTGAGAGTGAAACACCTGTTTACATTCAGTAAAAACACGTTTGGTGATTCTATTCCTGTGCTGATATAGAGTGAGAGTGAAACACCTGTTTACATTCAGTAAAAACACGTTTGGTGATTCTATTCCTGTGCTGATATAGAGTGAGAGTGAAACCGCACTCAGTACTGCACATAATGGCGTTTCATTGTGACTTTTTCATGGGCCGTTTCTCACTGATTATCACTGTAGAAAACATTGATCCGTGGATGGTGTACCGCACCATTTAATATTGTATTGAGAACCGTTGCATCCCCATATTATATCAGGCCCGTATTGGTCTATTATTGATTATCAGATATCAACAGTCACTGTCATCCACCTGCAATCGGATGCAGGTTCCTCCTGAACACAGCTACAGAAAAACAGTCTGGAAAACCTGACGTGAAATATAATTTTATTATTTGCACTTTTTCATCCAATTGTTCTATAATGTTACATTGTAAGCTCACAATGTAGCGTAGCTTACATCAGATCACTCACAATCTTCAAATCTGACCAATAGGCTTAATAAAAACCTAGGAATTCAGTATGGAGTAACATAAAATGTGTCAGGTATGGTGAATAAGTCAAGGCAGGATTGTGTTTTTCCAGACTGATGTCTGTACAGTTTGTATTCATTTCTCTTCCATTCTCTCTGCTATCTCCACAGGCTTTTTCATGGCTTTTTCTGTTCTGGAGGTCTGAAGATGTCGTGGACCGATGCTGCCTTGGATATGTTCTGTAAATTCAGCTTGAGTCAAATTGTGCTACCTGGATCTGTCAGTGTTAATATACAGATGATCTACATAGATCAACTGTAATGTCTCTGTTACCTGTACTGAAATACACACAAATATGAATGTTACACATGTCAAAAACATTTCATTTATATCAGGACAGTTGCTCCTCTGTTACATGGCCATGGTGCTGATGATTTATCATGATTGTTTTCTTTCATAGTGTCAGTTTTAGATGAGAGTATCATTGATTTCAGCAGTGGTCTTGTTCTGTTATCAACTTCAATAAAAAACATTTTTATGAACTGTTTAAAACCATCTGGATTACTTCTCAGCTCTATTTTATTTCCAAAACCAAACAATATATTCATTTGAAATAGACCTCCAATCACACCGTCATTCAAATCAGATTAACTTTATTGATCAAATACCACAAATGTACAGCCAGGAATTTGTAATTGGTGTTACTGGTGCTGAGACAAGACATTACAGATAGTAAAGACAACAGGATGGCACATATAGAGCAAGATATGCTACTGACAGCAGATTATACATATTACTGCACATATATTCAGTATTAAAGGGGCATTAAATCATCGATGACAGTGATTCCCAACCTGTGGGCCTCAGGTGGCCTGTGGAGGTATTGCAAGTGGGCCGCCAAATTAATATATATATGTATATATATATTATTTTACATTAAACAAATTGAAAAAACTTGCTGATGGACAGCTCCTTGGAAATTGTAACAGTGAAAATGCTGCAACATGTTTCAGATGCTGTGTTAGTGACTGTGGAAGATAAGTGCTCTGAGAACACATTATTTAGCCTCTGTATTTTTTTATGGGGTTGGAGGTGGACCACAAAAAGGTTTGAAATGTTCAAGTCGGCCCTGAGTTGGAAAAGGTTGGGAACTGCTGATCTATGAGCTTTATTGCTCTCTACAGGTGACCAGCATGAATTGCACCCCCATCCCTTTGAGTGACAGCGGTCAGTAATTGACACACATACAAAAGTCAGATTTTCACAATTAAGTCATAAATTAACGAATTAGAGCTGAGATCCAAAGGAAAATTGAAGAGGGAATATAGCTTATCATCAAGCTAAGTAGGCCTATCCTCTTTTACACTTTTACTGCCTTTTTTAGCTTGAGAAGAAAGGCATTTCTTTACAGCTGAAATGTGTTGCAACAGTGATCGCTCACTTGCAGCATCGTCACTGAAACAGTTGAAAATGTGACTTGAAATTCTAACGGGTGGGGAGTTTCTGTTCCAATACGGCCCAGAAAGTGAGTTTTGAAAATGAGAAATCTCAGCACCTGATATAGACAGCAGTACCAAACCCTGCAGGTATGTTATGGTCATGTTGTGCTTTGTGACACTAAACATTAAGATGGATGGTTTCAAGGAAATGTTGCTCACCCATCCCAGTCAAACAGAAAAGATCTTACACCTGTGACTCTTCTGTTCACAACAATGTCCAAAAACAGGAGAGAGGAAGTGACCTGGCAGGAAGAAATAATGGATTACTTGTAATGGGATTACAATAATCTGTTCCATTACAGTCAGTAAAACACTGATGGAATGGATGAGATCAGTGCAATTCTATTACAACTAATCAGATCAATTACTTCATTTCTTCAATCAATATCCATTAACTGTACAACAATAATTATATTACACAGGTGATTATTAAAATATATCATAAAATACTGTAGTACAACCGTGATATATATATATATATATATCTCAAAATGCATTCAGATAATAAAGATGAGATTACACTAGCATAACAATAGACACTTGAAGTTATGATTGTTAATGGCTGAATCAATCAATGCGCTTTACATAAAAAATCAAACTACAGCTAATTAAAAAATTACAATAAAATAATAAAAAATGCAGATACAATCAAATAAAGAAGAGTGAGAAATTGAAGGAGGAAAATACAACAAGATCAAATGAAAATAAGAGATGACGATCATGCAAACTTTTTTTTTTCTTTTTTTCTTTTCTTTTTTACATTTAACAGCATTTCTATTCTAAGTAAGAAAAACATTTTGTTACAGAGTCAGAATATTCCATTAATGTTTATAGCTTAATAGAATACATTTGAATAAAAAAAGTAACAATGTCTTTCTCTCTCTCTCTCTCTTTCTCTCTCTCAGATATACCCAGCTGGGTTTTGAATATGTCATTTACATCCGTGATATGGACAGCATAGAATAGATAATAGTTGGCATTGCAAGTCTTTACAGGTGAAGACAATTCTTTCAGACTTCACACTTTGCTACCAAGAAGCATGTTGCAGCCTTCATGCACCGCAGCATGCAGCAGACTGATGAGTTGCTTAAGAAAACTTGTTGATTGCAATCAAGTTGAAAATAGTCATACCTATAGGGACTTTTGAACTGTACAAGGCTCTGGAGTTATTAAAATGCTTTGATCACACCAGTGACACAGTCAATGTAGACATTTAAAAAATATATTTTATCGCCTGCCTCGCCCTCATCACAGCAGAGCTCAATTCCAGAGGAATGCAGAAGTAGATGGCTTTCAAATGAGCTGAGCACTGCCCGTGTCTCATCATGGGAAAAGCCCTGCAGCTGCTGTAATCTGACAGTTCAGCGCCGCCGCCGGCGGGATGTTCTGGATCAGACCGACGCAGCTCGGCCCGTATCCAACACTGTTGAGTCCAGATGATGCAATCCCAGGCTAACTTGTTTATCAGGTGCAGAAGAAAAGTGGATGCTGGTGAGTGAGACCAGCACCTTTTTATTGGGAGTGGATCCATAGGTTGATTAGGCTCATCCTGATTGGCTGAGTATGTGTATATGCAAATTTCAGTGTGCTGATCCACTCGTAGGAGTGGCTGTAGCAATGGAGCCCTGCTGTGCCCTCCACCCCTCCCATCCTATAAAACTGCCTTTCTTTCTGTAACTGATCTCCCATTGGTTTAGACTTTTGAATGATCCCTCCCCGTGTTATGACCGGACCAAACATCCTGTTTCAAGAGGTTATAAGAGCGGAACATTTTATACAAATGTGTGTTTGGTCCTGATCAATGGTGGCTGGATTGAGGTTCTGGTAGGTGGAGTCTGGCTCGACAGTAGAGTGTGTTTGGTACTGATCCATGGTGGCTGGATTGAGGCTCTGGTAGATGGAGTCTGGCTCGACAGTAGAGTGTGTTTGGTCCTGATCCATGGTGGCTGGATTGAGGTTCTCGTAGGTGGAGTCTGGCTCGGCAGTAAAGTATATGTGGTCCTGATCTATGATTGCTGGATTGATGCGCTGGTAGGTGGAGTCTGGCTGGGATCTGGAGGCTGGAGCAGAGTTCTCATACAGAGGAATCTGCAACAAACAATAATAAGTTTAGCAAAGTGAGAACATGACAGCACACCTGAAATACAGTGGTAGCCATAAACAGTCCTCCATCTTGCATGTATCTGAATAGGTGGTGGTGGAAGATGGACCTGAAGCCTTAGGATTGTTATCAAATCCAAGATGGCAGCATGTCAGTGTTAAGTGTCATCGGTACAAGTCCTTTATTCTATAACGGGGGGAAAATGAGAATATAATTTTGTCCATAAGGTCGCTTGACTTAGACCAATAATTGCCTTTATGTCAAACAAGGGTAGTCCAGTTTACTTCAAATGTCTTTCTTATTTGATGTGATGTGTTTACAGTGACAGTAACATGTTATTAGAATTCTCATAAAATTGGATGAATCATGGCATCTATCGGTTGTCATGGTGATTCCAATCTTCCAATTATTCCGGTAGAGTGACCCATCATTTGTCACTTCATTTCTACCCACCTTCTTCTTCCACAGCTGCGAGTGTAACTTGAAATGGAGTGACACTTGGTAGTGAACTGGTCTGGTAGTGTAACTTGAAGTGGAGTGACACTTGGTAGTGAACTGCATGGTAGTGTAACTTGAAGTGGAGTGACACTTGGTATTGAACTGGTAGTGTAACTTGAAGTGGAGTGACACTTGGTAGTGAACTGGTAATGTAACTTGTAATCAGAGAAATACGTATTTCAACTACTTTTTTGTATTTTGTAATTTGTATTTGGCTGGGCAGAGAAAAATGAGATGTAATTTGTATCAAGATACTTTCAGATCTTGTATTTTGTGTATTTCAAATACATAAAATACATTTTTCTTTTTATTCTCAAATTGACACATGTAAACATTGACACAGGTTTAAACTAAAGATGGAGAAATTAGTTGTACTAAAAACAACTAAGTGAACTAAACTGAAACCTGATATGAATAAACAGAGAAATTACTTGTACTAAAAAACAACTAACTGGACTGAACTGAAACCTGATTTGAATAGGAGAAATTAGTTGTACTAAAAACAACTAAGTGAACTAAACTGAACTGAAACCTGATATGAAAAGATGGAGAAATAAGGTGTATTGAAAAACAACTAACTGAACTGAAACCTGATGTGAAAAGATGGAGAAATTAGTTGTACTAAAAACAACTAAGTGAACTAAACTGAAACCTGATATGATTCAGAATAGATAGAGAAATAAGTTGTACTGAAAAACAACTAACTGAACTAAACTGAAAGCTGATATGATTCAGATTCAAGATTCAAGATTCAAGATTTTTATTGTCACTCCATGGTACAAGTATCACGTGTGAAATTCTTGTGCTGTGGACTCCGTTTACAACATAGTGCAAATAGTACAAATATAACAAATATAGCAGGGCATATGGGTGCAAAAACAACAAGAGACGCATAAGGCAGTATAGTGATAAGCACTATAGTGATAAGACAAGTCAGAGACAGTGGCATATTCACTGTACATAGGTGCACGTGTCGGGTGCATACTTTAGACGTGCTTAAACATTTTAAATGTTTAAGAATAGATAAGAATAGATTGAGAAAGAAGTTGTATTGAAAAACTAACTAACTGAACTAAACTGAAACCTGATGTGAATAGCTGAAGAAATAAGTTGTACTGGGAAAAAAACAACTAACTGAACTATACTAAAACCTGATATGAATAGATTGAGAAATAAGTTGTACTGAAAAAAACCCTAACTGAACTAAACTGAAACTTGATTTGAATAGGAGAAATTAGTTGTACTGAAAAACACCTAACTGTCATAAACCTGATTTGAATAGATGGAGAAATTAGTTATACTGAAAAACTATAACTGAACACCAAAGTACCCTAATGAAAATCAAAAATGTCTTTCTGTTGCTACAAGGATGTCTGAGCTTCACTGTGCATAATGATGGCTGTGCAGATTTTGACACTAGAATGGTGTTACCACTGCTGATAGTGGAAAGTTGTATTCAGTGAGTGATTGTTCTTTAGTAATTATGTTCTAGATAGCCAGGTTGTTTTGGATTTGTTTATGAAGCAGAAGGAGGGGAAGTCATTTTAAGGATGTAAGGATTTGAACAAGAGTCCAATTTCATGGAAGGCCTTTTTTGTTTGAGATGCAGTTTCTCATCGTTCCTCTCACCGATTCACAATTTCACAACCTTAGACAGGATGTGCATCAGGGCATTCAATTCCTGAAATGTAATATTTTCTAGTTGTGAGGTCTCTAGACCATAGTTCAAGCAGAAGGCCATTCGTGCATAATCTAATCCGATCACCCCTGACGTCAATCAAGGTCTAGTATGACGTGGTCAGTCAAAGTCTTAGTATGACGTCCGTAATGACGTCAGATATGACGTCAGTTAATTCTCATATATATAGCAAGGGTTCTACGTCACCTCTCTCTCTCTGGCCGATCATAACAGCAGCAGCTTCACAGCAGTCCATCTCCCTTGAGCCCTCCTCCGGAGCGTTGTTTTGCACCATATCCGGAGACCGAATCAGCACCCTCAAGCCTTCTCTACCCGTGGAAATCCAACGCAGATATTCCCCGCATATTCCTCAACGCTTCCCACTCCATTCCCGGCATGTCGAGCTCCGAGCCAGAGCAGTCCATGGACAGCGACAGCAGCTCAGCCAACGAGACCCCGTTCCAGATCGGCCACGGTGCGTTCTTGCTTTCCGAGACGTCTGATGAAGACGTTGGCGAAGCGGCCGGGACCACAGGCCGCCAACGCAGCCACGATGAAAGGGCCCGGCGCGCGTTCCCGTGGCACGGGGCGCGCCACTGCGACGGCCCTTGGAAGGAGAGCAGATGACGAAGTGCCGCGTGCGCCCGGTCGCCCAAGAACGCGCGCGAGCGTGCCAGAGGGGGAGGCCGCTCGGCGCGGACGTGCGAGAGGCCGCGGACGAAGATCAGCAGAGGCAGCCGCTCCGAGAGCGGGGAGACGCCGGGGAAATACAGGCCGCGGGGCCACCGCGAGACGCCATGTCCTTCCTGGTCGCACTGACCTCCAGGCCGCCGCCCCGGAAGCGGAAACGGCACCATTCGCAGCTCCGCCGAGCCGACAGGGGTCGTCAAGAGCCATTCTGCTGTCCCTGTTAGATGCTAGCAGATCAGTGGATGCTCGTCTGAGGGCCCTGGAAACCCCCCCCCCCCCTTTCCCCCCACGTTCGCCACAGCCCAGCCAGCGCAGCAGCCGATCCCGCCCCCGCCCACGCAGCAAGCCGACGTGCTCCTCACACCCTGGCGTCCGCCACGCCCGCCATCTCATTTGGTATGCCTTTTGTTTCTCCCTGTGCCGATGTGTCTCCCAGGTTGAGATCCCAGATTTTGAAGGGCAGAGACATCAATTTAGTTAGCATACTCCTGCCATCCCCCGAGTGCAAAAGGAAGGTCGGGGGTGACCCAGATGGCCCTGTCTATTTAAAGTCGTCCGACCCCCGCCTGTCCAAAGACCTCTCCCTATGTGACTTCCTGAACACGTTCGGCGTCTACCGCGACGTGATCTGTGAGGTGTACCCAGAGCGCCGCCACGAGCTAGATTTATATATAGCGCTAATAGTGGACCTCTACTCCAACCACGGTAAATTATTCTACCAGTATCATAAAGCATTCTCCGCTAAAGCCGCCCTGATGATCACCCGGGCTAATACGCGGCTTAACTGGTCCATTATGGACATGCAGATCTTCACGTCGCTGGTTAGCGGGCGGCCGGTGAACACCTGCTACTCGTGCGGCGAACCGGGGCACTCTGCACAATTCTGCCCAAAGGCGGCCTTTCAGTCCGGCGCCGCCCCCAGCCCCGCCCCCTCCTGGGCGCCCGACACCAGTGGGTCCTCCCAGGTGCATGCCCATTCCCCCGACTACCTTTGCAGATATTTCAATGAAAACGTGTGCACATATCCCAAATGTAATTTCCTGCACGCATGTAGCACCTGCGGGGACGCCCACCCCCGCTCCCGCTGCCCGCAAAGGACCCGCCCCCCACCAAACAAGAAATATTGATTTACATTGCTTTGAAAACACCACATGTACTGTAGGTGTCCCTCGTGTTTGATTAAATAAAGCGAGTTGATTGACAATCTACCTGGTCTGCGATCCGATCATCCCATCTTTAAACGCCCACTAATAACAATAGTAATAACAAAAAAAAAAAAAAAAAAAAAAAAAAAACCTAAGTCACCAACCCCTAAGTCATCCCCTAAGCCACTAAGTCACCAACCCCTAAGTCATCCCCTAAGCCACTAAGTCACCAACCCTAAGTCATCCAAGTCCAGCGCCAAGTCGGGAAGTCACTAAGTCACCGAGGCCAAGTTGGGAACCCCTAAGCCACTAAGTCACCAACCCCTAAGCCACCAAGTCACCAACCCCTAAGTCATCCCCCAAGCCACTAAGTCACCAACCCCTAAGTCACCCCCTAAGCCACTAAGTCACCAACCCCTAAGTCAGCGATCCTCAAAGTCCGGACTCCGGTCCACATCCGGACCCAGACGCCGTCCTATCCGGACCGAGCCCTATAACCTACAAATCACTGAATAGTTACATTTTCACGGAGCATTTCTATTTTAACCGGCACATGCTTTTCTAGCCTTTACGGTACTGGTTTATCTGTCAGGAAGCTCACAGACCAATGCATGCGCTGTAAATCATCACACGTGATGCTACTCAGCCAATCAACAAGCGAATCGATTCTGCCTGCTGCTGCTGCGGGAGAGTTGACACACGGACGTAGGAGAGGCGAGACTCGGAGAAATGCGAGATAAGTATTTCACATCGCGTGCTCAAAAGAAACGAGTAGACCGCGAAAACAAAGCTTTAGTTTTAATCCAGAGCAGGCAGACTCATGTTCATTCATTGGTCTGACGAGCAGTTCAAAACCAGTATGTCTCGTGAAGTGTGATGCGATCCTGACCAGCTGTCTATGGAAGCGCCACACATGAGCACACACACACACACACACTCAAATCCAGGGCGCACACACATTCACTGCCCAACGGCATGCAAAGTTTGCATTGCGAGCGACCGATAGATAGAAAGACAGACAGACAGGCAGGCAGGCAGGCACAGACAAACAGAGTGGGAGCTCACTTCTATCAAGAGAAAAGGAGGTTTGTTGGCTGAGAGCCTGACTGATAAAATGTGAAATGGAGTTAAGAAAAGGAAGAAAAGGGGGAACTTATTTTTCTAAAATTAAAGCACTTTATTTTAAGATGCAAATTTTCCCAAAGCACTCTGTTGTGTTATTTCTAAATGCAGCCATTATTTTACTTGAAATGAGAAAAGAACATGTATTTATTATTAGTATAGGCTAGTTATTTATAATTAATCCAGTTAAATATGAAAACTGTAAATAAACATTATTGATGTTTATTTTGATTTAACAGTCAGTCATTGACTACATACAGACGTTGTACCATTAGGCTACTGCAATCATTGAAGTAGCCTAAGTTCAATGGCACTGAATCATAACGCAAGCTCAATGTTCCGGACCTTCGCTTGAGGACATTTTCTCTATCTGGACCTCTTAGAATTTTAATTGAGTGCCCCTGCCCTAAGTCATCCCCTAAGCCACTAAGTCACCAACCCCTAAGTCATCCCCTAAGCCACTAAGTCACCAACCCCTAAGCCATCCCCTAAGCCACTAAGTCACCAACCCCTCAGCCATCCCCTAAGCCACCAAGTCACCAACCCCTAAGTCATCCCCTAAGCCACTAAGTCACCAACCCCTAAGTCACCCCTAAGCCACTAAGTCACCAACCCCTAAGTCATCCCCTAAGCCACTAAGTCACCAACCCCCCTAAGCCACTAAGTCACCAACCCCTAAGCCATCCCCTAAGCCACCAAGTCACCAACCCCTAAGTTCATCCCCCAAGCCACTAAGTCACCAACCCCTAAGTCACCCCCTAAGCCACTAAGTCACCAACCCCTAAGCCACCAAGTCACCAACCCCTAAGTCATCCCCCAAGCCACTAAGTCACCAACCCCTAAGTCACCCCCTAAGCCACTAAGTCACCAGCCCCTAAGCCACCAAGTCACCAACCCCTAAGTCATCCCCCAAGCCACTAAGTCACCAACCCCTAAATCACCCCCTAAGCCACTAAGTCACCAACCCCTAAGTCATCCCCTAAGCCACTAAGTCACCAACCCCTAAGCCATCCCCTAAGTCACTAAGTCACCTACCCCTAAGTCACTAAGTCACCAACCCCTAAGTCATCCTAACTCCTGGAAACAATCTACTCCCCATGGCTCGCTACATCAGGCTCAGGCCTCAGACTGGCCCCAGCGCCAAGTTGGGAAGCCACTAAGTCACCCAGGCCAAGTCGGGTCACCAACCCCTAAGTCATCCAAGTCCAGCGCCCAGTCGGGAAATCTCTAAGTCACCCAGGCCAAGTTGGGAACCCCTAAGTCACTAAGTCACCAACCCCTAAGTCATCCAGCACCTCAAGAGGACGCTCCAGCTGGTCTTCATCAGCTCTCCAGCTACACCCGCCCGGAGCAGGCGGCCATACCGTGGCCCAAAGAACCCTCCTTCCTCAATCGGCGAGCATGGCAACAAACAGTGTCCCGGGCTCCGTGCCAAAATGTCTCGTTGGTGGTGGCTCCCTGAAAAGCACAGCGCCCAGTAGGCGCAGTAAATCTCCCGGATCATTTTTGGGGGAGAGAGAGAGTCGAGAGAGAGAGTCAGGGTCAGTCAGAAGGCCAAGTCGTGCGGCGCGCAAGGCCCGACCGAGCTGGGAAGCGCCAGCCGCAACGCAAGTAGGGGGGTCAAGATCGAAGGCCCGACCGAGTTGGGAAGCGCCAGCCGCAAGTAGCCATAAGTCGTTAAAAAGGTCGAAGGCCAGAAAAGTACAATCAACTACCGGTGCCCGCAGATCTCAATTAACCTCCGGTAATCAGATCTTCCTTTTGGGGGATCTCCTAGCCTAAGCAGATGCCCTCCTCTTGCCTCAAGAGCAGCGCCACTGGCTAATGGAGTCATGCGCCAAAGTATTTGCCATGCATGCCGATTGCTAAATAAAGTTTGTTAAATCCTACCGACTGGCCTCTCATGATTGAAGTGAGGTCTCTAGACCATAGTTCAAGCAGAAGGCCATTCGTGCATAATCTAATCCGATCACCCCTGACGTCAATCAAGTTCTAGTATGACGTGGTCAGTCAAAGTCTTAGTATGACGTCCGTAATGACGTCAGATATGACGTCAGTTAATTCTCATATATATAGCAAGGGTTCTACGTCACCTCTCTCTCTCTGGCCGATCATAACAGCAGCAGCTTCACAGCAGTCCATCTCCCTTGAGCCCTCCTCCGGAGCGTTGTTTTGCCCCACCCACCTCCCCAGTCCGCCACCAACGAGTCGTGACTCCTGATCCCCCACGGGGGGGGGGATCTCCTAGCCTAAGCAGATGCCCTCCTCTTGCCTCAAGAGCAGTGCCACTGGCTAATGGAGTCATGCGCCAAAGTATTTGCCATGCATGCCGATTGCTAAATAAAGTTTGTTAAATCCTACCGACTGGCCTCTCATGATTGAAGTATAAATATGTTTGCACGTTAAATAAATACTGTGACGACAAGTTACTGACATGGTGGTGAATGTGAAGTTGTTTAAAGGGGACCTACTATGCCTTTTACCTATTTCAGTTATTTATATATTGTGTTATGATGTCAGATATCTATGGCTAAACATAGTCAAAGTTCCAAAACTTGAGGTTAACATGCAGAAATGCTGCCTTTAAGTCAAAAGCCCTCACAGAAGGTGATTAACAGCTGAGCTGAAGGAGAAATTAGTTCTACTGAAAAACAACTAAAACTAAAATGGAAGAACTGCAGTGTGTTAGGGAGTACACATACTGTGACAGAGGACTAAAGAGAGGATTTACTGTCTAAGGAAACCAGAAAATTTCACTTTTGAATAGCTGAAATCAGAGAATTAGGACATTTTCCTTAAAGAAATGTCTCTAAATGATTAATAGATCATCAAAATAGGCAATTAATTTAATATTTGGCAATTCATCTATGAATTGACTAATCGTTGCAGCTCTTTATAAGTTTTTATAAAATGTATTTTCATGTATTTTCAAAATACGTATTTGTATCTCAAATACATTTTCAGACAGGTATTTTGTATTTGTATTGTGATACATTTTTTGAGCAAGTATTTGTAATTTGTATCAAAATACTTTATGATGTATTTTCGCCCATCTCTGCTTGTAATGGAGTGACATTTGGTAGTGAACTGGTAATGTACCTTGTAATGGAGTGACACTTGGTAGTGAACTGGTAATGTAACTTGAAATGGAGTGACACTTGGTAGTGAACTGGTAATGTAACTTGAAATGTAGTGACACTTGGTAGTGAACTGGTAATGTAACTTGAAGTGGAGTGACACTTGGTAGTGAACTGGTAATGTAACTTGAAATGGAGTGACACTTGGTAGTGAACTGGTAATGTAACTTGAAATGGAGTGACACTTGGTAGTGAACTGGTAATGTAACTTGAAATGGAGTGACACTTGGTAGTGAACTGGTAATGTAACTTGAAATGGAGTGACACTTGGTAGTGAACTGGTAATGTAACTTGAAGTGGAGTGACACTTGGTAGTGAACTGGTAATGTAACTTGAAATGGAGTGACACATGGTAGTGAACTGGTAATGTAACTTGAAATGGAGTGACACTTGGTAGTGAACTGGTAATGTAACTTGAAGTGGAGTGACACTTGGTAGTGAACTGGTAATGTAACTTGAAGTGGAGTGACACTTGGTAGTGAACTGGTAATGTAACTTGAAATGGAGTGACACTTGGTAGTGAACTGGTAATGTAACTTGAAGTGGAGTGACACTTGGTAGTGAACTGGTAATGTAACTTGAAATGGAGTGACACTTGGTAGTGAACTGGTAATGTAACTTGTGATGGAGTGACACTTGGTAGTGAACTGGTAATGTAACTTGTAATGGAGTGACACTTGGTAGTGAACTGGTAATGTAACTTGAAGTGGAGTGACACTTGGTAGTGAACTGGTAGTGGGTAGGGGATTTTGACATCGAAGGAGTTGAATGGTATAAGACTCATTGCTGTCAGAAGTTCAAAACAGCCACCAGATGGCGACGATGGGCCTGAGTACACACCATAGAGCTCCAGTCCATCTGGACTGGAATGGCTGGTGCAGCCTGGGTGAACCCAGCTTTCAACGTGACATCACAGACTATGTCTGTAGCGGTCGTGACTGATAGTACATGGAGGTCATGTGGAGGCTGGGTTTATCCAGGCTAGGTGCAAAACCCTGGGAGGTCACTATAAGTCAGTAATAACTAATGAGTCTCAAACCTATACGTGAGGAACTCAAACCTGCCTTTTGGCGAAAATAACCTTGGTGAAATATTTTCGCAAGAACAGAGATTTATGTCAGTGTGACTGTAAAAATGTGAAGTTTGACTGCTATGTTTCTCCGGAAATAGCGGACGTTATATTGTTCCAATTTAGGGCATTTAGGGTCATTGGAAAGCTCGGAATTTCTACTTTCCAGCGATGCCAAGCACGCTATTGTAGACTGACAACTTGCCCTTATATCTACAACCCGGTACTGTTTCTGAAGGCTTAATTGAAAAGTAAAGATAAAACAAACCAAAATAATCCCTAAAAAACTATTAGACCTTGACTGTATGGATTGCCCAATATAAACTGTAGAGTTTACATGTTCTACATGTTGGCATTGGTTTCCTTTCCTCACATTAGAAATGCATGCAAACATCACAGTTACAATCTGTGAATGAAAATATGACAACTGGAAATTTGCTATTTTAGATGATTTCACTGATAATGTACTTGACATTTTTCAACAAAACACATGATTTAATTTACCATTTGGCATTATAATCTTACAGTAGCCTATGCAGTAGCCCCCCCCATTTTTTTTTACACAGTGAAGGAGTCATGGTGTAAACTGACAAAGAGTGAAAATGGACACAAAGAAAGTCACCTGCAAGTTTCTGACATCTGAGCTTCCCCTGGTGTTCGAACCTGTGGACAGACAGTACAAAGGTTTAGGTATTTGTGTGTGTGTGTGTCTGTGTGTGTGTGCGTGCGTGCGTGCGTGCGTGCGTGTGTGCGTGCGTGTGTGTGTGTGTGTGTGTGTGTGTGTGTACTGGAAGATGATTGACAGGGTGGACTGGGAAGGTAACTCACCGTCACTTTCTCTCTTTGTCTTCCATTTGTAGAGCAGCAGCAGACTGACAGCCAGCAGCACAGCAACTACCACAGTCACAGAAACAGCCACAACCAGGAAGCCGCCTGGGCGAGAGAGATAGAGGGAGAGTTGGGAAGAGGGGAGAGAGAGAGAGGGAGCGAGAAAGAGAAGCAAGTCAGAAAGAGAGAGAGGCAGGTGATGAAGGGGACCTATGTCAGAACTGTGGCGCGTCATCAAGCATCACAGACACACGCACGCACATGCACACACACACACACACACACACACACACACACACACACACACACACACACACACACACACACAGACAACACACTTGTTAAGACTTTGCTTAACAATGGGTAATATTTTCAATTAATATTGCAGTTGGATAAAATGCATTTCAAGTTATTCTAAATTTTACACCAAGATTTTAATCTTTACTGCAAATATCGGTTATCGGTCTCTTTGATCAGCGATCATCTGTATCGCTATCGGCACTGAAAAAACCATATCGGTTGATCCCTACAATCTATTCCAATAATCATTCAGTGAAATTGAATTAATTCAGAAATTAGTGACCATAGAGAGCGAAGGTTTGTTTCTCATGAACCACGAATGTTGACCTTTTTGACCTCTGAGATGACCTCTGTGTACTTACAACTTTTTTCAATGTTTATGACTCAACTCAGCATGACCAGAGCTTTGATTAGAGGCCAATATGAAGGCTCAGCGATGAGTTTGAAAAATCGACCTTTTGGAGCTGAAAATCGGTGGCCATCTTGGATTTGAAGGTCAAAAATAGGTCAAATCATCCATTGTGAATTATTTGACGCCAAAAAGTCCAATAAACCATGTACTGTACTTTGCAGCATTGTAGGCCAAACCATTGAAAACATAATTTCCAACATAACCAATTTTGGATTTAGGGCTCTCACAAAAGTTTCCCAAAACTAAAATTTTAAATTAAATCTGTTGTTTAACCTTCATAGATGACAAATCACTGAGAAACAAACCTCCGCTCTCCACGGTAACAGAATAACCTGAAATGACCCAACTACTTCTCTACCTCTCTCTGCATCTCTCCCTCTGCATCTTCCACTGCTCCCCGACTTTCTCTCCCCCACTCTCATACTTGTATTGCCTTGCTAGCTCAATCTTGTTGTAACTGAGGTATCTGCTGTCAGGGCCGTAGCTAGCTATGAGGACGGGGAGGTCCGGACCTCCCCTAATATTTCAGCATGCCAAAAAAAAAAAAAAAAAAATTTTTTTTTTTTTTTGCAGGCCAGGCCAGGCCACTCACTGAACAGCAGGCCAGGCGCCGCCTACTGGTTTACTAGTGGTTTTATTACTTTATTCAGGTTTAAAGTGGGTGCATCTCATTGTAAAATTGGACTTGGCCCAAATTGGGCTTCAAACGGCCCAAATCAGGCTTCAAACGGCCCAAATCTGGCTTTAAACGACCCAAATAGGGCTTCAAACGGCCCAAATCTGGCTTCAAACGGCCCAAATTGGGCTTCAAACGGCCCAAATTGAGCTTCAAACGCTGAATAATGACATCACAACAGTATAATCCTAATGTTGATTTAAAATGATATATTACTCTAAATATGGCTTAAAAAGGGGGGGAAAAACCTACATTTTTTTTCGGCGGCGCCCTGACGGGCGCCGCCGAATCCGCCTCCCCTTGCTGGACCTCCCCTATTTCGGAACCCTGGCTACGGCCCTGTCTGCTGTGATCCCAGTCTTACCTTGGTTGTTGGTCTTGATCACTGCTGGGTCCAGTTTGGTGATGATGTCCTCCTTGACACCAGAGAGCTGAAACACACACTCGTACTTCCCCCAGTCTTCAGGTTTGACTGATAAAACGTTCAGCTGAATGCTTGTCTGGAAGGTTCCATCGTGGTTGGGGAGGATCTCTCCCTGGTCCATGAGGTCCTGAAGCTTCTCTCCATCTCTCCTCCAGAACAACATGGCTCTGTCAGGGTAGAAACCTGTAGCGTGGCAGGTGACTGGAGAGGAGGGAGACTTCTGGAGGAGAGACACCGAGGGAAGCTCTGGAGAGAGAGAGAGGGGGGTGCAAGGAGGGAGTGAGGGAGTGAGGGAGGGAACAAGTATGAGAGGGAGAGGTGAGACAGAAGAGAGAGAGAGAGGTAGAGAAGGGGAGAGAGTGAAACAGAAAGAGTGATGTTGGGAAGAGGGAGAGATGGGGCGAGAGGAAGAGATGGAGTTAGAGGGAGAGAAAAAGAGAGGAGAAAGAGGGGAGAGGAGAGGAGAGAGAGAAATGTAGAGTGAGATTGATACAGACAGAAATGGGGATAGTGACAGAAAAGGCCAAATATTAGCGAGACTCAGCTCCTCAACCTCAGACAACCCTAGAGTCTCAGGACAGCACACAGACTATCTGACCCAATCAAATTATAACAAGACAAAAAGAACAATACAGCACTTATTGGAAAGACACCACAGAAACTCAAAGTAAAATGGAGTCTAATTTGGCCCTAAACTGACAGTAGACAGTAGCAGAATATCTGACCACCGTGATATGATGTATATGTTATGTATGATAGATATGTATGTTTCATATGTATTGGCTGTTTATCAAAGGGGGTGACGTCAGCTTGTGATACAGAAGTCTTTGTCCATGTAGGCTTCCGTAGTTGGGCCATATACTGTAGGCCCATGGTAACGTGGGCAGGGGCTCACTCTCCGTGCCCTTACCTTAATGGTGGTCATGGGCGCAACAGTGTGTGATAACCTAACATAGTTCTGTTGAGCCTTTTTGTTTGGTCCTGTCTCTGTGTACGTGAACTCTTGAGGATTATCTTCACTGAGCCTTCACACAACCACATCAACTGAGCTGTCTGAAAGATGGAGATGTATCACCTGGGCTCTCCCAAGACACCAAGCCAGGTGAGCAACGTCCTTCAGTTGATAACAGCCTTGTTATTCTTGTTCTTTCACATATTATGGAATCAGCCTCACTGGTGCCCCCTGGTGCTAGTTAAATATGCCTAGACGAGCTTTGTTTATTGATCAAACTGAGCAGACCGTCTGTAACACTAGGTACTGAGTCAGTGACACAGCCTGGCCCTAAAGACCAGTCGTCACAGACAGACCTGGCTTTCCAGGGAGGACAGGCTGTGTCCACGGTGCTCACAGAAGACAGTGGAGACAGAGACACACTTTTTACTGCACTCTAACAAATGTGCAGAAGAGAGCATTATTCTTCCACAAAATTCTACACAAATATCAATCATTTGAAAGACAATCAGAAAGGGACAAACTCAAATACCTGTTAGGAGAAAAACCAAACTGCTGCTGCTGCATATTGGCAGCTAAATAGTAAACATTTAGCTTCTTGCCACAACTTCAGGGACATCATGAAACACGACCAGATCTTTTTCTTTTGTCTTATTGACTGTTGTTGTTTGTTTGCTTGTTGAATTATTGTCATTTGAGTTATAATGTCGTCTTTATTCAGCTTTTTGAACGTATAGTAGAGAACCGGGACGAACGCATCAGAGGGGCGGTGCAACCTGGACCTTTTCTCTTGTTACGATTGTAGTCCAGAATTTCCGGTGACGTCATCACAAGGTAGTCCCTGTTAAACACTCCGAGCGAAATAAGTTTTCTGTCCTGACCATTTTTACCTGAGATAAAAGCAAAAATAAATTTCTTCACTTTGTAAGTAAAAAATACAAAATGGGAGTGTTTTCCATTTACGGCTGTTTATTTGTTTTATTGTAAATGTACGTATGTACATGTACATATGTACATACGTACATATCAGACATATGTACATATGTACGTATGTCTGATAGATAGCCTACAGTATCTGTAGGCTAACTATCAGTGAAGGTTTGATTTAAATGCAGGCTTCTCCTTGGTGCTGGCTAGCAAAACATGGAGGGAGACAGTCGAGGACAGGTGGACCACGGTGGTTGTTTGTCGCTCTGTTAGTAAAGATGTATTTATTTTGCTGTTTGCTGGAAATGTCTGCAGGGTTAAGAGAGTGACAGGATAACTTAGCTCGAGTGATGAGACATGATTTGGAGGTGGAGTGGACATGATGTGTAAGTTAACCTACGTGATTATACACAAAGGAGTTTGATGCATTGGAGTGTTTGAGTGTTTGGGTGCAAGTCGTAATGGGGTCGGGGTGCGGGTGATGTTGATGATGTTCGACGTAGTCAGGAACCCGGGGGAAGTTGAGACTCAGAGTGGGGGTAACGTCTCCGGTGAAGCGCCTCTTACGTGTGGAGCGCGGCTTCACAGGGATGGAGTCCCGGCTCCATCGGCCCCCCCGTGGTTCCTGTGGGCAGAGGATAGAGATGCAAGGTTATGCAGATGCCTACAGCAGCCCTAGCTAACATGTTTTAGAATTGTTGTGGGAGGAAACCGGAGTACCCGGGGAAAACCCACGCAGCACGGGGAGAACATGCAACTCGGCACGTGCTGCCCGTAATGGAGTAAAATAGGGTTGGGCGGGAGGGTTGTTACATCTGATGCAAACAGGGTTTGGTGGGATTGTGGCGTTATATATAGGCTACAGTAGATTGGGTTGATTGAGCCCAGGTGAATGGATTGGAGGAGGTACAGGTGATTACGTTTACGTGGTGATGAGTGACAATGGTGTGGTCTCATGTTCCTGAACCTCAGTTATCTCAATAACTCCATTTCACTAACACAGACCACACCATAGTTCGAAACAAAATTAATTTATTGTAGTTTGAGTGTTTGGGTGCAAGTCGTAATGGGGTCGGGGTGCGGGTGATGTTGATGATGTTCGACGTAGTCAGGAACCCGGGGGGGGTTGAGACTCAGAGTGGGGGTAACGTCTCCGGTGAAGCGCCTCTTACGTGTGGAGCGCGGCTTCACAGGGATGGAGTCCCGGCTCCATCGGCCCCCCCAAAAGTACTTCAGATGGCCATGTGCGCATGGGCTCTTCGGACGTCTTCGAGGTTGTTGTGGATGTACATGTGATAGGCTTGGGAAGACCAGCGGCCCAGGATTCTGACGGTGTGGTCCGGGAGGCCTTGTCTGGATGCCGTTGTTGCTGCGCCGATGCGGAATGAATGGCCGGAAAACAGATCTGGAGAGATTCCTGATTTTAGCAGGACGTGGCGGAGGTGATGGTGGAACCAGAACCGTGTGGCGACTCGGCCCGATTCAGTTGTGAACAGAGGATCGTGGGGAGAGGAGTGTTTTGCTAATCTTCCGTTGACGTAGTTGATGATGGGTTCGTAGGGACTGAGGAATGAATTCAGGCGGAAAAGAAACACAGGGTGAGAGAGGCCGACTTGGTCGGTCTTGCTCCTTTTTAGGTTGTACCTCAGGGTGTCGGGTGAGTGGATGGAGATGTCGGACAGACTGGCGTGCTGTAGGGGGTTGTACTTGGAGGAGTTGGTGGTAAACTCTGTGCAGCGGAGGAAGCCGAAGAAGGCCAGGAAAAACATGGCTTCAAGGGTGGAGTCGATGGCGGGAGTCGAGTACCCTGCACGGAGAGTGAGGATACATCTGGTGAGGAGGTCGGTTGTCAGGGGAAGGCGTTTGGGAGGAAGTCGAGGCTCGGCCTTTCGGAGGCCTTTGATGAGCATGGTGATGTGGGGGTGAGAGATGGAGGCTGCAGGTGCTCCGGTGAGTAGTTTGATGAAAAAGTTTATGCCGCTGAGATAAACTTGGATGGTGGATGTTCTGATCCTGAGAACTGTGTGAGCGTAAGTGATGAAGCTGGTGACGGAGATGGTATTGACGGACGGGAAAGGGAGGTGATGGACGTTATGGAATGCTTTGAAGGAGCACCAGCCAGAGTAGTATGAGGACAAGGTTTTGGGGGCTAGGCTGTTCAGGATGAATTGTTGTGTGGCGGCAACCAGGTGGAGGAGCGGAGGATTCAGGGGAAGATGGTGGTCGAAAACGGAGGGATCGGTGTCCGGTGCGGGTCTGAGTCGGGTGCCAAGGATCTGAATTTCTGGAACGAGAAACGAGAGAGTGAGTCAGCGATGGAATTGCAGTGACCGGGAATGTGGGCGGCTCGGATGATGAACTGGTGTTGTGCAGGAACCAGGGTGAGTCTGCGGATGAATTTCATTATGTCCAGTGCTTATGAGCGTCCTTTGTTGATGATGTCGACTGCGCTGGGGTTTCTGTGTGAATGAGTATGACCTTTGTTGACCATTCGTGCCCCCATAAAATAGCTGCGATAATGATGGGGTACTGTTCCAGGAGTGCGGAGGATGGTGTGAGGTAGCCTAGGTAAACCCAGCCCCCACATGACCTGCCCTCTCAGTTCCCAGTCACTAGCGTCTAGACTCCGGGCCATTCACAACGATTTCTGGGGCGATTGAAAGACCCGCGCAGACCCGCAGCCAATGAGTGACGGCGTGACTGCCAACATCAGTCCTGCCGTGATCGGCCAATCAGAGAGTGCGTCTTTGTCAATGACGTGTAACAGCTGCTGCGGCTTAAGCACTGGTAGCCGTTAGCATTTGGCCTCTCTAAAGCATAGCTCCCGAGCTAGCTACTAGCTATATGGCTATGCAACTACGTTGAGGAAATGAAAACAGCTGTTAATGTTAATGTGGGAATCATGGTGGAACCGAATAAAAATGTTTTTGTTTGATACTCTATTCTGTTGTATTGTCATGTGAGAATGAAAACAGCTATAATAATAGTACTTCAAAACAGTGGTTCTCAAAATGTTTCCACATAAGGATCCTAAACTGAATAATGTGATGCTAGGTCTGTTGATCAAAATAACACCTATATCGAAATCGGATTTTAGCGGACCATACAAGCCGGCTTCAGAGCTGATCACCTGGACACATTTTACGGCGAAATTATCTGATAAACTTGTCTGTGCAGCTCTGTGGCGATCAGCTAATGTCTTCATAGCATTGTGATTATGATTTAATGCATTATGGAAGATAAACGCTGGAAGGCTGGGTAGCATTAGCTAACGTCATCCAGGCTACAGTAACATTAGGCTATTATAGTTATGAAACGCTGATTCAAACGTTACAATAATAAGACACAATAGGAGGCAGATAGGCTACTGTAGCTAGATACTCTGACACAGAAAGGCAGACAAGCTAGCAGCAGGGATCTTGTCACACTGATTCCAGATACACTCGTCTGTCTAGCCAGCATTAGCTAACGTCATCCAGGCTATACAGTAATAGGCTATTATAAAGTTTTCTCTCTCCTGCTGCAGGTAGGATGATGCACATAAATATAGCCTACATTATGTAAAGTCATTGCATAAATGTGTTTTTATTGTAAAACTAAAATGTGAAGTAGAGCCAATTTATTGGAGCGGACATCACAGTAGGAGATGCCAGTAGAAGCGCGTTACGCTGTCACTTACCTAAATCACGTTAAATCGACGAGGGGTATATATACACCCAGGATTACATCTATGTTTCACATAGGGTGCTGTTTTCATTTCGATGTTTTATTTGGTCCAATATTGAAATGTTATACAATTGCAGGTTGTGTTACCATTACACAAAATTGAGATCTACCTTCATATCTATTTCGGCTCATTTGGTTGCTATTTAGTAGCGAAATACAGTAGCACAATGCATGCTGGGAGGAAGTGAACAACAACAAACCATAACAAACGCATCACAGAATGAAGCCTAATCTCTCCTGAGATTATAACGTTAACCTGTTAGGACGCTGTGAGCTTGTGTATATAAGTCCAGAGAACTTGATGAAAACAAAGTGACAAAATATCCTGGCATCGGGATGCCAGTAGAAGCGCGTTACGCTGTCACTTACCTAAATCACGTTAAATCGACGAGGGGTAGGCTATATATACACCCAGGATTACATCTATGTTTCACATAGGGTGCTGTTTTCATTTCGATGTTTTATTTGGTCCAATATTGAAATGTTATACAATTGCAGGTTGTGTTACCATTACACAAAATTGAGATCTACCTTCATATCTATTTCGGCTCATTTGGTTGCTATTTAGTAGCGAAATACAGTAGCACAATGCATGCTGGGAGGAAGTGAACAACAACAAACCATAACAAACGCATCACAGAATGAAGCCTAATCTCTCCTGAGATTATAACGTTAACCTGTTAGGACGCTGTGAGCTTGTGTATATAAGTCCAGAGAACTTGATGAAAACAAAGTGACAAAATATCCTGGCATCGGGTACACGAAAATTAACCTTATTAAATGCTGTAACGTTAACTGTAATTATCATGTGTATTGTTATATTGCAAATTTAGCTCAATTTGTAGAAAATGCAGATGTGAACAGCTAGGTTTAATGACAAATATGGAATATCACCCAAGGAAATACCACGGTTTAATGCCAACAGATAAACCATACAGATTTGTTGTAATTGTGAACACAAATAAGGGAGCAAAGACATGGTTTTCAAGTATAACACAATGTACAACTTTTATTCAAAGACAGGATTGAAAAATATAGGTCACTTGTATTCACTTCAGTAATGTCAGGTCTCAGTCGCATTCACGCTAACCTCTTAACGTCTAGCTATAGCTAGGTTACATCTGGATTATGTATAATATACAGTATAATACTACGGTCACTAGGTCATGACATTCACATTAATGCCTCCAAAAATCGACTGTAGCTAGCTAGCGTTAAATAGGTTTATCTGTAACCACGCTGAAATGTGAGCATTGTGAGGGCATTAACGTTAATATTTCAATTAGGTCAAACACACCTTACCGTTATGACTGCGGCCGTTTTTGATTAACATTAGCGTTAAGTCCATGATCAAATCTAGCATTTCGGTATATTCAGTGTGTGTGTGTGAAAAGGATGTTAGCATGCTAGCATTAGCACAGAATGTATACAGTCCATGGTACAACGTTAGGCCTTCAAGTCCTGAGGCGAACAGCGCCGGAGGATGAAGTCTGCAGACTGGCATTCAGTGTCCAGCATACAAGCACGCCTGTTTCCTCATCAGGTTGGCAGCAGCTGACCAGTTGCCCTTCTCCACAATACCTGCGGCTGATGTGGGGCATGGCACCCTGGTCTGTTTGGAAGGGTATCGAATTAATACCTGAAAGAATAAACAGAGAGGACGTCAGTACTTACATTGCAAGTTGTGATAAAATAAACAGATCATGACAGGAGTCTATCCAGAGAGAGAAGGAGAGACAGCTGTTGAGGTTGAGGTCTGTTGATCAAAATAACACCTAGCGTTATCGAACTAGATACTCTGACGCTGTAGCTAGATACTCTGACACAGAAAGGCAGACAAGCTAGCAGCAGGGATCTTGTCACACTGATTCCAGATAAACTTGTCTGTCTAGCCAGCTATACAATATTACTGTAGCCTACATAATACCACAAGCTAAATGCAGCTATGCCAATGTAAGGCTGGGTAGCATTAGCTAACGTCATCCAGGCTATAGTGACTAGACAGAGAGTGTAGTGTGTGTGTGTTGTTTTGCCAAGGCAGGCAGGCTAGCTAGCTAGCAACGTAGCCTTAGATTAAAACTAAAGTACCAGGAACAGCGTTACATTTATGATCTTTTAATGATGTTAGTAGACACATGTAACAGTATAGATCCCCGTTATGGGGTCTGTTGATCAGAAATCGTGTTTTAGTGGACGGGCAGTGAGCATCCAAACGGGTTCATAGCTGGTCTACGGCTAGCTAGCTAGCTAGCAACGTAGCCATTGATTAAAACAGCGATACATTTATGATATTTTAATGATGTTGGTAAACACACGTAACAGTATAGATCCCCGTTATATAACCTTTATTTAATCAGGTAAAATCACATTGAGATCAAGATCTAATTTTCAAGTGAGAGTTATGAGGTCTGTTGATCAAAAGATCACCAAACGCTATATCGAAATCGGGTCTGAGCGGACGGGCAGCGACCATACAAAGGACAGCTTGTACAGCTGGGGCTTCTCATCACCTGGACACATTTTACGGCGAAATTATCTGATAAACTGGCTGCGCATAACATTACTTATTTGCGGGAGTGCACGGGGGAAGTGTAGATTAATCGTTCTGCACTAATACATTAGGTTACAAGTACATACCTCAGTCAGACTCTGGCAAATCCGACATGATTTGCTATCCTGTTGGTGTAGTTTCACACCAACCCTCTCCAGGCGTAGAAATACCCCCTTCTCGAGTGGTTTGCAGCTGCCCAACTTGCCTTTAGAACGAAGGTTTCTCTTACACAACCTGCAAAAATCGTTCACATTGGTGGTAGCCATCGCACTGCTATTGTGGTCGCTAGCAGTAGCCTAGTGAATGAAAGTGTAGTTAGCTCGCTTGCTAACAACAAAGGTCGCAGAGCGATGACGCCATCTGCTGCACTGCGCATGTGCTCTGTGCACAAAGCTGGTTGGATGAAGGTTGCGTAATGGAGCGGTCTATCGGGGGGGGCCCAACAACCGCAGGAAATCGTTTAGCACAGGCGGGGGACCAGACCATAGTGACTGAGAACAGGTCTGAGAGCAGGTCACGTGGGGGATGGGTTTACCCAGGCTAGGTGTGAGGAGGGACATCTCCGGCGGCCAACGAGGCTGTTAATGCTAGGAGTGGATGAGTTGTGGGGGGAGGAGAGGTCGAGTATTTTCGTGTTGCGATTCCTATGGGGCTGATGCGGTATGTGATGAAGGGAGGGGCTGGGAATGGGCCGATCATGAATTTGTCAGCCACCTCCTTGGCCAAGAGCCTGTCTACCGTGTTTGGCTCGGTGAGGGCTGACTGGAGGTTATGGCAGGTGAATGATGTGGTGGGAGAGGCCATGATGCCCGGGTGAAAACCAAAAGTGAAACCGTGGGTGAGGAAGTGAACGAACTGTGGGTCGGGATGGTTCCTTAGGCGTGTGTGAGTGCTGTGATGTTGACCGGGGTGCTGAGGTGGTGGTCTAGTCATGCTGCATGTGTAGTTGGACTGTGGGGGCAGGTAGGTCTTGAGTGGGCGCCGCCGCAGTATGAGCATGTGTGCAGGAAGCGGCACCCTGCTATGTAGCTACCTTGGCTATTGAAGTTATTGCATATCATGCGGCCTCCTTGGTACAAGATGGGCCGCCCCTGTTTGTCTGATCCAACCCGTGAAGTCGGGCCTTGGCTCTGCATGAGTGGTTTGGGAGTGATGGAGGGAGGAGGGGCGTTGTCGAGCCGTGAGAAGACTGAGGGGGTGGGAGCGGGAGGGGCCGTGGGACGAGGTAGTGTGGTGGCGGCGACGCAGATGGTGGCTGGGTGGGAGGGTGCCCCGCACAAGATGCAGTTGATGGCACTGCGTGCCGCAAAGACCCTGCAGTACAGCTCTGCGTCAAGTGTGCCCCAGTAAGTTCCCTGGTTAAACTGTTGCAGCCGGCCTGCTGCCTGGGAAGCGAAGAGGATGTGATATAGTTGGGGGCCCCGGGGAAAAAAAAGGACCGTTTGGTTCAGATTCTCGCAAATTCGCCAAATTTGGCACAGATGTTGTCCATACCGTACTTAATCATTTTAAGATGGGTGCCAAGATTGGCGCCCCATGGTACTGCCATATTGCGCAATCCAATATGGCTGCCACCCGAAAAAAACAAAAAGGCCTAGAATCATAAATGATACCACTTTTTAGGGGTTTTCTGGGCCGTAAAATCTGATTCTGGTGTTATTTAAATGATTTGAGGTCAAGATTACCCCTCAAGGTCAAGTTGATGCTGTATGGGACAACTACCCAGAGGAAAATAACCTAAAATATCTTACACAGAAACGGCGTGGGAATGGTTCACGGACAAAAGTCGGTGATGGTAGCACTCCAATCCCTAAGCATGAATGGAGTGGCTTCCTAAAAAACGAGGACAACAAAAAGGAGCTCTTCTCATTCATCAGCACACAGATCTCAAAGAATGACATGCGTGGAAAGCTCCTTCTGACTACCCGCTTTGAGACTGTGCTCTCCAACATGCCTTGTGATGTCACAAAACTACAGAAGTGCAACCATTCTGAGGCAGACACCAGGATCCTCCTGCATCTGGCACATGCAGCAGAGCAGGGTCATACAACAGCCTTTGTTCGCACCGTAGACAGCGATGTCTGTGTGGGTCTGGGTGGGTTTCGGTACTGGTCGAAAATATCGTGACATACCAGTCCATACCATCTACTCTGATCTCGGTCCATCAAAGTCATTGGCACTACCCCTCTTCCACAGCTTAACAGGGTGTGACACAACTTCCCAGTTTCTTGGATGTGGCAAGAAGACAGCTTGGGCAGCCTGGAGAAGCATACCAGACCTCACCAACACACTAGTTGCTCTCACAAACACCCCTGACCTCTTCAGTCTTGAGTCTGTGCATATGCAGAACATTGAACGATTTGTCGTGCTCATGTACAGCAAGGGGTGTGGTGCAGCTGGTGTCAATGAGGCCAGACATTGCCTCTTCACCACTGGAAGTAGATCACTGGAAAACCTCCCACCTACCCAAGCTGCACTGTTCCAGCATGTCAAGCGAGCGCTACTGCAGGCAAGTTTCTACTGGAATCAGGCAACCTCGGTCCAGCAGGAAATTCCTGACTTCAGTGAGTGGGGCTGGCACAAAGATGGCACTGGCACATGGCAACCACTGTGGACCACTCTTAGTGATGCATCAGCAGCATGTGACCTTCTTGTGCGCTGTGGCTGCCTCAAGGGATGCATGGGAAGGTGCAAATGCCACCGTATCGGTGTCCGATGCACAATCCTCTGCAAATGCGAAGGTGGGTGCCTTAATAATGAAGATGACAGCCAGTAACTCCGCAAGGGATGGAGACACAAAGAATGTGAAAGACAACATTGTGATCTAACTTTTTGATTTTAGCAAGTTTTACGGAGTAACTATTTTGATTACATTGTCCCCTACTGTTGTTTACTGTTGTTGAAGTTGGACTTGTATTAGTTTGTTGTTTATAATAAACAATCTACTGTTTTGAGTTGTGAAACATTGATACATATACAACTACAACTTATAATGGAAAAAAATAACTTTTTGGGGGTAGCATCTGGCATGGCGCACCAGAAATACTGGATTTTACCCCAATATTACCTTTATATACTAACTTTGATGAGTAAACTTGACCTTGAGGGGTAATCTTGACCTCAAATCATTAAAATAACACCAGAATCAGATTCTACGACCCAGAAACCCCCTAAAAAGTGGTATCATTTATGATTCTATGACTTTCCGTTTTTTTTCGGGTGGCAGCCATATTGGATTGCGCAATATGGCAGTACCATGGGGCGCCAATCTTGGCACCCATCTTAAAATGATTAAGTACGGTGTGGACAACATCTGTGCCAAATTTGGCGAATTTGCGAGAATCTGAACCAAAAAATCCCCGGGGCCCCCGACTAATATGTGTAGAACGCTGTTCCCCCGAAACGCAAGGCCAAATCCAAGATGGTGGAGAGGTAGGCGTCTAGTTCGGCCCTGCGCTCGGGGTACACTGTGCAGATGGTGTCTCGGAACAGGGAGAAAGAAAATGCAAATTCGATGGAGTTTAGCTCCCTGGAGCGGGAAGGCTTGGGAGGCTTGAGTTGTGATAGGCCGAAAGCTGTGAACAGTTCCCGAGGGTGGGTGGTGTCGGCTGTGGAGGGTTGGAGGAGTGTGGCGAGGTCTGTATAAGCACCTGACAAGATTTGCTGCCTGAGTGCGGAGGAGACCGGGGAAGGCGTTGCCTGCTGGGGCTGAATGGCCGGAATGGCGGTGGCTAGGGTGTAGGGTGTGGCTGGGACGGGCCCAGCGGACGGCTGGGCGGGTGCGAGGAGGGAAGGAGGGACAGACATGTTATTGAATACATTGGGGTGATGGGGGAGGGTTGGGGGGGGGGAAAGAGGGTTGGGGGAGGGGGGGGGAGGGTGTCGAAAGGGGTTAGAACAGGAGGAAACGAGTCGATGATGATGTTGGGGGCCGTGATGGCCGGGCGGGGGGGGGGGCGAATGCTGGGGGGGGGGGGGTCGAGGGTACGGAGCCGCGATGGCATGTGGAGCTAGCAGGGCTCCGGTGTCGTGGGCAGAAGGAAGAGGATGGGAGAGGAGGGGGGGACGAAGGGATGTGTGTGCTTGGGTGACTAGTGATTGCTCTAGCTGTGGGAAGGTGGAGAGCAGAGCTGACAAAACCTGATATGCATTGGGGTGATGGGGGGGGGTTGGGGGGGGGGGGGGGGGGGGGAGGGTGTCGAAAGGGGTAAGAACAGGAGGAACCGAGTTGATGATGATGTTGGGGGCCGTGGTGGCCGGGCGAGGGGGGGCGAATGCTGGGGGGGGGGGGGGGGGGGTACGGAGCCGCGATGGCAGGCGGAGCTAGCAGGGCTCCGGTGTCATGGGCAGAAGGAAGAGGATGAGGAGGGGGGGACGAAGGGATGCATGTGCCTGGGTTGCTAGTGGGTCTTCACCCTGTTGAGAATTCAGGGAAGACAGAAAGTTTAATATGATGTTGGCTGTATTGGCAGAGGGATTTGCAGTGGGAATGGGTGCTGATACAACCTGGCTCACGGAAGCAGCAGCAGTGTGGTGGGCGGTGACGTCACTGGGAAGGTGGGAACGTTGTGCTTGGTTGGGTGTCGGAACGTTTGCCGGTGGCACCAAACCGGAAGTCAAACGCCGGTAGAGGGTTGATTTGTTGTCGGACCGGATGTATGGGATCCCTCTGTCGCGGAGGCGTGATTTCTAACCCCACATAGGATAAGCAATAACCACGCCCTGTGGCGCCGGGATTGGCCAGGAGCAACACTGGAGGGCACGCAGCCCAGCGATTTCATGAACCAACTGAATAGCTCTTGAGAACGGACAGCGATTTCGAGAGCGGACATTGAAATGAATTATGGTCACCTACCTTCCTTAGCATAGTAATAATAATAAGCATAATAATTCTACACAATGTACGCGGAGTGCCTGTTGGAGGCGTACAACAGTCCTGCTGGAAATGGTTTGTTGGCGGGGAGAACCGGCCTGTGACGAGGCGCCGGCGGAGCGGTGTTGAGGCTGGGGGGACGGGCCAGCGGAGCGGTGTTGAGGCTGGGGGGACGGGCCAGCGGAGCGGTGTCGAGGCTGGTGTGACGGGCCAGCGGAGTGGTGTTGTCGAGGCTGGTGTGACGGGCCAGCGGAGTGGTGTTGTCGAGGCTGGGGGGACGGGCCAGCGGAGCGGTGTCGAGGCTGGTGTGACGGGCCAGCGGAGTGGTGTTGTCGAGGCTGGGGGGACGGGCCATCGGGGGAGGTCGCTGATCGGCGGCTGAGCCGTGATGGTAGGCTGGCGGTCGTGCCTCCTGAGCGGTGGCCAGCTTGGAAAGAAGGGCCAGCTGGCGCGCCGCGGTCGGGTGGTGGGCCGGCACGACGCCTCTCGTGGCGGCCGCCTCTCATCTTCGGACCCCGGTGTGTTGGTGGAGAGGACGGGGGTGACCGTGCCCGCGCTCATCTGTACGGCGCTGCTCGCCTGACCACCCTGTTTCGGCCCCGGGACTCCCGTGATGTTGGAGTGGGAGACATCGCGGAGCTGGTGGAAGCGGAGGGGGTGGCGGCTCGCCGTGGAATCTGCCCCGGCGCCAGGGATGCGCAGGACATCGGAGACTCCGTCACCGTGGTGGGGCTGCCGAAGAGGTCCTCGTCGGACGCTAGGAGGTAAAACTCCCCTTCGCCCTGCTCTGCTGCCATGGTGAGCTTCTTTTGCTAAACTACCGTAAATTCCGGACTATAAGCCGCACTTTTTTCCCGTTTTTTGGCCTTTTTTGGCCCCTGCGGCTTATATAACGGTGCGGCTTATCTATGGATTTTTTCCAAAAAAAAAAAAAAAAAAAAAAAAAATCTCTTTTTTAGCACTCTTTCTAACTATAAATCCACTTCTGTTTTAATTTCCTCTCTTGCCCTCTTTTCACCACACTGTATGACACTGTATGACACTGTATGACACTGTGTGCACTGTAAATAACAACACAGGTGGTGTTGTGTTATGTTGTTTTGTTGAAATGTTAATAAATGGGAGCATTACATATGGTAATTAAACATTAAAACACAATTAAAAAAAAAAAAAAAAAAAAAAAAAAAACATTAAAACACCCGCGGCTTATAGTCCGGTGCGGCTTATATAAGAAAAAAATAGTCAACTTTGAAGGTGCGGCTTATACACCGGTGCGCCTTATAGTCCGGAATTTACGGTAATTCTGCTTTCGGTGGCTGTGGATCTAATTTGTTGTTCGTCGTTGTTCGTTTCAAATGTTTTTTGTTTTGTTTTTTGCTTAGCGATCAGTTGTTACATCTGATGCAAACAGGGTTTGGTGGGATTGTGGCGTTATATATAGGCTACAGTAGATTGGGTTGATTGAGCCCAGGTGAATGGATTGGAGGAGGTACAGGTGATTACGTTTACGTGGTGATGAGTGACAATGGTGTGGTCTCATGTTCCTGAACCTCAGTTATCTCAATAACTCCATTTAACGTGCTTGGAGGACTCAACTGAAGCATCATGAGTGTTAGATGCCAGAAATGTGACCTCTGTACTCGCTTTGTTGTCCATTTATCCAACCGGTGCGTTCGCCCTCCTCCTGTGAGACGTTTGCTCTGACAGACACCGGTGTGAAGAGATCAGCACAAGATCAGTTTACTTCCTGATTACATTCGACTCGTTCACCAAAATAGAAAAACATGGTTGCTAGTGGGAGAGAACGAGTGTCTCTTAGGGCCCTATCGTTGTACGGTGCTATCGTTTGCGCTGCCTTTGCGCGCCTCTTATTGCTATCTTCCCAGCGTCTAAGCTATGGTCTGCCTCCACCGTCCAGTTTTGCGCTGTGATGACACAGGTGTAGGCGTGGCCCAAGCGTGTCGGTGGGCCTCTAGCCTATCATGTGTCTAGCGCAAGTGTCTTTTAGCGCTATGGGGAAGATACCGTCGGTATGTGCCGAGCGCAAAGAGAGGTTTGGGAGTTGCCCGTTCCAAAATAGGTGTTGCAGCGCAATGTGTTAGAAAGAAATCGCCTTGGGTGCTCTCAATTTTAACGCCAGGAAATAACTGGTCTTAGCGCAAACGCAGACGTACACCTGAGCGCAGACAGTCTCCACATCTCCGTGCAGTGCAGGAAATCCTTTCTTGGATCCATTTACGCACAGCATGGATGTCACTCTCCACTCGCGCCTGCACACACTCTTCTCTCCTCGGAATGCCACGTTGATTTTCAACTAACCTACACTGCAGAAAAAAAACACCTTGATTTAACAATGAGAATTTGTTTGTCATGGTTTTGTGCGAAAAAGTGATTTGCGTTTTGAATTGGATTACCAGGGGAGCGAGGGTCTGGTGGGGCGGGAGTCTGTGTGTAGCGCGGGGAGGGGTGCTTTGTGTTCAGCTAGTGTCCCGGTGTCCTGAAGGGGGGTCTCCCCGGATAAGGTGGGCCGAGCTGTTGCGTGTGGTCCCGCGGATCGAAATCACTTTCTGGCAGCAAATCACTTTCTGACACAACACCGGCCAGTATAAGCCATACAGTAACTAACCATTGATAGTATACAGTAACCTCTCTCCCTGCACCATTGCACCATGCAACAATAGCTTAACCCGAGTGGACAGTTCTGGTATAGGCTATTGAAATAAAATCTCACACATCCCTACCCTATTAAAGAAACAAATATTTTTAAATGTGTCTATTATAGCCTATATGAGCGAAACGACTAATTAAAGCCCCATTCAGCAACTTTTCCAAGTTTTGCTATTGGAGAAACTGCACCCTCTGGGTGCAATAGTATCAATATCGATATCACCGTTCAAAGTCAACAAAACACAGCTCCAGAAAGCTCTATGTACATGTTGTGACATCGAGTACTCACCACGTGATGAAATAATAATCCATACCCAGCAAACATCGTCTTGACCGCGACGTCACCAGACGATAGAATTGTGGTTTGGCATCTACCATCTAAGTCTGACGTTCTCTCCACGTTCCTCCAAAGTAACGTTTAGACTGTCACTTCAAAACAAAAAATATTGATCTCATATTGCTTTGAAAACACCACATGTAGGTGTCTTTTGTGTTTTTGTTGAATAAAATGACATTTGATTGACAATTTAGGCCCTACCTGCTGTGTGATCAGATAGTCACAGTGTGACATGAACTCCATGTGCAATGACGACTTTTATTGAACGCCCTTTTCTTTTTTAATATGAAAACACGTTTATGTCATAAGTGCAAGTGTCTCTTGCTATGGGCTTGTATTTATCACAAACTTCCTGAATCCTGTGGTGTATTGTCCCATTTCTCTTGCCGTAACTCAGTGTTGTGGGTTTTGGATGTGCTATGCTGTCTGCTAAAGTGGTCAAGTCACGTTGGTTACATTATCGTAAATGATATAAATATACCTGTCTCATCGCTGGTTGAAATCAGCGAGGCAGCTAGCCTAGCAATGCAACTTCCATTAGGGACCGTCATGTCAAAATGCCAAGTTCTCAATGTTAACTCATTGAGTGCCAGCCACTTTTGGAGAACGGACGCTCCCAGTGCCAGAGTTTCAGAGCGTTTTCAGTGATTTCTCGAGGCCCACAGAATATTGTGTGATATTACTATGTAAACACCGAACACGCACAAAGAACGATGAGACTCTCTTCTATCATCTGCAAAAAAAAGTTTATTGATACCATTTTTCGTTCTTTAGTTATGAGCCGGAGAAGATAGGTTGTTTTGAGCAAAAATACACGTTTCAATTTAGAATCTGAGATATTCAGCCTTTGTGAAAGGAAGCATTTCAAGCACATCATTGACTCTGAAGCTAATATTTTCTGATGTAATGACACCTCAAAAATAATTTCCTTCAATAAAAGAGTGAAAACAAAGGAATTTTGTTTGGCCAAATAATATTTTTTAGCTGCAACCAGCAGCGCTGGCCCGTGCGTGCGCAGACCCTACACCTTCTTGCTGGTCTTGATTTACTGCTGGTGGGCATCAGATTGCCTATTCTAGCATGTTTGCCTGTCTCTGTGCATCGAGCCTGCTGCTGCCTGGGTCTGTGTTTACTGTCAATGGTTGTATGCTGTAGTGCCCTGCGTGCCCCACCCCCCTCCTCCTCCTCCTCCGTGGGAGTGTCTCTGGGGCTCTGCTGCGAGTGCGTTTGCTCTGCGTTTGCTCTGCACTGAAAAGTGCTTTTTCACAGCCTGTCGCCGGCTCCCAGCTGAGAATAATGTAACTTTTCAGAAAGACGCTGGTGTCGGCAACTAAATCATATGGAGGGGCTATCGAAGCGGACACGGAGGGGCTCAATTGTGGCAGCAGATGACTGCTGTTCACAGGCACAGCTAACGTTATGCTTCATGCATATCGATGCGATTTCCGTTTCCCCATTACTTCTTCTCTCTTTTTTCCTCGCCTTTCTCTAATCTGGAGAGCACTGTCGCCACCTAATGGGTCCCTAAAATAGCTTTTACACATTCAACAGCCACCATACTTTCACAGGAGATGGATCTGGCTTTGAGGCACGTCCCACCGTCAAAAAACGCAATTGACGAACATACTCATCCTTGGCACTCTACGTTACTAAACCAATTGACGAACATACTCGTCCTTGGCACTCAATGAGTTAAAGGTCCCATATTGTGTAGTTTTCTGCTGTTTTAAACATTTGTCAGGGGTCTTTAAAATAAGGTCATGCATACTGTTTGGGATTTGGAGACAATTTTTTTTTTTTTTTTGCATTTCTAGCCATTCTAGCTCTGTGCTCATTAAATATGCAGGTTTGGCCACAGAGGCGCCGCTGATTGGCCGATGAGGTGCCCCGCTCTGATTGGCCGCCTGATCTGTCAATCTGGGTAGAGCACTGTACAGTGCAGTGCAGATTAAATTTCACCAAATGGCAGCAGTGGAAACTGATTCAGAGTCAGCTGTAAAATTTGACGGGCTTTCGAATGGCGTCAGTCCCGTGTCTGTAGCTGCTTGCGTTCCCGAGATACGGCCAAAAAACGGCCAAAATTTATTTTTGCTCCAAATTACACCAAACTTAAACTGAAGCATCTATGCCATGAGAGGGATTCAGGCACAAAGTTTCATGCAGTTTCATCCATTTTCCTAGGAGTTATGATCATCTGATGTTGCCGACAACAGATAATACTAACCCAACAACAAATGCTCATAACTCCTAGGAAAATGGATGAAACTGCATGAAACTAGGTGATGATGCTTCGGTTTAAGTTTGGTGTAATTTGGAGCCAAAAAATAATAATAATAATGTTGGCGTTTTTTCCTACTTTTCCTAAGTAAATGTTGCCAAAAAACTACTTTCAAGCATAGTGCCAATCGACTCCAAATGGCCTGAAACGCATCTGAATACAACCTGGTACAATGCACTTCTTTTTTGACGACATGGCCGACATGTACTACTGTAGGCTGGCAGTCACGTTCACAACAAGCTGGGTTGAGGTCACAATCATTTGAGAGAGAGGGCGGGCTCTGGGCGTGCCCTGTGAATTTTTGATTGATTGGCGACATGTGACGTAGAAAATCCTTGCAAATTCTGGAACTCTAATTCGCCTCTCCTGTGGCTCCATCTTGTGGCAGGGGAGGGAGAGGAATGACTGTAGGAAGTGATTTCATACTTTTACAGACTTGTACAGACACCCCCAAGTTTATACAAACCACAAAACCCAATTAAAAGCGATTTTCACAGTATGGGACCTTTAAGTATCTCTATATATGACCAAATCCGTATTATTTGTAACTAAATCCGTAGCGTAATGGTTAAGACACAGGACTGCGAAGCGGGCGCCGACCCGGTCATATTTTTTTTTCTTTCGATGTCATTTGACATTTGATTTGTTTATTTAGACGGGACAGTGCAAAATTAATGGACACAAAGAACATAATCAGAGTGTAAAAATTGCCGGATTTAGCACGAGACTCGAGCACGAGGCTCGAACACGTTGCACATGGCACGAGGCTAATTTCCATCCGTAGTCCCCAAAACAAACAGGACATACGTGGACATACCTACATACAATACAATTACACACAAACAATACATACATACATACATGCAGCCGGCAGTAATGGTTTCTAAATATACTCAGATTTGCAACATGAAACATGAAACATTATTATTGTTTTGAACGAGTAACAAGGCACACTTCAATATTATACAGGTACAATCCATTTGTTGAAAAAAGTACAGGGATTACAGTCCGAAACTACTCCAATACTGACGGCTGGGTTAGAAAGGAAAAAGGGGGGGGGGGCTGCAGGGCTGATAGAGACGGTCGGACGTGGTGGGGGATGGTGGAGGACGGGGTGGTGCTGGGGGAGTGCGTGCGTGACCATGTGTGATTGGCCTATGAGTCCTTAGGGTCCATGAGTGTGTGTGTGTGTATGTCTGAGCCTCCTCCGTCTGAACGCGTTGATGTAGCAAAAATCGTTGAATCTGGACACACAGTAGGCTATATTCAACGTTGCTGCATGCATACTGTGCAGTTTTGTATCTGAATATCTGAATATAGCCGTTGTGGGAGCGGCATATTTCAAGGTTGTGGGGAAGTAGACGAATTACGTCGATACGATTTCCATTATGGATACATTTTTAGACCCTGACTAGATGTAGTGGTTTGACGTGCAGCAGACAGTCGTTATACGTGAAAATGTTTGCTGGGTAGTTACGTGAAACGTCATTTTCGGAGCAAATCCAAACCGAGTTACTTCCTTGTTGAACACATGAACACAACGCTTCCGCTGTACAGCGCATGCGCGCATCTTGCCTCCGGGACGCAGGCACAAAATTGCTTAGGACGCAAAATTGCGTCCTACTCTCGCCCTTGGACCGAGCGGACGCAATCTCCTCCCTCTCCTCCCTCTCCAGCTTTCCTGACTTCCCAGAGCCTGCTCCCTGCAAAAAATCTTCTCCTTTCCGCTGTCTCTTCATAAACCCTGAGGAATTATGGAATTAATTAGCTGGTCTCTCAACGCAATTGACAAAATTATCTCCACTAAAAATGCTGGTCCAGGGGAGCCAAAGTGCCCAGACGGAACGTTTTCGGCCGGGTACGTGATGGATGGATGGAAGAAATGGCAGACTTTATGCCTTGCCATTTTGACCGTTGAGGACGTCGAAGATGTTTACCAATTCGCATTCATGATAGCTGGACATTTGCTGATTGGTGTTGGCATCGCAGTCGTCTATCGCAAAATTTGCATGACAATGGGGAAAAATGAAAGCCCAAAGATAGCCATTCTCATGAACATGATAAACGAGCTGGCCCGTGTTGTGAACTCTCAGTCTAATGCGATCACAGACCGCATGAACTATCAGACTAATGCAATCACAGAACGCATATCAAAGGTGGATGGTGTGCTTGCAGACGTGATCAAAAAACTGGATGAGATCTTGGAGACGGTGCAATAAGACGGGACTGAAGTGTTTTAAGTTGAAGAGACGAGCTCCGAGGGAAAGATTTGGATTATACTTTCCTCTCGGGTAATCAAATTATCCATCATTTTTTCTTTCGGACCCCCAGACTGCCTGATGGTGTATGAGAAATTCTCCCCGTTGAAGGGGCCGGTGGAAACGAGGAGCTAACCCCCCACAGTTCACCCTTCACCTAAAAAGCTGCAAGATAGTGACATTGGACAAGGCCGTATGTTCGCTTACCACCCGAGAAGGAGGCTCCCACTATCTGGTTGTTTAGGCTCACAGCTCACAAGGACAATCTATGGACATATAATAGTCAAGTGTGCCATTATTCCTATTCAAATCTAGTAATAATGTTAAAAATAGTCTTAACTCATTGAGTGCCATGGACGTCTTTCGACGTCCAATTAAATAGTGACGTAGAGTGCCACGGACGTCTTTCGACGTCCAATGCGTTTTTTGACGGTGGGACGTTGATCAAAGCCTTCCGCATTTCCTGTACAACTATTGTAGCTATTGGAGGTCTATAACCTATTTTACAGAACTCTTAGGTGGCGACAGTGCTCTCCACGCAGAGCAGCACACAACACTGACCCAGACAGACCCAGGCAGCAGGACAGGGTTGGCAAACGCAAGCCAGAATATCCGATGCCCACCAGCAGCAAATCAAGATCAGCAAGAAGCTGCAACCAGCAGCGCACGCAGGGGCCAGCGCTGCTGGTTGCAGCTAAAAATATTATTCTGCCAAACAAAATTCCCTGGCCTTCACTGTTTTATTGAAGGAAATTATTTTTGAGGTGTGACTACATCAGAAAATTAGCTTCAGAGTCAGTGATGTGTTTGAAATGTTTAATTTCACAAAAGGGCCATTATCTCAGCTTCTAGAAAAAAACTGCTCTTTTTTGTTAAATCAAGCTATCTTCTCCGGCTGATAACTAAAGAACGGAAAATGATATCAATAAACCTGTTTTTGCTGATGATAGAAAAGAGTCTCATCGTTCTTTTTGCGTGTTCATTGTTTACATAGTAATATCACACAATATT
>NC_139643.1:19300769-19333269 GCF_964638095.1 Poromitra crassiceps
GCACTACGACACGCTCCTGACATGGCTAACGCCAGCCATCCCCCTCCCGAATCGGGTAAGATCGATCCAACTCTTACTATCCACTCTCTCTTAGATATGATTAATCTATTAGAAAATCGTGTTTCCCAACTAGAGAACGATAAACGCCAGTCACCTAATGATAGTCTTGTTACACTTAACCAGACTGGCTTCCCTGATCATTTACAATGTACCTCAGTAGCTGATGTGCATTGTGAATTAAGCGAGGATGCTAGCTGTGGTCCAGCTGGTGCCCCCGTTAATGCTAGCCCGCAGCACGACCAGAACAACCCGGCCAATGTCTTGTTGGTCCCACAGTCTGTGGATGATGGGTTTACAGTTGTATCACGCTGCCGTGGCGTTAAACGTGCACAGCCCGCCGCTGTGCAGCCCGTTTCCCAACAAACCACTTCGGTTGAGATTCGGAATAGATTCACGCCGCTTGCTAACTCTCCTGTTCAGCATGCTGCGTCGTCCGCTCCGCCCGACAATATTAAACCCTCTATTCTATTGATTGGAGACTCTATAACCCGCAATATCAAGCTTAACACACCAGCCGAGATAGTTTGTCTGCCCGGGGCCAGAGTACCCGACATTGAAGCTACTCTTAGGGTGCTAACAAACAGCCATAGACAGACAATTACCCAGGCTACCCATGACAACATCATACTACATGTTGGCACCAACAATGCTAGGTTTAAACAATCGGAGATCACAAAGCACAGCATAACTAGGACCTGTGCTTTTGCTAGCAAGATGAGTCGGCATCCATTAATTGTCTCTGGTCCCCTCCCTGTCACACTTAACTCTGACACTTTTAGCAGGCTGTTTTGGCTCAACAACTGGCTGGCCAAACACTGTGCTGATAAGGGCTACCTATTCTTAGATAACTGGCCCTCCTTTAGAGGCATGACTGGCATGCTTAAGATGGATGGCATCCACCCTACCCCATTGGGCGCCAGCACTTTATCAAAAAACCTGGATAGTTGCCTACGGCAAACCCAGACTGCTATCCTTGATTGACAGTTTCACCCACAACATGCAGGGCCACAGGCTGCTAGACAGCCTGTTAGTTCTACTTGTGCGGTTATGGAGTCTGCTAGTTTAATTAACTTAGTCTATCCAATACAGACTGTGCTCCGTCCGCGCCGCACTATTACTAGTAACCGACCCATAAACGCTCTGCAATATCCTAACCCAAACCTTATTGTTATTAATCCGATTGTTACCACCGCCGCTCCGTCTCCGTATTATACCACGATCTCTCAAATTAACACAGTTTCTCTTCGTCGCTCCGTCCCCTCACGCCGCTCTCGTCCACCCCCCAAAACGTTAAACACCAACCTCATTGAGATTAAATCTACTCCTGGTATCGAATGCTCTAAATTAACTAACATTGATGATAAATCTATTCAATTTGGATTCATTAATATCAGATCAATCACCAATAAAGCCCTCCTGAGCCCTGTACTACGAAACTAGTTTAACAGATCCGCGATAAGTCCCTTTGATCTGGTTTGACTGAACAGGATCAAAGCTATCTAGTTAACTGATACTACGACGCTGGTTTTTTACTAGGTAAGTGGACCTGGGATCTGCCTGTGCACGCGCACGTTTTTCGCTCGTGCACAGGCGCGCGTCCACGCGAAAGAGGTGCGCCAGCCAATCACATTATGAACAGCTGAGTTTATCCACGCCCACACCCATTTCCACACCCATTTCCTCGTTCAATGAAGCGCAGTGCATGATCAGAGTTTTAGCGGATATTTAATGTATCCGCGATTTAATGTCAGAATGAAAATCCGCGTTGGATAGTCTGCTGAAGGGCTGTCTAAAGCAGCAGCTTGTATTCACATCAGTCATTTGATTTACTTTGATCAGCGATTGATACAGCTGCATTGATACAGGCAGCAGCAACAAATCTAAATGTGTAATCTCAGTCTATACATTTCCACAATCTGTAAGCCTATTTAGACCATAGATTTAGAAACGCATGCTCAATGAATAATGATCTCTATCACTCATGTGTGTGGTTGCACTGATCGAATAATTCATATATAAAATAGCCTAGTATAAAGCCTAATAGCCTACTATAAAAGAGAAAACTGCTGAACTGAATTGAGACGACACCCTCACTCCATTTGAGGGTCCATTCATGATATGCGCCGCGGTGATTAATAGTGATCATATTTCTCCACGCATCGTTGAGCTGTTAAGACATAAAGTGGTAAGTAGGCTTAATTTAATTATGTAGCCTACAGAGCCACAAATGTTTTTCTTGTTATATTCTCAGTTGACTGCAATCTATTTTTCATATGGCGATCTTATATGAACGGTGAGTGACTCCAGAGAGCCGATTATATGGGTCTGTCATGGATTTTGATCTTATCCTCTGAAGCTAACCTGGTCGCGACCAGGTTAGCTTTGCAGCGTCAGTTGCCATGGTGATTGAAAGTTAACTTGCTTTGTAGTACGGCTAAACCAGGTTTAAACTCAAACTTACTCGGATAAGGCATTAAACTAGCTTCGTAGTACAGGCTACTGGTCAATGACTTAATCATTGAACATAATATTGACGTTATGGGATTATGCGAAACCTGGCTAAAACCGGACGTTGTTCTTCCACTCATTGAAGCCTCCCCCCCTAACTTTGACAATTCGCATGTTGCCAGAATGTCAAGAAATGGTGGGGGCGTTGGCCTAATTTATAACTCAAATCTAGGTCTTTTGCAGGATCAAAAGTATAAGCTCCTATCTTGTGAGATACTTACTATGAGACACTCTAATATAGCTGGCCTCGGAGCCTTCTACCTAGTTATGCTCTACCGCCCACCTGGGCCCTATTCATCTTTTCTTGATGAATTTTCCAATTTTCTCTCTGACCTCGTAACCCGCACAGTTAGTACCCTTATCATTGGCGATTTCAATATTCATGTTAACTGTAAAGCTGACCCACTCTGCAAAGCCTTTCTATCTTTAGTCGACACCCTTGGCTTTGCTCAGCTGGTTCATGAACAAACGCATTCTAACGGCAACACGCTTGATCTCGTCCTCGCTTGTGGGATTAACATCTCAGATCTGTCAGTCATGATATACCCTCCAGCACTGTCAGATCATTATCTCATTAAATTTAAAATAGACCTGCCCCTCCGGCAATCAAACCTAGCCGATACCTACACCGCCCGGCGTATCGATAGTTCTACTCCCATTGAACTCGCTGATTTGTTATCGGGGCCGCTTTCCTCTCTCCCAGAGCGGATCGACTCCATTAATGAATTCACAAATCAATTTAATTAAATCCTACTCGCCTCGCTTGATTCTATCGCACCTCTACGTACTAAAATCCGTCGCCCTAAAAAACCCTCGCCTTGGTATACTGACGATACACGCGCACAAAAACTAATATGCAGAAAACTAGAACGTAAATGGCGATCATCCAAGCTTGAAGTCTATCGACTAGCTTGGAGTGATAGCCTACTAAAATACAAATGTATGCTCTCCGCTGCAAGAGCCTCCTACCTATCAGATCTTATTAACACTAATAAAAATAATCCTAAATTTCTATTTGACACGGTCGCAAATCTTACTCGCAAACCCTCCCCCAATACAAACTCTCCATTTACAGCTAATGACTTCCTTGACTTCTTTAACTGTAAAATTATCTGTATTAGAGATGAAATTAGCAACTCTCTATTACTCACAAAGGGTGCTAACCCCTCTCCTAGCCCTGTCCTTAGAACCTTAGACGAGAGTACTATACTCTCGAATTTTGAGACTATCTCTCTAAATGCACTTTCAAAAATTGTACTTTCATCTAAATCCACAACCTGTTTATTCGACCCTCTCCCTGCAAAGTTGATTAAGGAACTCCTTCCAATACTAGGCCCCCCCTTACTTAACATTATCAATAGCTCCCTCTCCTCTGGCATTGTCCCTGCCTCCTTCAAATCTGCTGTAATCAAACCTCTACTTAAAAAGCCAAACCTTGATTCTGAGGTTCTTAACAACTTCAGGCCAATCTCAAATCTCCCCTTCCTCTCTAAAGTTCTTGAAAGAGTAGTCTCGACACAATTAACTGACTACCTCTCACATAATAAACTTCTCGATCCCTTTCAATCTGGTTTTAGATCACTCCATAGTACTGAAACTGCTCTTACAAAAGTAACCAATGACCTTCTCCTTGCGTCCGACTCTAATTTCTCCTCTCTTCTCATTTTATTAGACTTAAGCGCAGCCTTCGATACAATCGATCATAAGATCCTCCTAGACCGCTTATGTATCCGGGGCACTGCCCTATCCTGGCTAAAGTCATATTTGTCTGATAGGACACACTGTGTCTCATATAAAAATATTATGTCCACTTTCTCCTCAGTGAAGTTTGGTGTACCGCAGGGATCAGTCCTGGGTCCCTTACTCTTTGGAGTTTACTTACTGCCTCTTGGCGAAATTTTCCGTAGATATGGCATTAACTTTCACTGTTATGCCGATGATACCCAAATTTATATACCAATTAGACCAGACGATCGCTCTAAACTCGCTAATCTTGAATCCTGCTTAATCGCTGTTACAGATTGGATGTCAAATAATTTCTTACGACTAAACGCCAACAAAACTGAACTACTAGTTGTTGGCCCAAAAACCCAACTTCCATTTCTCACTGATCTTAGTCTGAACATTGAGAACTGCGTAATTACTCCAAACTCAAAGGTGAAAAACCTAGGTGTTACCTTTGATCCTACTCTGTCATTCGATGCTCACATTAAGGATATCACTAAAATAGCTTTCTTTCATCTTCGCAATATCTCAAAGATCCGTCCCTTGCTAAATGCAACGGATGCCGAAACCTTAATACATGCCTTTGTTTCATCTAGACTCGACTACTGTAATGTCTTATTCTCTGGCCTTCCACTTTGTAGCACAAATAAATTACAACTCGTGCAAAACGCTAGAATTCTAACTAGAACTAAGAAGTTTGATCATATAACTCCGGTCTTAATCTCCCTCCACTGGCTCCCAATTCAGGCCAGATCAGACTTTAAGGTGCTTCTGTTAACCTATAAATCTTTGCACGGGCTCGCACCCCCGTACTTATCTGAGCTAATCATTCCTTATGTTCCCACGCGTACTCTCCGCTCACAGGACGGTAATTATCTTACCGTCCCTAAAATTAAGAAAAAATCAGCAGGTAGCAGAGCATTTTCTTACCGTGCTCCACATCTCTGGAACCAGCTTCCTCTGTCAGTTAGGGAAGCTGGCTCCATTGAAATCTTCAAAACTAGACTCAAAACCCATTTATTCTCCCAATCATTTGGTTGTGCTTGATGATTGTGTTTGATGATGTCATTCTCTAGAAATATTTATTAGCTCTTGAGTACATACAATCCTGAATTGCTGAGCGGGCTGTCTCAAGCCAGCAATATCAGTATAAACTTATACTTGACCTAATTTAATAATATGGCATCAGTCGACCCAGTAGCTTAGATACAAAATCTAATAGCTGGTGAATAAACTTAGTCCTGAACTGCTGAGCGGGCAATCACAAGCCAGCAGTATCAGTATAAACTTAGACTTGACCTAATTTAGTTTTGTTTGTTGTAGGTCATGATTAACGGTCCGCATCAACAGGGCTGAATCATTGACAGTGGTGTTAGGTGGTACTTAGACCTGAATTAGCAGTATAGTATTAGTCATCCTAAAAAAAAAAAAAAAATCCTAATTTTTTTTGTTTTGACCTAATTTTATTGTTGTCTATAGAGTTAGTTCCACCTCTGCGCAGATTCCCCCGCTCTCTTCTCTCTCTCCCCCTCAGGTGTCCTTCATTGGCCTGACGTACACCCCCGCCGCTGCAGCCCTAGGTCCGGCCGTCATCGCCCTAGCCACCTGTCGTCACTCTAGGCCATCTACCCGCTACTCCTTCTACTGTCTGACACCCCGGGCTCTTCACCACCACCGACCCCTATCCTCATCATCCTGGTCACCTGCCTGCCTAAGGGAAGGGGGGACCCCCCCCCCCCCCCCCCCCCGGCCTCATCACCTCCAACTCCTATCCTCCCCTCCCCTTAATCATCACCTCCGACTCTTATCCTCCCCTCCCCTCCTCTTAGCTAGTATTCTCTAAACCTACGAACACTTAAAGACTACATTTTCTATTTCCTTTGGACTCTACTTTTTACATTTTCAACTCCCTTCCCTGATTTTAGGATAATTTAAAAACTACATTTTTATATCCCTCTGTTGGACTCTTTTTTACATTTTCAATTTTCTGTTCTTTTGTAAATTTTATTTCCATAATAAACCATTTACAGAGTTTCATTGCCGGAAAACTCTGTACATGGTTTAGCCCGGCATCTCTCGGCCTGTCTCGGAGGGGAGTCCCCGGATGGGGGTCCACTGCTGGGTCCACTGCCTGGGTGGGCCCGCCCCCCACGTGGCCTGCTCTCTCAGTTCCCAGTCACTAGCTGGGGGCGGGTCTGGGAGCGGGTCGCGTGGGGGGTGGGTTTACCCAGGCGACCATTGCTGGGCCCCTGTAGCACAACGACCTCACAAGGTTCCTCCTCAGCCAAGCCAAGTCACTGAGGCAATCCATATGGATGGAAAGGTTTTCTTGCGTTCACTGGGGGTGTGGGGACGCCGCTGTGTCCCGGCCCGGCCTTCTCTCCCACGCCTTATGTGGGGGGGCGGGGGGGGGGGGGGGGGGGGGGGGGCGTCGGTGCTCTTCATCACTGGTTGAGGGCTGCCGGTTGGTTTAGAACAGTTTAGGTAGGTGATAGATTAGCTACAGCCTAAGGCTGACCTGTTATAGTGTTCAGGCAAAGATCAGACTAGAGCAGAGTAGGATAGGCCAGATTAGGCTGTAGATTAGCTAGATACTATGTCCCAGTTAGCTCTGGTTAATGCTGAGAGTAGTCAGTTGTCTGATCTCCCCCCCCCCCCCCCTCTCTTTCTCTTTCCCCCGCTCCTTTCCCTTCTTCCCCCTCCTGTTCCCCCCTCTCCCACATTTCCCACTCCCCCCCCCGCCTCCTCTCTTTCCATGCTCTTCCCTCCCCCGCCGCCTCTTCCCACGTTCCCCCTGCTCTCCCTCCCCTGCACCCTCCCACCTCTCCTTCTCTGTTCTCTCCTCCTCTCTGTCCTCTCCCCTCTCTCACATTCCCCCTGCACTCCTTCCCCTGCACCCCCCACCTCTCCTTCTCTGCTCTCTCCTCCTCTCTGTCCTCTCGGGGGGGGGGGGGGGGGGGGAGGAGGGGGCGGGGAGGTCTGTTCCCTCCCCCGCCTCCTCCTCCCGCGTTCCCCCTGCACCCTCCCACCTCTCCATCTCTGTTCTCTCCTCCTCTCCCCCTGCACTCCTTCCCCTGCACCCTCCCACCTCTCCTTCTCTGTTCTCTCCTCCTCTCTGTCCTCTCTGGGGGGGGGGGGGGGGGGGGGGGGGGGGGATGTGGGGAGGGATGTGGGGGGGGGATGTGGGGGAGGGGGGGGCGGAGAGGTCTCCCCGCCTCCTCCCTCCCTCACGCTCCCCCTGCTTCTCTACCCTGGCTCTCCCTCCCCTGCACCCCCATCTCTCCTTCTCTCCTCCTCCACATTCCTATTTTCTCCCCACCTCCCCCCTCTCCTCCGTCTATATTGCTCATTCTCCCCCACACTTCCCCTCTCCTGCTCTCTCCTCTTGCTCCTTCCCCACCTCCTATACCCTCCCCACCCCATCACTCTCTCACATTCCCCCTGCTATTCTCCCTTCTCCTGCGCTCTCCTCTGCTCTCCTCTCATTCCTATATTTTCTATATTATCAATTGTTCAAATGTTATCTTTATTCTGTATATTCTTGTTACTGTTGTGTCAGCTAGAATTAGCTAGACATACTTTCTGTGAAGCCCTCTGAGACATGCTTGTGAATTAGGGCTATATAAATAAACTTGACTTGACTTGACTCCCAGGGACCAAATTACCTCAAACGTGATCTCGGTCACCAAGTCTCGTGAAGTCCCGCGATACTTTCCTGCCGACTGGTCAACTAAACAGGTAGGACGCTTTGCGGTGGTGGTTTTAGCGTAACCTATGTGGGGTTTGGCGTAACCTATGTGGGATTCGAAATAACGAAAGTTATGCCAAACCCCACATAGGTTACGCTAAAACCACCACCGCAAAGCGTCCGACCTGTAGTTGACCAGTCGGCAGGAAAGTATCGCGGGACTTCACGAGACTTGGTGACCAAGATCACGTTTGAGGTAATTTGGTCCCTGGGAGAGACCAGGAAATAGCCTGGGGGGAAATATCACTATGGTGGATGTTGACGGATCAGATTATGGCGATATGCGGCGAAAACGGGAATAAAAATAGCTATTTAGATGCAGGAAAGACAGGCTCACACTTGGCCCCAAATCAGCTCGATTTTACGACTGACTTGGACGCTATTGATCTCAAAACAACGCTAGGACGGCCAGAAACGCCGCAGAGATCGCTGGGTGAGTGGCCAAATCATAATTAATGCTAGGAGATGGGTCCAGGTTAAAAAAAAACGAAATTCTCCTTTAAAGGAGAATTTCGTTTTTTTTTCTTACTAACAACTCGGTATATACTATAGGAATACACCATTACTTCCTGCTTACTTTACCATTACTTAACATGTGTGTGACCCCTCAAGTAAAGCAGTACATCTTCCTGAGTTGTTACTAAGGGATACACCATTACTTCCTGCTTACTTTACCATTAGTTCCCATGTTTGTGCCCCCTCAAGTAAAGCAGTACATCTTACCGAGTTGTTAGTAAGGAATGTACCATTACTTCCTGCTTACTTTACCATTACTTAACATGTTTGTGCCCCCTCAAGTAAAGCAGTACATCTTACTGAGTAGTTACTAAGGAATACACAATTACTTCCTGCTTACTTTACCATTACTTAACAACTAGTGAAATATAATAAAATAAATTAAGGAAGTAATCATTACTTACTGGTTCGTTAACATGGTAACTAATGGTCAGTTCTTAAGTAACGACCATGGGAAGTAATGGTCAGTTCTTAAGTAACTACCATTAAGGATCTTTAAGGAACTACCGATTAACTATTAATGAACTAGTGAATGAAAACAAATGAAAACAAGTTTTTTTTAGGGAAGTAATCATTACTTACTGGTTCGTTAACATGGTAACTAATGGTCAGTTCTTAAGTAACTACCATTAAGGAACTACCTATAAACTACTCATTAACTATTCATGAACTAATGGTTCGTTCCTTACTCGTTCCTCAGTAACTACCCATTTTTTGTGTTACAGTATTATGAAGTGTTACCCATTTATGTAGCAATTATAAATAGGAAATCTATTTTCTTAATTTCTCCAGTACTAATAAGGGAACCGTTAACGTTAAAGCTTCGATACCATCCCTAAAAGTCAGGTGAAGAAGTAAACTAAATGTGTCTATCCTCCTCCATCAGCTCTGATCCCAGTCTTACTGTTGGTCTTGATCACTGCTGGGTCCAGTTTGGTGATGATGTCCTCCTTGACACTAGAGAGCTGAAACACACACTCGTACTTCCCCCAGTCTTCAGCTTTGACTGATGAAACGTTCAGCTGAACGCTCGTCTGGAAGGTTCCATTGTGGTTGGGGAGGATCTCTCCCTGGTCCATGAGGTCCTGAAGCTTCTCTCCATCTCTCCTCCAGAACAACATGGCTCTGTCTAGGTAGAAACCTGTAGCGTGGCAGCTGACTGGAGAGGAGGGAGACCTCTGGAGGAGAGACACCGAGGGAAGAACTGGAGAGAGAGAGGAGGGAGCCGGGTATGAGAAAGAGGGAGAGAGGGGAGGGGGCAGGGGGTGAGAGCGAGTGAGCGGAAAAGGGGTAGAGGGAGAGAGAGAAAACAGAGAAGGGAGAGAGTGATAGAAAGACAGAAAGATGGAGGATGGACAGGAGGTCATGTGACTCAGACAAACAGTGACAGCTAATGTGTTTCTTGCTGCCTTCAAGTGGGCTCGTATTCACCAAGAATACGTCATAAATCCACTTTACCGGCCCCCTCATGTGGTATTCACAACTTGGTATGGGGAATTTTTCTGAAAGCTTTGAAGCTGTTTGAAGCTCACGACTTGTGACGTTTTCACAAATTGACGGACACCATGGAGGTGGATGGAAAGTAAATATATTGACATTTTAGCTGTATTCACCTTATTCACCATGCCCACTTTTTCTCTCTTCCGCGTTCGACACTAATGTATTTGTTCTTCCGGTGCAGCGCTAGTTGGCGGTCATTTTCAAAATAAAACGTCAGTATGAATGAAGTATGGCAACATTCAGAAGCTACACTGCGGCGAGCAGATGGTTTTACGTTACCACATCGCAACCATCAATGGCTGGGAAGACGACATCCGAAAATGGCCCGAAATTACGTACGGGGACATTTTTTATTACTTTGTCTCTTGGTGTAGATGGCTCCACTATGAGGAACTACAAAAGTACCGAAGCGTATCAGTACCTCCACAGTGGTAAGGTGGGTAAAGTCCTACACCATGAAGATGAAAGTGGGTTCATATTTTTGAAATCTGACGTGCAGCCGAGCCAAGCAAAGACTTCAAGCCACAGAGCATGCGTCCTGGTCACTAACCTTGGCAGCGTGGAGACAGCTGGCTGCTCCTGCATCGCTAGTCAGGGGAAATCCTGTAGCCATGCCTCCTCCATTTTATAGAAGGTTTGTATTAAGCTATTTATCTCTCCACTACTTTGTTTGTTAATATGACCATGCACTTCTTGTTGTACTGGATAGTTACATGCTCATAGCGTTACTGCTGGGCGGAGCTGCTGGCTGTACCCGAGTCGGCATAACGTTAGTTTATTTGTATTTTTTCACAACGTTAGTTACTGAGGCACATGTCGACAGTGTTTTCGTAATTGCTCTCACTGCCATTAGGGGGACAGATCCTCACTATTCTTCACCCTTCTGTTGTGTTTCCGGTCAAATCTGACCGAGTGACTTTGTTTGTAATCATAAATATTGTGTTTTTCATCCAATTGCCTCAAGACCTTATGTTATCCTCCACAATAGGCCTCTGAACATATATAATTGATGATCACCACTTGCATTGAATTTTGAGTGATTTATTCAACAGTGTCACACCTATGATGTTTTCGGTCAGAATTGACCGCCATAGGAAATATATGGGTATGAGTATATTATGTTCATCCTGCAGATGGAAAACATCTCCCCACACACACACACACACACACACACACACACACACACACACACACACACACACACACACACACACACACACACACACTCTCTCTCTCACACACACACACACACACACACACCGACACACTCTCACACACACTCTCTCTCTCACACACACACACACACACACACACACACACACACACACACACACACACACACACACACACACACACACAGCACACACACACACACACACACACACACACACAGACACAGACACAGACACACACACACACACACACACACACACACACACTATCTCACACACACACACACACACACACACACACACACACACACACACACACACAGACACACACACACACACACACACACACACACTATCTCACACACACACACACACCCACACACACACACACACACACACGGGAACCTCTCACTCATACAATGTATTAACTTCTCACAGGTGCAAGCTCTTTCCGCCTCGAGAAAGTAAAACCTCTCACTTTCTCGCTATAAATGCCCCTCCCTTTCTGTCTCATGCATATATATTTGTGCCTTGCTCTCATTTGACTCATTGACACAATGAGTAGGTGACTGATGAGGCAACTTTCTGCCAGAGAGGTTCTGGACCTCATCTTTGAACCAGATGAAGAGGAGATTGAACCAGAGATAGAGGAGGATGTCTCAGAAATGGAAGACAACAGCGATCCAGACTATGAGCCTGACCAACAACAGTCAACAGACCAGGAAGAGGCACCTGAGGGAGAGGAGTCTGAGGGAGAGGAGCCTGAGGGAGAGGAGTCCAAGAATGGCAACTTGTTCTGGCATCCATCCCCCCGGGAGAGAGGAGGCAGAATAAGAGGGGAAAACATAGTGAGGATGACACCAGGGCCAATTCGGTATGCAGTATCTCGTGTAGATGAAATCAAATCCAGCTTTCAACTGTTTCTACCAGAGTCCATTGAAAAAATTATACTTGACATGACAAACTTGGAGGGTAGGCGTGTGTTTGGAGACACGTGGAAAGAATTGGACCAGGCAGCCCTCTAAGCCTACATGGGTCTGTTGATTCTGGCAGGAGTTTATCGGTCAAACCATGAAGCATCTCCAGTAAACACAGGCTACATGGCAAGCATTTTAGAATATACAGTAATGTACAGTAAACACTATCTTTGAACTTACTGCAAAATTATAACATGAAATTCACCCCTGGTGTCATTCTGTCTGCCACCCCTTGATTCTACTTGCTTTGACTGTTCAAATGAGATGTCAACCATCAAAATTGGATAAGGGCTTCCAGAGATATCACTGTGCAAAACACACCGGCCAATTTTGACCGAAAACACTATGGGAAGGGGGGTATGACCGAACACAACAGAAGGGTTAGCCCAGCTTGCTCTGTCAAAGGATGCCATAATAACTGGAGGAAGAAAATACAATTTTACCACATTATTGCCAGGTCTGCATATAAATCATGAATACATTATGGTAGCATAGCTACATAAATGTATGCTACCAAAAACATATTCCTCTGTTGCCTAATATAGACTAAACAAAATAAAATAAAAATGTTCATCTGGAGATCTATCTATCTGATCCTATCTATCTATCTATCTATCTATCTATCTATCTATCTATCTATCTATCTATCTATCTATCTATCTATCTATCTATCTCTGATAGGTTCAAAATGCTGTGTTCAGTGGGCTTACTGGTATAGCCTGTACGGATGAGCAGCAGCACTGGAATGCAGGCACTCAAAGGAACCTCACCCCCAAGTGGCTCAGGGACATCAACTTTGAACATCACAAAGCCACCCATGTGTACAAGCTACCAAAGGTAACTACAGATTGTTCATATCTACCTCCCACCCCTAAATATGATTCTCAAGTGAAGTTGAAGGAAAGCCCCAGTCACCTGAAGCTTCCGCTGCGAAGCCTTCTTTACAAATGTGCATACGCTGTACCTGCTGAACAACCATCCCAGGAAGCACCCCAGTTACATGGAAAACATGATGGCACAAACAGCTGCCCAAAATGCAACTTGTTTTATGATACCTCAGTGGCGCTTGATCAGAGCAAGTCTGCAGCACTAGACCAGGTCACCATGGAGCAGAGTGCCTCTCATCTTTGGCATGATTCAAGGAAAATCAGAATCACTGCTAGCTCTGCCAAAAAGGTCCCAGTTAGAGCTAACCCCACTTCAATCATGAGAGACTTGTAAGACATTTTAACAATCTTTATTGAATCAGAATAGACAGTTTGAGTATGGCGTATGACTGCATGATGTGACGCTCCTCTTGCTATGAGAGAGGGCGGCGTCAGTGCTGTATGAGATAGAAAATCCCCCCCTAAGGGGATTTGTTTCCAACAGGAGTCATGACATTGGTGGTGATCTGGGGAGGTGGTGGTGTGAAGCTTTTGCTCTGGAGATGCTGGATGAATGCGGGATGCTGGCACAAGGTGAGTGATGACTGCACAAGTGTGATTTAAGCTGTGGTGATGGGGACTTTATATAGTACCAGGAGAAGGGCATTTATGATGTCATAACTGACGTCATTTGGGCAACTGACGTCACCCTGCAAAGGTGACGTCATAGAGAAGGTGACGTCGGAGATGGTGACGTCATTTAGTGACGTCATTTGGGCTGAGGGGTATGACAGCATGGGGTGTCTACCTATGCCTTTTGGTCTTCCATGATTGAAATTCAGTCTAAGACTACACTTCAATCATGAGAGACTTGTAAGACATTTTAACAATCTTTATTGAATCAGAATAGACAGTTTGAGTATGGCGTATGACTCCATGATGTGACGCTCCTCTTGCTATGAGAGAGGGGGGCGTCAGTGCTGTATGAGATAGAAAATCCCCCAAAGGAATTTAAAGTTTTAGGAACTGGGAGAGTGAACCCACAAAGAGCACCTGAGCACCTTTACCCTAGGTTCCATGGTATTAATGCAGCCACACTCCATGGAAGGGAAAGTGAGGGTCTGGCCTGCCAGTGGTTAGAGGGCTGTGGATACTCCATACAGCACAAAGGCACTGTTGTCAGTGTTGAAGAGCCCTGGTTATCTGCAAGCCCTGATGGAGTACTGAATTCAAATGAGTTGTTGGAGATTAAATGTCCTGTGCTGGGAAGAAGCAACTGCCTGGAGGACCTGTTCACAAGCAGAGGTTCTGATGTGAAGATGGTGAATGGGTCAGCACAGCTCCAAAGGGCGCGGGGCTATTTCTGGCAGGTGCAGCTTGGCATGTTTTGCACTGGCTTGAGAGCATGCAAGCTTTTGATCGGGGTCCCTCAACAACTTCTCATGGATGTGCCCTATGATGAGAACTTTTGTTCAGAAACTGTTGCAAGATTAAAATCATTCTACTTCAAACACATGCTTCCACATATTGTCGATGAGGTCCAGGAAGGCAGACTAACACTCAGCAATAGGTGCAGTTGTGTGACAACTAAACCCAGAAAGGCCGTTCTGAAGGAACATGGTATCTCTGGTGCAAACACAGCAAAAACAAGACAAACCAGACCACTAGCCAGTATTTTCTTATATGTGGGAGTTGTGTAAAACTGATGTCCTGGCATTTGTGTTATCATTTACTGTTCATATTTAGAGAAACTGCCAAATTGTGAAAATGAAGTGTTAAGATGTGTTATAAAAGCAATTTATTTATTTATTTATTTATTTATTTATTTATTTATTTATTTATGTATTTATTTATTTGTTTGTTTGTGTATTTATTTATTTATTTAAAAAAACGTACAAGGGAAGTGGTACCTTCATATTTACTTACCTTTTTCGTGTTTTTAATGAATGTGAGGAAACCGGCAAACTCTTTGAACCATTTCTGCTTATGTTTCTATTTCCTTTACTTAATGCAGGTACAAGAGAAGTGGACTGCTGAGGTCTAAGTTGACCCCCCCTTTAGAATATCTTTGACATGTAAAACAAAATCAATAGTATTGCAGTATTTATATAATATTTATATAGTAGTGATTTGTTTATGATTATTGGTAGTTGCTCGTGAGTATTGCAATTTGTTTATGAACTGAATTTGTTGTTGCTAGTAGTACTAGTGAGTAGTGTTATTTGTTCATGAACTTGTTTGTAATTGTATTTTATAAATTATTTGCTGGTGCCAATAAAAACAATCAAATGACAAATTGAAGTGATTACTCAACTTTTTTTTAGTTATAATAGACTGTTAATTCAAGGTCACAGTAAGTAAGCATAACAAAATAAAAATAACATGTTTGGGACTTATGTACCCACAGGTTGGAAATGTACATATGTAACACTTATTCATTTGTTATTGTGAAAAGAGAAACATGACTTCAAATGTGAACATATTACAACTGATAGCAGGAGCAGTGTTCATTTGAATTTCTCTTTCTGTCTCCTCTCATTCTTCTACCTCATGAATGATATCCCCTCGTAAGTTACACAGAGCAGCACAGATTCCTAGTATTGTATCCATCTTGGAGGTGAGGTTGACTGGCACGGTCTCGGAGAGTATTTTGAAGTTTTTCAGCCTGCAAATCACACGCTCCACATGTATTCTCACATTGGCAATCCTTCTGGTGCGAGTGGTGTCCTCCTCTGAGAGCGGAAACCCCTTTTTTGTGAAGGCAGGGATGATCAACTTTACCCTCCTCTCATTAAGTACATCCCTAATCAGAAATCCTCGGTCAGCCATCACCTCATCACCTGGACGGAGGTACTCCAAGAACCCTGAGTCAGAAGTTATGAATTTGTCGCTGCACCTTCCTCCATATGCTGGTGAGATGAACATGATCAAGCCACAAGGTGCAATGGCAACCATGAACTTAACTGTGTTCTGCCCATAGTAATGGCTGTAGGATTCTCCCCTGGAGTCAAGGTTTCTGGGCTTCTGCAAACTGGTTTCTGAACAGTCAACTATGCAGGTTGCGCCAGGATAGTGTTCTTTGAAACTTTGGGGCATTGTTGCAACTTGTCTCCTTGGGGAGCCATGGGATGTAGCTGTCACAGGGTGATGTATTGGTGTGTGGCAGGAATGTGGGTGCTATGGTTAACCTGGGGGTGGCACTGTCTGTAAGGGGAGGTTTCTCTATTTTGCGGGACTTTCTAAATCGAGACAGCAGGTCGGTCGTAACTCAGCCGTCCCGGCAGATAGACCGCTGACACTGAAAGGAGAAGGGGATACACCCACAGGTGAATCCCCGAAATGGTTCAGCGCCCCCGACCGCACACCGCCCTGTTTGTTCAGGTGGGCGATCGCTGCCATATTGTCCGAGTGAATCAGAACATGGTGCCCATGTGTGAGCCGCTGGAAGTGTTACCTCCGCAGGCCGGGGGGACTGCGGAAGCAACGTTCTCTTTCGAGTCTGGCCGCACGCGGACTTGTCCGGCAGTGCAGTCCCCAGGAGAGCTCCCAACCAACAATGGGCCCACGGCGCCATTGATGGTGGGCTTGTCCTGAAGCAGAGCCAGGCGAATCGCCTTCAGCTCTAGCACGTTTATGTGGCGAAGCTCCTGAGCCTCCCACCGGCCGTTCGCCGAAAAATGCCCGCAAATCGCACCCCCTCCCCAGAGGGAGGCGTCTGTGCGAATCACCATCCTGAGCGGGACAGGGCCCAACCGAGTACCTCTCGAGAGGTAACGGGGGTCTGCCCATATGGCCAGTGCCTGCCAGGCCTGACCTGTCAGAGGAACCCTGCGATGACGGTCCCCGGCCGGGTCCAGGCGAAGCCTGAGAAACCAGATTTGGACCACGGGAGCATGTGTAGCCTCCCCAGTGGGAGCACATGCAGTGCTGAGGCCATCAGGCCCAACATCACTGTGCACTGATGCACTGACACCGAGGGCACAGACCTAACGTCCTTGGCTTGCTGTCCGCGCCGTGCGAACCTGTCGCTCTGGCGAAAGGTTCGCAGGAAGTCTAGCTCGAGCCCCAGGAAGGTCGCCGCCTGCGCTGGGACGAGGCAACTCTTCTGCCAGTTCACCAAAAACCCTAAGGTTTGCCGGTGATCGGTCACCACCTTGGTATGTTCCGTGGCCCGGACCCTCGAGTCGGCCGCTAAGAGAACGTCGTCGAGATATAGGAAGACGCGGATCCCCCTCGCGCGGAGGGGAGCCAAGGCTGTCTCCACGCACACCGTGAGGGTTTGCGGGCTCAAAGACATGCCGAAAGGCAAGACACAGAACTCGTAAGCCTTCCCCAGGAAGGAGAACCTCAGGTATTTCCTGTATCTCCTGAGCACGTGGACATGGAAGAACGCATCTTTCAGATCCCCGGAAGTAAGAAATCCCCCTGTCTCAACTCGTTGAACAGGCGGGGAAGAGAGCATTCGGAACGGGACTTCCTCAGCGTCTTGTTGAGACGCCGGAGGTCCAATTTTGGACGCATGGAGCCGTCCTTCTTGGGCACGACAAAGTACCTGTGGCAGAAAACGTTAGGGTTGTGCTACAACCCAGGTTTTACGAGTGAGAACGAGAGCTCTCACTAGTGCCTTAAACGCTGCAACGCAGCCCTATGGAAGACTGTTATTTTGCTCCAAAATTACTTTTCATTAAAACCTGACCACCCACCCGTAGGTGGCGTGGTACCCCCTTGGACTGACACGGATCCACGTGACTACGTCACGTCCTGCCAGTCCAGGGAAAAATCACTCTAATTTCTTCCAGCCCGCTGAGATCCGACGCACCCCGTGACGCATCGACACAGCAAGGCTGGGTAGTGAGAGCTCTCGTTCTCACTCGTAAAACCTGGGTTGTAGCACAACCCTAACGTTTTACTTCGTTTCGAACTCAAGCTCTCACTAGTGCCTCCATTCAACCGACCTTGCTGCCGGGAGCACCCCACAGGGCGACCCGAACGGCACCGGTGAACCACGGCCATATGGCAACGTTTATGCCTAACCGTCTGACATATTAGAGTGGCAACGATACTACTTTCTTGCCACCGACAGCACCGCGTGCGCGAACTGCGCACCGGACACGTCGAGACTGTAGTACCTGACAAAAGTGTGATGAGAGGACCATGAGGCCGCGGCACACATGTCCTCCACCGACACACCGCGCAACAACGCAGAGGATGTCGCAACACCTCGCGTAGAAAGCGCCTTGATACCCTCCTGGGGAACCTTGCCCACGGCAGAGTATGCCAACACGATCGCCTCCACTATCCAGTGTGATAAGCGATCCTTGGAAAGGGGCCCGCCCTGGGCCCTTTGCCCAAAACAAACCAACAGCTGATCTGTAATGCGTAAAGAACGCGTCCTGGCCACATAGGCCGAGAGCGCCCTTACGGGGCACAGCATGAGCAAACGTCTCTCCTCGCCCGTCTCTAACTGAACGGCGGGGGACAGAATGCTGATAAGTCTATGACCATAGACCTAAAGCTGACATCAATAATCTTAGGTTGGTAAGCCGGGTTAGGTCGCAACGTAACCCTGCGCCCATCATTACCACACAGGCCTGCTGCACCGAGAGGGCAATCAGGTCACCAACTCTCTTTCCTGACGACAAGGCCAGCAGCAGCGCGGTCTCTAAAGACAGAACCCTTAAATCGGCGGAGTCCAAGGGCTCAAACAGATGACCCGTTAGCCCGTCCAGCACCGTAACCAGGTCCGATTTGGGGGGAAAAACGCACCGCGACGGCGGGCGCAGTTTACGCGCCCCCTTCATGAGGTGCAAGACCAAAGGGTACGCCCCCACGGAGCTCCCTTCAATTCCCCTATGGCAAGCAGAATCGCGGCTACGTACACCTTAAACGACTGCGGGGACTGACCCGCGTCAAGCAGGCTCTGAAGGAAACGGAGAACTGGTCGCACACTGCAGTTCACTGGATCCACGCCCTTACTTGCTGCATAGTGCATCCCACATTATCAGGCAAGCCCTGGGCTAGCAACTGGTCCGGTTCAGGAGCCAGACCGCTAGCTTTCCACCTGCCTGGGGAGGGGTGGAACACCTCCCCCTCCGCCTGGGATAGGAGATCGGCCCGTACCGGCAATGCCCAGGGCGGATCTTGCGCCAGGGAGACCAGGTCCGCAAACCATGTCTGCCTGTGCCAAACAGACTAAAACGAGCCGGAGGCGCTGTTCCCTCACCCTGTCCAACACCTGATGGATCAGGGGGGGGGGGGGGGGGAAACGCATAGAGCCCCTCCCTCGGCCACGCGTGCGCTTTTAGCGCGTCATGACCTAACGGGGGCTGTCCTCCTGGATCGAGAACCACAGTGGGCAGTGTGTCGCGCGCCGCGATGCGAGAGATCGACGCAGGCGCGACCAACCCTGGCCCAAACCTGTTCCATCACCCGAGGGTGGAGGCACCACTCCGTATAACGGGGATTGCCTCGAGACAGCAGGCCGGTCGTAACTCCGCCGTCCCGGCAGATAGACCGCTGACACTGAAAGGAGACGGGGATACACCCACAGGTGAATCCCCGCTATGGTTCAGCGCCCCCGACCGCACACCGCCCTGTTTGTTCAGGTGGGCGATCGCTGCCCTATTGTCCGAGCGAATCAGCAGATGGTGCCCATGTGTGAGCCGCTGGAAGTGTTACCTCCGCATGCCGGGGGGACTGCGGAGGCAACGTTCTCTTTCGAGTCTGGCCGCACGCGGACTTGTCCGGCAGTGCGGTCCCCAAGAGAGCTCCCAACCAATGATGGGCCCATGGCGCCATTGATGGTGGGCTTGTCCTGAGGCAGAGCCAGGCGAATCGCCTTCAGCTCTAGCACGTTTATGTGGCGAAGCTCCTGAGCCTCCCACCGGCCGTTCGCCGAAAAATGCCCGCAAATCGCACCCCCTCCCCAGAGGGAGGCGTCTGTGCGAATCACCATCCTGAGCGGGACAGGGCCCCACCGAGTACCTCTCGAGAGGTAACGGGGGTCCGCCCATATAGCCATCGCCCGCCAGGCCTGACCTGTCAGAGGAACCCTGCGATGACGGTCCCCGGCCGAGTCCAGGCGAAGCCTGAGAACCATATTTGGACCACGAGGGCATGTGTAGCCTCCCTAGCGGGAGCACATGCAGTGCTGAGGCCATCAGGCCCAACATCACTGTGCACTGATGCACTGACACCGAGGGCACAGACCTAACGTCCTTGGCTTGCTGTCCGAACCGTGCGAGCCTGTCGCTCTGGCCAAAGGCTCGCAGGAAGTATAGCTCGAGCCCCAGGAAGGTCGCCGCCTGCGCTGGGACGAGGCAACTCTTCTGCCGGTTCACCAAAAACCCTAAGGTTTGCCGGTGATCGGTCACCACCTTGGTATGTTTCGCGGCACCGACCCTCGAGTCGGCCGCTAAGAGAACGACGTTGAGATATAGGAAGACGCGGATCCCCCTCGCGCGGAGGGGAGCCACGGCTGCCTCCACGCACACCGTGAGGGTTCGCGGGCTCAAAGACATGCCGAATGGCAAGCCACAGAACTCGTAAGCCTTCCCCAGGAAGGGGAACCTCAGGTATTTCCTGTGTCTCCTGACCATGTGGACATGGAAGACCGCACCTTCCAGATCCCTGGAAGTAAGAAATCCCCCTGTCTCAACTTGAACAGGCGGGGAAGAGAGCATTCGGGACGGGACTTCCTCAGCGTCTTGTTTTTGAGACGCCGAAGGTCCAATTTTGGACCGATGGAGCCGTCCATGGCCTCCTCCTCCACGGCCAGATCGGGGGTCCCGTCGAACGTGGGTGGGCAAACTGTAGCGCGTATCCCCTCTGGAGGGTGCGCCGTAATGGGGACGGGGGAACATAGATGCTCCCAGGCATCGAGCCTGTTGGACAAGATGGTCTCTTGTGGCCAACGGAGCGGAACCCGTTCCACCACTCAGATCATACTCTCTCCCTCAATGTCCCCATAGGAGACAGTGAACGGTCATCAAAAGCAGAGAGCATATGAACTGAATCAAGTCTCTCTGCCCGCTTCGCGCTGTAAGGGGCTGATGGGCATGGTGATTGAGGGCTGCTATGTCCCCGCCCGTTGGCTCCATCATGTGGTCTCAGGAGGATGGTGTACCTGACCAAACTCACCCAGCTGTCCCCAACTACCTGATTGGGCCCAGATGTTCCCCATCCACCTGATTAGGCCCAGAGGAGACTAAGTGCGAAGGGACACACTCATTGTGAGGGGAAGCAGCAGAGCAAAGAGGCTCAGAGAGAGAGCTAAGGGAGGACAACCAGACCTAACTCCTAACCTTGTGAGTTGACCACCCGGTAAGCCGGGTAGCGGCCCGGATAGGGCTAAAGCCAAGTTCCAGTGGGAACAACTTTATGTTTACCTTTTTGAGACTCTTTTTGGTTCTACCTTTTTACAAATAAAAGCCCAGGCCATTGCCAATGGGGATAACTCAATACTTTGTGTGTGTGTGCTTGATAACTGTACAACTCCATGCTCTCAACCTAACCCGTCCTGTTACATTGGTGGAGAATGCAGGCAGAGCTGGAGTTGTGTACAGGAATCAAGCCACACTGAAGGAGCAGAGTATTTAAAAAAAAAAAAAAAAAAAAAAAAAAATGGAGGGTCTTATAAAAGAACTGCTGAAGATCACCACGGAGCAACAAGCGATGCAGAGAGACCTCCTGGCAGAACAGCGGCAGCAGAACGCGCTCATCCATACAGAGCTACAGAGGATGGTGGGGGCTGCCACTGCCCAGGCCAGTGGAACAGGGAGTCATCCCAACCCCAGTCGTTTCATCCCCAAGATGACAGAGAGCGATGACGTAGAGGCGTACTTTCTGGCATTTGAACGCACTGCTACAAGGGAGGGTTGGCCAGAGAACACCTGGGCAGATCTTATCGGACCTTTTCTCACCGGCCCCGCCCAACAGTCCTACCTTGACCTTCCTCCGGAACGAGCCAAGGTTTATAGCGCCTTAAAGAAAGAGACTTTGGCCAGGCATGGCTACAGCCTACATGCTCGAGCGCAGAGGTTTCATGAGTGGAAATACAGCCCCGAGATGTCTGCTAGAGCCCAGGTGTATGACCTAGCACGGTTGGCTAAATCCTGGCTAACCAACGACCCAGAGGGGGTGAGTGTGTTGGAGAGAGTGGTTATGGACAAATTTATCCGGGCTTTACCCTATGATGCTAAGAAGATGGTAGCCAATGGTAACCCGAACAGTGTGGAGGGTCTAGTCACTCTTGTTGAAAGCCACCAGGTTACAGTGGAGATGCTGAAGGCGGGAAGAGCTGAGCGACCCGACGCTGCTAAAACCAGGAAAGTCGCGGAGAAGGTGACCCTGGGGAAAAAGGAACAGGAGAGAGAAGATGACGGGGGGAGACGAAGACGCTTCCAGGTCCCTGGGGATCGGAGAAGGTGTTTTGAGTGTGGAGAGGTGGGTCACCTGGCCTGGGACTGCCCCACCAGGGACGAATCGATGCCCACTGCAGCCTCTGCTGATGGAGGCCCAGGGAAGCCCTGCCACCTGCTGGACTCCTGCTGGGTCTCTGAATGTTCACCTCCCCACATGGTGCCGGTGAAAGTCAATGGGAAGGATACCGGAGCGCTGGTGGACTCGGGTAGTGCAGTCTCACTCATCCAACCCCATCTCCTGGACCAACTGCACCCTAGTGAAAGGTTACCTGTGTCCTGCGTACATGGAGACACTAAGGAATACCCGGTGGGAAAAATTCAGCTCACCACAACACAGGGCTCCTGTGAACTCAAGGTAGGAGTGGTTCCACGTCTCCCAGTGCCTGTGCTGGTCGGCCGGGACTGCCCCCTCTATGATAAGCTGTACAGGAAAAAACCGGTGAGTGAAAGAAGACATCTGTGTAATACAAAGTCTAACAAACTCAAAGTTAAACCGACTGTCTCCCAGGTACCTTCCCTAAAAGAAGAAACCACTAAGCTGGTGTGTGCTGCTCCAGAGAACAGGGACAGTAGTCCCACAGGACCCAGCTCCAACGAGGCATTGGAGAACCCGTTTGTGGTTTTTCCCGAGGAACAGAGTTCCGGGGAAGCTGAGCAGGGTGCCCAGCTGTTACCCCAGATGAAAGGACAGTTTGGCACCGCCCAGTTGGAGGACCCCAATCTGACACATGCCCGAAGCAATGTGCAAGAGATCGAGGGGAGACTGGCCCCAGGGGTGAGTAACCTGACATATCCCCACTTCCTGATAAAGAATCAGCTCTTATATTATGCGCAGAAGAGGAACAACCAAAAAATATGTTTGTTAGTTGTACCCAAACAGTATGTGTCCACAGTGTTGCACCTGGCCCACAGCCATGTCCTTGGGGCCCACTTGGGAGTGGAGAAGACAAAAGAGCGCATACTGAGCCGGTTCTATTGGCCCGGAGTGGTAAGAGCGGTGACCGATTACTGTCGCACCTGCCCAGAGTGCCAAAAGAAGGCGCCAAAACCCCACTTTAAAAATCCTCTGATACCGCTGCCCATTATTGATGTGCCGTTTGACAGAATTGCCATGGACCTAGTAGGGCCACTGGTGAAATCGGCCAGGGGGCACCAGTATATTCTTGTTGTTCTTGACTATGCCACCAGGTATCCGGAAGCCATTCCCCTGAGGAACATGACAACGAAAGGCATTGCAAGAGAGCTGTTCCAAATGTTCAGCCGAGTGGGCCTGCCCAGAGAGATACTCACGGACCAAGGGACTCCATTCATGTCAAAGATCATGAAGGACCTGTGCCGGCTCCTCAAGGTAAAACAAATCCGAACGTCTGTCTACCATCCACAAACGGATGGCCTAGTAGAAAGGTTCAACAAAACACTGAAATCCATGCTCAGAAAAGTGATAGATAAAGATGGCAAGGACTGGGATCAGTTGCTGCCTTACCTCATGTTTTCCATTAGAGAGGTGCCACAGGCATCCACAGGATTCTCACCGTTTGAGTTACTGTACGGCAGACAGCCAAGGGGCCTGCTCGATGTGGCGAGAGAGGCCTGGGAGGAGCAACCCAGCCCCCACCGCAGCCTGGTAGAACATGTGGAGAGGATGCAAGACCGCATGAAAGTACTGTGGCCCCTGGTAAGAGAACATATGTCACAAGCCCAGGAGGCTCAGAGGCGAGTCTATAACAGGGGTGCACAGCCACGGGAGTTCCAGGTTGGGGACAAAGTGCTGGTGTTAGTGCCCACCACGGACCACAAGTTCCTGGCCTCCTGGCACGGGCCTTATGAAGTGGCCGAAAGGGTAGGCCCCGTTACTTACAAGGTGCGGCAGCCGGGACGCCGGAAACCTCTCCAAATCTACCATATCAACCTGCTGAAGAAGTGGTATACCAGAGATGTGTTGGCCGGTTGTGCTTTGTCTTGTGTGCTTCCTTCCTCCTCTCCAGGCAGTGAGGGGGCCAAAGTGACATTGGGACCAGGTCTCTCCCCAGGGCAGCTACAGCAAATAAAGGAGTTGGTACAGCAGAACTCGGATGTGTTCTCCAGTGTACCAGGCCGGACCAGCCTGGTGGAGCACCACATACGGACTGAACCGGGACAGAAGGTCAAAATACGGCCCTACCGAACCCCGCAGGCCACGAGGAGCATCATAAAGGAGGAGGTCCAGAACATGCTGGAGCTGGGAGTCATCGAGGAATCATACAGTGAATGGGCCAGTCCAATCGTCCTGGTTCCAAAGCCGGACGCCACAAAAAGGTTCTGTAATGATTTTAGAAAACTTAATGAAATCTCTGAGTTTGATGCATATCCTATGCCCAGGGTCGATGAGCTGATTGACCGCTTGGGGGAGGCCCGGTACATCAGCACCCTAGACCTAACTAAGGGATATTGGCAGGTGCCACTGGCAGCCGACTCCAGGGAGAAAACTGCGTTTGCTACCCCCACAGGACTTTACCAGTACACCGTATTGCCCTTTGGTCTGCACGGAGCCCCGGCCACCTTCCAAAGGCTCATGGACAAGGTACTGAAACCCCATAGTGAGTATGCAGCGGCATATTTAGATGACGTAATCATCCACAGTGGGGGGTGGGAGGAACACTTGTACAGGCTGAAGGCAGTTCTGGAGGCTCTCCGCAGGGCAGGCCTGACAGCCAATCCGAAAAAGTGCAAGCTGGGCTTGGAGGAGACCGAATACCTGGGCTTCACCATCGGTCGAGGAAATGTGAAGCCACAGGAGCGCAAGGTCAAGGCTATCGAGGAGTGGCCCCGACCCGCAACCAAGAGGCAGGTAAAGACCTTCCTGGGACTTGCCTCTTATTACTCCCGTTTCATCCGTAACTTTTCTTCTATAGCTGCCCCCCTAACAGATCTAACTAAGAAAAAAAAAGCCCTGATGGTGGAATGGACTGCGGAGGCAGAGAAGGCGTTCCAAGGTCTCAGGGAGGCACTCTGTGCACGTCCCGTTCTGGTCACCCCGGACTTCAACCGGGAGATGGTGGTCCAAACTGATGCCTCGGAGGTGGGACTAGGAGCTGTCCTATCTCAGGAGATAAATGGTGAGGAACATCCAGTCCTGTACATCAGTAGGAAGCTGAACCAAAGGGAACAAAGATATGCTACAGTAGAGAAGGAGGGGCTGGCCATCAAGTGGGCACTGGAACGTCTCAGGTATTACCTGTGGGGCAGACATTTTTCCCTGGTGACTGACCATGCACCCCTGGTTTGGATGTCCAAGAAGAAAGAGACCAATGCTAGAGTGGGTAGATGGTTTCTCTCCTTACAAGAATTTAATTTCTCTATCACCCACAGGTCAGGAGCGAAGCATGGGAACGCAGATGCCCTGTCACGGAGAGACGCCCTCTGGACCTCGGTCCCCATCCCCAAGCAGAAACTGAAGGGGGGGGGTATGTAAGGGGCTGATGGGCATGGTGATTGAGGGCTGCTATGTCCCCGCCCGTTGGCTCCATCATGTGGTCTCAGGAGGATGGTGTACCTGACCAAACTCACCCAGCTGTCCCCAACTACCTGATTGGGCCCAGATGTTCCCCATCCACCTGATTAGGCCCAGAGGAGACTAAGTGCGAAGGGACACACTCATTGTGAGGGGAAGCAGCAGAGCAAAGAGGCTCAGAGAGAGAGCTAAGGGAGGACAACCAGACCTAACTCCTAACCTTGTGAGTTGACCACCCGGTAAGCCGGGTAGCGGCCCGGATAGGGCTAAAGCCAAGTTCCAGTGGGAACAACTTTATGTTTACCTTTTTGAGACTCTTTTTGGTTCTACCTTTTTACAAATAAAAGCCCAGGCCATTGCCAATGGGGATAACTCAATACTTTGTGTGTGTGTGCTTGATAACTGTACAACTCCATGCTCTCAACCTAACCCGTCCTGTTACAGCGCTCAGAAAAAAGTATCACCGTCTCATCATCGTGGATAGCGAGACTGAACATTTTTAGAAACACATTTCTCAAGTTAGAAACTATAGAAATGATCCCTGAAATATAGTCATGAGCATATTGCTGGGCCCCGGGACCTTTCGATCCGGTGCCCTGATGGGGGGGCGGGACGTGAGAGGCTACGCCCCCCCGCCGCATGGACAGTTCCGTAGAAGCTGTGCATGCTGGGGGAGAACTTCTTACGCAAGCTCCGCCTACTGACGCGCTGTTGTATCGAAGTAACCCCCCCCCCCCCCCCTGCCGTGCGCCTTTCGCAGGCTGGGGGGACTGCGGAGGTAACGTTCTCTCTCGAGACGCAAGTGGACTTGTCCGACAGTGCGGCCCCCAGGCGAGCTCCCGACCAGCAATGAGCTGTTGGCGCCATTGATGGTGGGCTGTCCTAGGAGCCTCTAGCCGAAGCCAGGCCGTAGCCATGGACCAAGGCGAGCCTTGATGCTGGGTATGAGACCCTGGGCGAGCTCCCGACCGAACTCGGGCCTTGGGCACCGAGGACGGTGGGTCTAAAGCTACAAGCCGCAGGCTGGAACTAAGCCCAGCCTTGGTGAGCCAACCGGTGGGCTTGCCTGCTGCCAACCGAGGCCAGGCCGTGGCCATGGACCAAGGTGCGCTGTGCCCCCAGCCAGGCTCCCTGCACTTGCAGGGGGCGCCCTAACAAGGGAGTGCGACCCATGGAGAGCTCCCAACCACCCCGGGCCTTGGGCACCAAGGGCGGTGGGCTTGTCCTTAGAGCTACAAGCCAAAGGCTGGCACTGAGCCCAGACCTTGGCGAGCTGTACGCCCTGCTGGACGCGTAGCGCCAGCAAGGAGCAGTATGTCTATTGTAGCGGAGGTATCTCGCGCCCAATGTACTTAGCACACAGGTACTAACTGCACGGGTGCACGCCAGCTATCTGCAACAATACTGTCGTTCTGTGCTAAACAGTACTAATGCTATCTGCACGTATGCAAGCTAGCTTGCACCCTATTAGCGGGAGTACTGCTTAAGCAAGCTAGCGAGAAGCACAGGCTAGACAGTAAGCAACCCGGAGGCTAGCGAACGTGCGCGTGCAATGGTAACGTAAGCGGCAATAGCCCATCCCGAAGGGGGGGCACCAATACCCACAACCTGTTAACCCGAGAGAACAGACGTGGAAGCCACTAGCTAAGCTAGCATAAGCACTGAAACAAGCGTGCGCTAACACAAGCCTGCGTACAGGCCGGTGTAGCGCGTCTCTACCCTGAGTAACACGGGGAAGCAAGCGTGACCGCAAGCAAAGGCCAGCGGCCCGTGAAGCTAGTCAATCTCAGAAGAAACTCCTCAAAGGGAGTTGCAATCTAGTAGATGCTAATTGCACGAGGCAAGCAACACTTAGCAGACAAGCAAGCTGGCTAAAGGCCCAATTATACTCAACGTTAAAGACGGAGACGGACAGACCCTCTGTCCGTACTCTGCGTTCATTTCGTCCGTTTTCTGTCCGTCATCTGAAAGCTTACAGATACGCATGAAACGGAGGAAATCACACACACACTCATGCATTTGACTCTCTACTGTGGTGGATGTATTACTTAACATTATACCAACGTGAAAGACGCATGGAAGCATGTGGACAGTGACGATTACACCGTTTGAAACGGACGCCTTTAGTTACGGATGAAAATGGAGTATAATTGGGCCTTAAGATGCCATAAGTACTGAGAGAAGCGGCCCACACAAGGTGCGGGGCGGGCTCACCTAGCTAGCGAATCGCCCAGCTAAAATCCCAGACGCCAGTAAAGCTACACTACAAAAAAAACTACCCGCACGGGTGCCAAGGTAGCTATCTGCAACAACTGGGCTACTTAGCCTCTTTGTTCCTGTGCTACGTGGTACAAGCACCTTGGGTCAGCTCTCAAGAGCTTAGCTGCGGCCCTGGGCATCGCCCCACAAACTGCTCCCTTGGAGGGCTCGCTCGTGAAGATAGCCCAGCAGCTGCAAGACCGAGGGTTCAAGGCGCCTGTGCAGCGTGCTCATGCCCAAGGCAGAACACGCACTTATCGTGCCGGTTCATACTCGGCCAATGTAGCGATACACACGGCCCATCCCCTCGCTGACTTTCCCTGCTAGTAGCAAGAGAAAGCCGGAAGCTAATCACTAATAGCAAGCTCCCGCGGGCCGCACCCTGTTAGCGGGAGTACCGTTTAAGCAAGCTAGCAGGCTAGCAAGAAGCACAGGCTAGACAGTAAACACCCCGGAGGCTAGCAAACGTGCGCGTGCAACGGTAACGTAAGCGGCAATAGCCCAGCCCGAAGGGGAGGCAACAATACCCACAACCTGTTAACCTGCGAGAACAGGCGTGAACAAGCCACTAGCTAAGCTAGCGTAAGCACTGAGAGACAAGCGTGTGCTAACACAAGCCTGCGCACAAGCCGGTGCAGCGAGTCTCTACCCTGAGTAACACGGGGAAGCAAGCGTGACCGCAGGCAGAGGCCAGCGGCCCGCGAAGCTAGTCAATCTCAGAAGAAACTCCTCAGAGGGAGTTACAATCTAGTAGATGCTATTTGCACGAGGCAAGCAACACTTAGCAGACAAGCAAGCTGGCTAAGATGGCGTAAGAACTGAGAGAAGCGGCCAACACAACTTTTAGCTAGCGTACTCGCTCAGCTAAATCTCAGAGTGGCCCCTTCGGGGCCGACGCCAGTAATATCTACACTACAAGCAGTATGTAGGTCCCAGCAACGCTGAGAGTAAAAAGAGTAAAAACTCTTGTTGTTACTTCAACAAGAGTGTTTTGAACATCGTCCTCTGACCCGCTCACAATGCTGTGGAGCCTGTCTTTCCTGCATCTAAATAGCTATTTTTATTCCCGTTGTCGCCACATCGTAATAATGTGATCCCTCAACATCCACCAGAGTGATATTTCGCCCCAGGCCATTTCCTGGACTCTCACAGGGATCAAATTACCTCAAACGTGATCTCGGTCACCAAGTCTCGTGAAGTCCCGCGATACTTTCCTGCCGACTGGCCAACTACAGGTAGGACGCTTTGCGGTGGTGGTTTTAGCGTAACCTATGTCGGGTTTGGCATAACCTTCGTTATTTCGAATCCCACATAGGTTACGCCAAACAAGTATCATCCAAATGTTAATTTAAAATGAGATATTCCTTTAAATCTGGCTAAAAACGTTAAAACTTTTTTGCCAGCCCCTGCCCCTCTAACATTCTCTGCATGTCCCTGCTGCTCTATAAAGGGTTAAGTGATGAGAGGAAGTGAACATGGTAAGCAGTGAACATGGTTGAATTTAAAATAAAGCACACTAATAATAATAATAATGATAATAATAATACAACCAACGTGATTTCAATATGGCTCTGGCTTTCACATCAGTATTGTTCTATGCCTTGTTCATGTCACCTGCTTTCATATCAGAGCTCTGATGAGTTGGAGGAGGTGGTGTCTAAAAGGCATGTAGTGGTGTGTGTAGTTCTTCATAGATCTAGCCTCTTAATCTTCCCCTCAGAGTGCACCAAATTGATGCATTTTACTTTAAAATGCCCCCCGGACCCCCCTAGAGGGTCGGCGCTCCACATTTTGTGTGTCCCCCCCACTTGTGAAACCAGGTATTCGCCCTTGAGTTGGCCACTCGCTAGCTAGTGTAAGCTAGTGTAGTGTATAAATTGTTAGCCTCGGTGGCTTCTAGTCAACTGCACATGTTCACGACATAACCACTTAAATGCCAAGCAGTCAAGTAGCACATTTGCTGTCTGTGACGAACAGGTTAGGCTCGTTCATACATATATAGATATATATCTTTTATTTCGTATACATGTTCTCATGTCTTTACATATATAAATATATGTATACTTTTTATTTCTTGTTCATGTTTATATGAGTCTGATCTGTTATCTCTGACATTATTTGTTTGTTTATGTTATGTCATGCTGTTCCGTTACGTCCTGTCATGTCTGAAGTTTGTAGCTCACTGTGAGCTTTTGAAGGTGTTGGGTAGGCTGTGAAACTGAATTGCCCTTCTGAGATAAATAAAGTTGTCTGAATCTGAATCTGAATCTGAATGTTGTGTACACGACTTTCGGTCTCGTATTCTTGGTAAACACTAGCCCACTTGAAGGCAGCATTAGTGAACCGGCCAGCACGTTTGGTTGCCTTCAATATTCTCATGGAGTTCAAAACTGTCTGGCTGTCCAAATGTTGGTATGGTAAACAAGACTGAGGCCAGATTGACCTCCAAGGAGGAACAAACTATGGAGCTATCAGGGAACAGCATACAGTATAGAAACTACACTGCATGAGAAAACACAGGCTGGAACTAAATAGATACCATCTCAAACTAGATGTAGCCACAGTATACAAATACTGGTTACTTAGGTTTTTTGTAATTGTATTTGTATTATTGTATGTTGTAATCAGGGCGTCCTTAAAAAAGAAAGCTTGCTTCGCAATGGCCCTCCCTGCATGAATAAAGGTTAAATAAATAATAAAATAAAATAAAAAATAATCATTGTCCTCATCGTCATCATCAAGAAGACCAAAAACCAAACTGAAGTGAAGTGAAGAAAATTACAACTACAGTAAAACACAACAAGGAGAGAAACGGTCCAGTAACAACAACAAAACTTGAACTGCAAGGTGTAAGAAGTAAAGTAAATGTGTTTCTCCTCCTCTAGCAGCTGTGATCCCAGTCTTACCTGGGTTGTTGGTCTTGATCACTGCTGGGTCCAGTTTGGTGATGAGGTCCTCCTTGACACCAGAGAGCCGAAACACACACTCGTACTTCCCCCAGTCTTTAGGTTTGACTGATAAAACGTTCAGCTGAACGCTCGTCTGGAAGGTTCCATCGTGGTTGGGGAGGATCTGTCCCTGGTCCATGAGGTCCTGAAGCTTCTCTCCATCTCTCCTCCAGAACAACATGACTCTGTCAGGGTAGAAGCCTGTAGCGTGGCAGCTGACTGGAGAGGAGGGAGACTTCTGGAGGAGAGACACTGAGGGAAGCACTGGAGAGAGGGAGAGAGAGAGAGAGAGAGAGATAGGGTGACAGGTATGAGAAATATGAAGGTATTTTTGGAGCAAATAACTGCACACCTGTGACAGTGACTTTATAGTTGTAGAACATAGTCACACATCTGTATCAGTACATTTGTAAAGCATATTTCTTTGTGGCTTCAGATCCACTGATACAGATGTGTGACTACGTTCTACAACTACAAAGTCACTGTCACAGGTGTGCAGTTACTTTGCGCCAATAATTTCATAGAGAAACAGAGGGAGAGAGAGAGAGAGAGAGAGAGATAGATACAGAAACAGGTGCAAATGAGGATGAGGGAGAGAGAAAAGAAAGAGAGAGGAAGAGAGAGATAGAAAGATAAAATAAAATAAAAAAATAGAAAAATAAAAACATGCCAGTTGCATGTACAGTGTGTGTGTGTGTGTGTGTGTGTGTGTGTGTGTGTGTGTGTGTGTGTGTGTGTGTGTGTGTGTGTGTGTGCAGGTTCATATTCACTGTCATGTTTCTGTACATTATAAACAGAAGAGACAGATGAACATTGTTGTGTCCCTCAGGTCATGTGACTCTACCTGTTCTCTGCAGAGTGCTCTTCCCATAGGACACATACTTCTTCAGCCAATCAATGCAGGTCTTGGTGAGGTAGTTCTGTACCTTTTCTATGTCAGTTGTGTCATTATTCCACCTCTCTTTCATGCTGACAGCCTGTGGTTTAGCAGCGATCCATGTCGCTGTCTTCAGGTCCAACAGCAGCCAGTCTTCTCCATCATAACTATACTGACTAGAACCACTAACCTCTCCTGTCTCATCATCCCATTCACAGCCAGACATCCTCTGGTAGGTGTGGACACCTGAGAGAGAGAGAGAGAGAGAGAGAGAGAGAGAGAAAGAGAGAGAGAGAGAGAGAGAGAAAGAGAGAGAGACAGAGAGAGAGAGAGAGAGAGAGAGGGGAAAACCCTTAGTATCAAACAGCTGAATACTGATGGAGAAAGGTGGCCTATGATGTGTGTGTGTGTGTGTGTGTGTGTGTGTGTGTG
>NC_139643.1:19338269-19363269 GCF_964638095.1 Poromitra crassiceps
CCTCTTTCCGCACATTTAAAAAACTGCGAAATGAGGCAAATCAGCTTGTTAAGAAAGCCAAGGCAAACTTCTTCAGGGAATCTATAGCAGAAAACAAAAATAATCCTTCACAACTATGGAAAACCTTGAAACATCTAGGGCAAAACAACAGACTTAGGACAAAAACCATAAATAAGACCCTGATTATAGATGGCACAGTTACATCAGATAAACTTAAAGTTGCAGACTGCTTCAACAGGTTCTTCACCACTATAGCTGACACCCTGGTAAACAAACTGCCGACTTTTACAGGGGTCTTTGGTGAGAGCCATGTTGATTCATTCTACAAAAAGATGAACGTTCAGAAAGATGCTTTTTCTTTTACAGAAGTGTCTGAGGGGGAGGTGCTTAAAAGACTCAAGGCCCTGAACCCATCTAAAGCAACCGGACTTGATAATATCCCGTCCAGGTTTCTAAGAGATGCAGCTGAAGTCATCACCCCATCTATAACGTTTATAATTAATATGTCCATAACACAAGGCCAGGTTCCACGTGAATTCAAATTGGCTAAAGTGGCCCCGTTACACAAAAAAGGAAGCAAATTAGAACCAGGCAATTATCGTCCGGTTTCAATTCTTTCTTCAATATCCAAAGTGATCGAAAAAGTCATTTTTGATCAGATAGATAGTTATCTATCATTGCATAATCTGCTGTATGAATTCCAATCTGGCTTTAGGAAGTCACATTCAACAGACTCCTGCTTGCTCTATTTAAACGATTTCATAAGGCAAGAAGTAGACGCTGGTAAGTACTGTGGGATGGTCATGCTGGACCTTCAGAAGGCATTCGATACAGTGAACCATGACATCCTCCTGTACAAGCTCAGGACCTTGGGATTTAACAGCACCTCCCTTAAATGGGTGGGGTCTTATTTAAAGGGAAGAGAGCAGGTTACCGATGTGAACGGTACCTTGTCCTCCCCTCTCCCCCTACAGTGCGGGGTGCCTCAAGGGAGCATATTGGGTCCACTCTTTTTTCTAATTTATGTAAATGATATGAAGTCGGCATGTGACTGCAACCTATTTCTCTTTGCGGACGACTCGGCTCTCCTGGTCTCCCACAAAGAGAAAGAGCAGGTTGAACTTATTCTTAGTAATGAACTCCAGAAAGTAAGTAGGCCTACATGGCTAGTAGATAATAAATTATCTCTCCACCTAGGAAAAACCGAGTCAATTCTGTTTGGCTCTAACGCCAAACTCAAAAAATCCCCTGGCTTCACCATCACAGTCGACAACGTGACCGTTGAAAGCAAGGAGGAAATCACATACGTATCTCGGCTGTATCCTGGATAATAAAGTATCGGGATAGAGTATGGCTTTAAAAACCATCTCCAAAATAAATCAGAAGGTTAGATTCCTGGCCAGACTTTCCTCCTTCCTAGACAAAAGTACTCTAAAAATTCTGGCGGGCGCTTTGATACAATGTAACTTTGATTACGCATGTACCTCCTGGTACACCGGCATCACCAAGGCCCTCAAAAACAAGCTTCAAATATCACAAAACAAACTAGTACGGCTGTTACACTCTCTCCATCCCAGAACCCACCTCCTGCCTGGCCACTTTTCCAGCCTCAGGTGGCTCAGAGTGGAGGAAAGAGTGAATCAAATTAAGCTGTGCCTGGTCCATAAGATCTTGCATAACTTGGTCCCTAAATATCTCCAAAATTATTTCATCAAGGTAAGCGATGTCCATAACTACTCCACCAGAGGGAGCTCCCACAACGTTGTCCCCACTAAATTTAAGAGTTGTATGAACAAAAACTCTTTCAAATACTCAGCCGGGCTGCTGTGGAACAGCCTTCCGGACAGCCTGAAGCTGATTGACACATTGAGCAGTTTCAAAATTTCTCTCAAAAACTGGTTCATGGCTGGTTCTGGAACATAAATGTAAATATTTTGAGTATTGTTAATTTATAGCCAGTTTAAAGTTATTTTATTTATTTTAGACAGATTGTTTTTTTGTTTTTGTTTTTTAGCCTTTTTAATGTGTTTTTTATTTACGGGATTGGGTCTTGTTACAAATGTCTTTTATATTGCTTTTGGTAAAACTGTTTTTAACATCTTAAATGTTTTTTTAATAGTCTATATGCTTGAAGTAGTTTTATGTTTCTTTGTTGTTATGCCTGTTTTTATGTTGGTCTGAGTTGTCTGTCCGAGACCAAGGACCACAATGGAAACAAGTCCTCGGACTTTATTGTGTTTTTATCCTTGATGATGATGTATGAGTGGCATTAATATTTCTGTGTATGATGTGCTCTTCCTGTTTCATTCATCGAATAAATCAATCAATCAATCAATCAAGAGTACCCAACTGGTCACAAACACAACAAAGAATCACTAAATCTCCATCAGCTCTGACACCACTCTTACATGGGTTCCTCTTGATCACTGCTGGGTCCAGTTTGGTGACGATGTCCTCCTTGACACCAGAGAGCTGAAACACACACTCGTACTTCCCCCAGTCTTCAGGTTTGACTGATGAAACGTTCAGCTGAACGCTCGTCTGGAAGGTTCCATCGTGGTTGGGGAGGATCTGTCCCTGGTCCATGAGGTCCTGAAGCTTCTCTCCATCTCTCCTCCAGAACAACATGGCTCTGTCTGGGTAGAAACCTGTAGCATGGCAGCTGACTGGAGAGGAGAGAGACTTCTGGAGGAGAGACACTGGGGGAAGAACTAGAGAGAGGGGGGGGTGCAATGCAAGGAGGGAAGGAGTGATGGAGGAAGAGAGCAGAGTGGAGGAGAGAAAGGGGGAGTGGAGAAAAATTGGGGGAGGGGTGGAAGATGCAGAGGGAGAGATGGAGAGAGAAGAGAGAGGGAGAGGTAGAGAAGGGAGAGAGTGAAACAGAAAGAGTGATGTTGTGAAGAGGGAGATAAGGGGCGAGAGAGAGAGATGGTGACAGAGGGAGGGTGAGAGTTAGAGGGAGAGAAAAAGAGGAGAACGAGGGGAGGGGAGGAGAGAGAGAGAAAGGTAGAGTGAGATTGAGACAGACAGAAAAGGGGATAGTGACAGAAAAGGCAACATCTTTGCATGTTTTGAGACTCAGCACCTCAACCTCAACCAACCCTACAGCCTGAGGACAGCCCACAGACTTTCTGGCCCAATCAAATTAGAACAAGACAAAATGAACTGAACACTTATTGGAAAGACACCACAGAAATGTGCAGGGGCATCATAGTCTCTCAAGCCAGACTGTTCTTCTCATTCTGCGAATGCAGCTTAAACAGTCTGTAAGTCACACCTACAGAACATGGACAAAGGAAGTTGGGAAGGGCGATGGGGAGGAAGTTTGAACCGATGCAGGTGATTAGAGAAATACGAGCGGATCCCCCTATCGCTCATTATTTTCCCTGAGCTTCTCTTTCTGTTTTGACCAAGTTTTCTGTGCTCCGAATTACAGACGTTTAGAGACGTTTAGAGACGTGAGAGCCACCGTCTGTTTTAAGAGACTAGCGTCCCGGTGGTTCACCAGAGCACGTATCACAAAGGCTTAGTCCTTCTCACGGCCGGCCAGGGTTCGAATCCCACCCATGGTCCTTTGCTGCATGTCATCCTCTCTCTCTCTCTCTCTCTCTCTCTCTCTCTCTCTCTCCCCCACCTTTTCTGTCTGCCTACTGTCCTAAGATGGTGGTCCAAAAGTGTGCGATAACCTATCGTAGTTTTGTTGAGCCTTTTTGTTTGGTCCTGTCTCTGTGTACGTGAACTCTTGAGGATGATCTTCACGGAGCCTTCACACAACCACATCTACTGAGCTGTCTGAAAGATGGAGATGTTTCACCTGGGCTCTCACAACACAACAAGCCAGGTGAGCAACGTCCTTCAGTTGCAGTGTTGCACCGTTCAACAAGCTCATATTTTATATGGTGAGCTGAGGGCAGCCTTTTGCAAATCCATCAACGTACGGTGTCAAAATACAAATAAACTAAATAAGCCCTGTTTTTTCATGCCAATAAAGCTCAGTGACTTGAAAGTGAAAGAGATACAAAGATACACATGTAACCCTGTGTGTGTGTGTGTGTGTGTGTGTGTGTGTGTGTGTGTGTGTGTGTGTGTGTGTGTGTGTGTGTGTGTGTGTGTGTGTGTGCTGGTTCATATTCACTGTCATGTTTCTGTACAAGAAACAGAAGAGACAGATGAACATTGTTGTGTTGATGAAACTACATCAGGTCATGTGACTCTACCTGTTCTCTGCAGAGTGCTCTTCCCATAGGACACCCACCACTTCAGCCAATCAATGCAGGTCTGTGAATAATACTCCTTGGCTGCTGCTAACCTAGCTGTGTCTTTATTCCATCTCTCTGTGGTGATGACAGCCTGTGGTTTAGCAGCGATATATGTCCATGTTGTCATGTTCAACACAATAAAGTCTTCTCCATCATAGCCACGCTGACTGAAAGCAGTAACTTCTCCTGTCTCATCATCCCATTCACAGCCACACATCTGCTGGAGGGTGTGGACACCTGAGAGAGAGAGAGAGAGAGAGAGAGAGAGAGAGAGAGGAAGGAAAACCCTCTGTATCAAACAGCTGAATGTTGATGGAGAAAGGTTGGCCTATGATGTGTGTGCATCTTTGTGTGTGCGTCTTGTGTGTGTGTGTGTGTGTGTGTGTGTGTGTGTGTGTGTGTGTGTGTGTGTGTGTGTGCGTGCGTGCGTGCGTGCGTGCGTGTGTGTGTGTGTGTGTGCATGCGTGTGCACACGTGTGCGTGCACTGCACATTATAACACTGAATGTAACACTGGCATCTGTGTGACTGTGTTCACCTTTGTTTTATAGTAGAGTTATTGTACATTTGAGTCATTAGAATATACTGAAGTTTCGGGCTGGGCAATATGGACAAAATCAAATAGCACAACATTTTTTATCAAATACCTCATTGTAGGAATGACTATTGGTGCTTTCACAACATATTTACACAGAGAGGTTTTTCATCAATAATCATCAGTAATGTGGATGTATAATGTGGGTAAAGACAAATCATGTGATTTAGTTGTACCACTTTAGCGTTGGCTTATGTTGTACTGTATATTTAATATCTTGTGTGTCATGTAAGCCCATGTGGGTTTTGACACAATTAATAAAACAAATCAATCAATAATATAACAGCTGGAAGAGTCTGGTAAGTTCATAAAATGACATCACTTTACTTTAAAGCAGGAAAAGACAACACTTATGCAGTATCGCCATATTACGCTATCAAATAACTAAGATATCTAGTCTCATATCACAATATTGATATAATATCAATGTATTGCCCAGCCCTGTGTGTGTGTGTGTGTGTGTGTGTGTGTGTGTGCGTGCGCGTGCGTGTGTGCGTGCGTGACATGTGTGTGTGCGCGCGCCCGTGCATGTGTGCGTGAGTGTGTGTGTGGGTGAGAGAGAGAGAGAGAGAGAATAATGAGAGAGAGAGAGAGAGAGAGAGAGATCTGTGTGTGTTTGTGAGCATGTGGGAGAGCGAGACAGAGGGTTTGTTTATGTGCGTGTGCGCGCCGCACGTGCACGCATGCTACATCACACTGCTACTTTAGAACAATCCAGGAGTGAAAAGTGAAACATAAACAAACCTCCAGTTTGGTTAAAGCGCTGCTTTATCTCCTCAATGATGTTTTTGAAGATCCGCTGGCTCCTCAGACACGTCTCAGTTTCTCTCTTCCAGTACTGTGGATAATCTGCAATTGCGTTGATCATCCAGTCCTGTTTGGGTTCTGCTCTATTGGTGTTGCTGTCACAGTGAAACACCTGAACTCCATCAACAAACCTGACTTCCACAAACTCTGTGCTGTTTGTGACTCCAGAGGATCCAGTGCTGAGATACTTCAGGGAGTGAAGCACTGTGGGACAAACAGGGAAGGAACTCAGGTTTTAATTTACATTTTTAACACGTGCGCTCACGTACACTACATTATTAAACACAACAAAGAATTTCAATCTCAGTTCAATGAGACTAAGTAAATCAATCAATGAATCAATGAATCAATGAATCAATCAATCAATCAATCAATCAATAAATAAATAAGTAAATATATAAATAAATAAATAAATAGATAAATACATACATACATAAAATAAATTAATAAATTAATAAATTAATAAATTAATAAATTAATAAATTAATAAATTAATAAATTATTAATAATAATGATAAAAAAAACTGTTTCAAAAAGTAGCCTAAAGAATAGTTTTAATTAATTTAGTAAAGGGTTGGTATCAACACAGGGCTAATGAGGGACTTGGAATATACCAGAAAAGCAGCCCCGGTGCCACGAGCAGGCACTAGGTGGCAGTGCCCGCTCACTTCGCCACTGTGCCCGTCCACTTCCATGAGAGGGAATTCGCATATTCCCCAAGCATGCTTTAGTAGCAAGCAAAAATATATCTATTATATATCTATTACATCAATCATCCAACATCTGATAACTCCACGGCCAGGAATGCGCACCCCCCCCCTCTCCACTATCTCCAACCCTCGCCGCGAGGTCACTCTGCTACCAGACGACACGTCTCATCAACAACAATCCCTGTTGCCACAACTCGAGGTCAGCCGACTAGACGAAACATCTACTGCCATGCAGGCTATCTCAGCCCCCCCCCCCCCCCCCCCCCCTTCGGGGCCTCTACTCCCCTCCGCCAACTCCCAGTTCATCAACAACCAACCATGACGTCTTCCTTCCAGGATGAAGTGGAGGACGCTGCCCCCCCCTCCTCCTCTCCTGCTCTCTGCTTCCAGGCTATCTCAGCCCATCCCCCCCCCCCCCTTCAGGGCCTCTACACCCCTCCGCCAACCCCCAGTTCATCAACAACCAACCATGACGTCTTCCTTCCAGGATGAAGCGGAGGACGCTGCCCCCTCCCCCTCCTCTCCTCCTCTCAGCTTCCAGGATGTAGTGGAGGATGCTGCCCCCCCCCCCTCCCCCTCTCCTCCTCTCTGCTTCCAGGATGGAGAGGACGCTACCCCCCCCTCCCCCTCTCCTCCTCTCTGCTCTTAGCGTGAAGTGGAGGATGCTGCCCCCTCCTCCTCCTCTCTGCCCTCCGAGGCCAACCGACTAGCCTCCTCAACTGATTCCCCTCCTGTCCTCGGGGCCTCTACACCCATCCCCCACAACCTTCAACAGCCATCGGAGACGACTCCCTCCCAGGATGAAACGATGGATGAAAATGCCCCTTGCTCCACCTCTTTGCTCCTCCACCTCTCCACACCCCCCTCCCCCATTCCATTCTCCAGCAGGTTGAACGAACTGATAAGCGTTGGACTGTCTATGGTCCCCCTGTCCATCTAAGCCCCCTCGTTCTACCCCCCCACCCCCAAACCTGCCCCCTCGACCGTCCCCTCCCTCACATGTCCTCCAGCCCTCTCCCATACTGCCATGCCCCACGCACCCCCGACCCACCACTACCGACCCCGAACCTGGCCCCCCCACAGTCCCCTCCCTTACATCCCCCTCAACCTACCTGCTCCCCGCCCCCCCCACCCACCCTCTCTCTGCCATCCCCCGCGCCCCCCCCGACCCACCCCCGACCCACCACTGCCGACCCCGAGCCTGGCTCCACTACGCTCTCTGCCCCTCCCCCAAAGGCAGTCCCCCAAGCATCGACACCCCCCACCCCGCCTGTCCGAGACCCCCCCAATCTGCCCCCCCCCCTCCGTGGTCCAAGTCCTCAAGCATCGACCAGCCCGACGCCAGCCCCCACCATCCCGGCCTGTTCCGAGAAACAAGGTCCCACAGCAGTCTTGCAAAGGAACTGGCCCAGCACAGTCTAGCAATGGAACTGGCTACGGTGGACCTCCATTGGACTTCCATTCGATTCCAGTCTTGATTTCATACAGACATAATACTTTCCCCCAACATGATCTGTCTCTAAATCAGACTTAATCTCCATTCCCCTTGCAAAGCAAACGATACAAATTCCAAGCTCTAAAAATATTAAAGCCGCACTCCTTAATGTTAGGTCGCTGTCAAATAAATCTCTCCTCATCAGTGATCTGATTACCAGTTATAATCTGGATTTAATGTTCCTCACCGAAACCTGGCTCGATATGAATAACAGAGTGGCTGTTCTGTCCGAATCAGCACCGCCTAATTATAGCTTCATTGACACTCCCAGAGCTGATAAGAGGGGGGGGAGTAGCGATTGTCTTTTCTGATATGTTTCAATGTAAGCAGGTAACATTTGGAGACTTCTCATCGTTCGAATACCTTGCTGCTATTCTGAAATGCTCAACTACTGTGCTACTGCTGAATATCTATAGACCACCAAAATACTCAGGCAGCTTTCTCGTTGAATTTGCTGATCTACTCTCCTTAATTTTCATGGAACATGACTGTATATCTATTGCTGGGGATTTCAATATTCATATTGATAACCCGAATGCTAATTTTGCCAAAGAACTGAATATCTTACTTGATACTTTTGATCTGTCTCAACATGTTTCAGGGCCTACTCACAACCGAGGCCATACCCTGGATTTAGTTATAACTAGGGGCTTTAAGTCCTCTTCTGTGTTGACTATTGATGTTGCGTTGTCTGACCATCTTTGCATCTTTTTTGAAATGGAAATCTCCCCTGAGATCATTAATAGGTCACAAACCGTTAAAAGACGAGACATTAATGCAGGCACCAGCGCTCTGTTTATGGAGTCATTTTCTTTATCTCCTCCCACATCAGCTTCTGTCAATGACATTCTCGATAACTTCAATTCAACAATTCTGAATGCTATTGATAGTGTGGCACCTGTTAGGTTAAAAATGCTGTCTGGCAAGATTAAAGCACCCTGGCGAAATTCTGCATCCGTTAGATGCAAAAAGAAAGATAGCAGGAAAGCTGAGCGTAAATGGCGGAAAACCAATCTTCACATTCACTATGATATTTACAAAGAAAGCCTTCACTCCTACAACCTCGAACTGAAAAGGTCGAGACAATCATTCTTTTCCGATATAATTAACAAAAATGTGAACAATGCACGCACTCTATTTGCCACAGTTGATAGACTGACTAACCCGCCTCTCTGTGTAGCACCTGAGTTCCTCTCTACTGTTAAATGTAATGAGTTTGCTGCCTTTTTTACGAATAAAATTATTAATATCAGGCAGGCTATTAGTGGCTCCACACCAAGAAATGCTGTGACATCATCCTACCCGCAGATCCCTAGTTCGATAAATTTGTCCCAGTTCAGCATTATCGACCACGACATCTTAGAGGAAACTGTGCAGGGCCTTAAATCATCTTCATGCTGTCTCGATACCCTTCCAACAAGCTTTTTTAAAAACGTTTATAACTGTCTGTCGTCCTTTTGGCAGGCCTGCCTGCCTCTGAAATACTTCCTCTTCAGCTCATTCAGAACACAGCAGCCCGTCTGGTCTACAATTTACCTAGATTTTCCCATGTCACCCCCCTTTTCCGAGAGCTTCACTGGCTTCCCATCCTAGCACGCATCAAATTCAAAACTCTGGCACTAGCTTTCAAGGCCGTTCACCAAACAGCCCCCTCGTACTTACAGTCTATGGTCACTTTTCAAACCTCTCACCGCCCACTCCGCCCCTCCACTAGTGCAGGACGTCTCGCCCCTCCCCTGCTACGTGGGCTCAGAAGCCGCTCTCGGTCGAGACTTTTCTCCTACCTGGCCCCAAAATGGTGGAATGAACTTCCCCCGGACATCAGGACTGCTGCATCACTCCCCATTTTCCGCAGAAAACTTAAAACTCATCTCTTCAGACTTTATATTGACTCTTCCTGAATTCCCTCCCTTCCCTCTGCCTGCTTTCCATGTGTTTTTAATTGAATTTTCTGTTTCTTATATGATTGCTCCTTTAACTGTTCTCACCTTTAATCTCCCCTTTTATATTGGCTTCTCATATTTTTACTACTGTCTTTCTATTTTATCTATTCATGTTATTGTGTGCTGTATATGATCATGATGTAAGTCGCTTTGGATAAAGGCGTCTGCTAAATACCAATAAAGTAAAGTAAAGTAAAGTAAAGGACCTATTGCAAATAGTTAATAGCTCCCTTTTGACCGGCACTTTTCCTGAGTCCCTGAAAACTGCAGTTATTAAACCCCTACTAAAAAAGCGTAGCCTTGATGCATCGGTAATCAGTAACTACAGACCAATATCTAATCTCCCCTTTATAGCCAAAATAATTGAAAAGGTTGTTTACCTACAACTCAATAGATTCCTAACCTCAAATGATCTCCTAGATAAACTCCAATCAGGCTTTCGCCCCAATCACAGCACAGAAACCGCGCTTACTAAAGTCATAAATGACATCAGAATGAATACAGACTCAGGCAAAAATTTGATTGTAGTGCTACTGGATCTTAGCGCTGCATTTGACACTGTTGACCACTCAATTTTATTGGACAGACTGGAAAACTGGGTTGGGCTATCGGGTACGGTCCTCCAGTGGTTCAAGTCCTATCTTCAAGACAGGAAGTACTTCGTCTCCATTGGCAATTACACATCTGACCTAACTAGGATGACTTGTGGGGTGCCTCAAGGATCCATTATGGGGCCCGTTCTCTTCAACCTTCATATGCTCCCTCTAGGCCTAATTATGCAAAAAAACAAAGTAGCCTATTATAACTACGCAGACGACACTCAGTTGTATATAACTGTATATCCTCAGCTGACTATGCCCCCATAGAATCATTGTGCCAGTGCATTGATCAAATAAATAACTGGATGTGCCAGAATTTCCTACAGCTAAACAAAGACAAAACAGAGGTGATCGTCTTTGGCCCCAAAGAACAAAGGCTTAAAATCACTGCACGCCTTGAGTCTCGATCCCTGGAGCCTAAGGATCAAGTCAAAAATCTTGGCGTTATTATTGATTCCGATCTCAACTTTAACTCCCACATTAAGTCAATCAGAAAATCAGCTTTATATCATCTTAAAAATATAGCAAGAATTAGGGGATACATGTCCAGACAGGATCTAGAAAAACTAATTCACGCCTTCATTTATAGTAGGTTAGACCAGTGGCTCTCAAATGGGGGTCCACGGACCCCCAGGGGTCTGCGCAAAGTTTTCAGGTAATTTATTTTTAATTTTTATTTTTATTAAAAAATAAAATGCTACATGTTACTTATTCCTTCTCAAACTACTTCCTACATGGTGCTAGTCTATCAAAATATCTTGGCTGTCATTGATTGTGTTGCATAGTGGTTTTCTGTACTGTTGACAAATTGTGATATTGTAAGTCGCTTTGGACAAAACAAAAGCGTCTGCTAAATGACGTAATGTAAATGTAATATAATAAAAAAAAATACATATATATTTTTTTGCAAAATCTTCATAGTTCAACGAAAATAATTTATGCTTTAAATCTAAAATGGTTCATGGATTACATTCTAATAACAAACCTATCAAATTAAAAGTCAAGCACGTTACCGTGGAAACAATTAAAGTCCCTGGAAACCAAAATCCACAAAAACCTTCTAACTATTAAATTTAGGGTCTTATGTGAGTAATTGTGTGTCTCAGAAAGTGGTTTACATTACTTTCAACCCTAACCCCAAAAATCGACACTTTTCTACAAGGTCTGGATTTCCATTTCCTCATTGAAGAGAGCGGTGCGCGCGGTGCTAAAATGCATGATCTTATCACGTCATAAGATTTAATCGAATCACACACACGCATGCACACACGCGCGCACACACACAGACACACACACAGTAGCGCTGTGCACTCGCAGCGGCAGAGCAGAGATCTCTTCCTCTCTGTCAGTACGCTATGCGCGGAGCAACGCGCAAACACACACACACACACACACACACACACCCCATCTCTCTTTCCTTCTCTCTCTCTCCTTCTCTCCCTCTCTCTCCGTTAACGGTCTCCTCCGAGCAGTCTCCTCCTCCGAGAGAGAGAGAGAGAGAGAAATGTCCCTGCTGCAGACAGGACACGCCCACACAGTCCGCGGGAGAAAATACACTCTAAAAACGAATTGATTCTCATGACTTTTGCCATGACTGTCAAACCTAAATTTATATACTTTGCGACGTTCATCATCGTTCAAATTTGGCTGGTGGCTTATTAACATAGGTTCCTGTGATGTGATGAACTCAAACTGCTAAATAATTAAAAAATATTTCTGGTTTCCAGGGACTTTAAGCTTAGCCCAAAATCACAAATCAGAATGAGGGGGTCCCCGGTATATTTTCTATCTTGTAAGGGGTCCTTGGCTGAAAAACATTTGAGAACCTCTGGGTTAGACTACTGCAATAGCCTTTTTTCTGGTCTCTCCAAAAAAGAACTTAGGCAACTTCAACTCATTCAGAATGCTGCTGCTAGAGTTCTAACGAAGATTAAGAAAGCTGATCATATCACTCCAGTTCTTAAGTCCTTACACTGGTTGCCAGTGTGTCATAGAATAGATTTTAAAATACTGTTATTAGTCTATAAATCACTTAATGGCCTAGGCCCAAAATACATAGCTGAATTGCTCCCACGCTACGAACCGTCTAGAACTCTTAGGTCAACAGGGTCCAGCTTATTAACTGTCCCTAGGATCAAATCAAATCATGGGAAGGCTGCATTTACCCACTATGCTTCTGCTAGCTGGAACAAATTGCCTGAAGACCTCAGATCTACCCCAACCTTACTTACTTTTAAAAATAGACTAAAGACTTTTATGTTTACCGTCGCTTTTAACTGCTGACAGCTACTATGCAAACCCAATGAGTACTCTATAAGTTTTTAGCTCTTTTTGCAACTGCTGCGCCTGTTGCTTAATGCACTTTTTATACTCTTTTTTAAAGTTTTGTTGTGATGCTTTTAAATGTCCATTTTATTCTCTTCTTTTCTTTTCTTTTCCTGTCAACCGTTTTATGTGAAGCACTTTGAATTGCCTCTGTGTATGAAATATTGCTATATATATATTTGCTATACAAATAAACTTGACTTGACTTGACTTGACTATTATCAGAAAGTTTTACTACCAACTTGAATCATTAGATGAAAGGTTGAGCACCCGGAGGAAACCCACCCAAACACAAGGAGAACACGTTAACTCCACAGAGAGGACCTGGGTGGATTCGAACCCACAACCTTTCTGCGAGGCGACAGTGCTAACCACTGAGCCGCTCTGCCACACTGTGTGTGTGTGTGTGTGTGTGTGTGTGTGTGTGTGCGTGCGTGTGTGTCTGCGTGTGCGTTTGCGTGTGCATGTGCGTGTGTGTGTGTGTGTGTGTGTGTGTGTGTGTGTGTGTGTGTGCGCGTGTGTCTTTAATTGCACGGTTGGAGTCAGGTGTGTGGGAGTCAGGCATCAGCTGCCATCTATCATCTAATCATCTGCTCCCTTCATACAGACGGTTTTCACAGAATCCTGTTGCTGGGAACAGTTTCGAACCTTTCTTATGTCCTGTCACTTATTTTATTAGCAAACACTGCAACAGGAAGTCAGCTGTTGTTGAGTTGAAACCGACTATACCCGGCTCCGTCTGAAAGACTCAGCTCATATCACACTCCATTTTCAGTATATCTGACTCTGTCCTGTATTTGACCACATTATTGATACCTGTCACTCTGTGCAGAACCTCAGCCCGACTCCTGCTTGAGTCCTGCCTCCAGCACTCGCCTGCCTGCCTCCTGCCCTGGACCAGCTCATCAGCCTGTCTGCCAAGCCAGCTCCCTCTCTGCCCTCTGCCTCAGTCTGTCCAGCCTGGCCTAAAGTCTTCCTTTTGCCTCTTCCAATAAATTAAGTTTCAAACTGTCCTGCTGTCTCAGTCTGTGTCTCTGTGTCCTAACATTTTGTTTATTTTGATGATTCAAAAAAGAAAAGAAAAGGTCTAAAATGGTGGTAAGAGCCAAGAGGACACACATTGTCATATGAAATACAGTAATATATGAGTGATGTGAGTCAAGAGTGTGATCATCTCTCAAAAAATCAACAGGCAGAAAAAGTTTTTACCTGGCTGCACGACAAATTTCCCCTCGGGGGACAATAACGTTTACTTGAACTTGAATACCTAGACATCCATAATCAATTTAACTTAAGGAAGACTAAAATGTATTAATGTAGAGATGTGAATATAATTCAGCTTAACGTGACATCAGCCTACTAATCAAACTGCAGTGATAACAACGACATGTTTTAGGAAAGATTTTAGATGTGATCTTACCTGGAGATGCATCATGACACAAAAGGAGCAACAACAAAATGAACACCTTCATCTTAGAAGCAGACTTGAAAAGAATGACAAAGTGTCGGCCGACGGATCCCTTCAGCAGTCAGCCTCACAGTCAAGAGCTCAGTCCTAGCCAATAGGAATTCAGAAAAGACAGTGACGTCATGGGTTATGCTTTAGATGACCCAGATAAAAAATACCCGCTCTTATCTGATTCACCCAATGCCTGGCAGTGAATCAGCCTGATTCCACCTTGGTTCTTGTCCCCTAGTTAGGTTAGACCCTTAAGGACGTCTAGAACAGGGGTTCCCAAACGTTTTGGGCTTGTGACCCCACTTTGACATTCAAAGGGACCCCAGACATTCAAACTTTAATCACTTCAATCTGAGAATGCTGACATTGAAGTTGAGCTGAAATGAAAAATGTCTGTTTAACTTTAGATCACATCCCTGGTCATAGGGTCATACAGTGCAGCTTTTTTAACAAAAAAAAACCAATCAATTTCTTGATTCTTCTTTCTTGGTTTTTCACATCAAAAGTGACCCAGCATGTCTTCATTCATAATGATGCTGTAATATCTACAGTATGCTGATGTCACGTAGTACTATCACATTTCAACCCAATCTCAACCAATATCATAACATGACAGCTGTCAATCAATCTTCATGGTTAGGAGAAAAACTGACAACATGGCTGCCTATGGGCAGACCTTTCAGCCCATAAATCTGAATATACTGGGCCAATAAGTATGTAACATACAACATAACATGAACTATAATGTCTTCATTTAATGTTGAATGCAAAGGACATGTAACTGGCTCGTTAACTCGCATTCCAGGAATATCGTTATTTAGCGTGGCTCATCACAGCTTCAAGGCAGGCAGCCAGCACTCTGCTCCAGGCAGAAGGAGGCTGTGTGACAGAGGGGGCCAGCCGCCCAGGCCTCTGCTCTGGGGCTGCCTGGGTGCAGTGAGCCAGCCAGTGAGCACGCAGTGCACATAGGCTGTATTCACATTATATTGTGTTTGTTATTGAAACGTGACCGTTAGGTTTCAGATTTGTCCTGTAAAATACATTAGGCTATTTTGAACTGATGTCTCGCGCTGCTCCGAGGCACAGATCACTCGCCTCACATCGCCCCGTCTCCCCCCCTCACATTCAATCAGTCAACGCCTAGTCTCTCCCCAGACTCTGCATACTACATACATGAGTCTGTGCCACTTCACAGACACAGCTGGGATTTGAGGGCGGGTCTAGGGGTTGGAAATTGAATGAGTGACAGGTCGTAGCACCGATGAGAGAGTGGTTCGAAATGCTCGATGTTGCTGGAGCCAGTTAGATGGGCGGTCTCAGCGTGGGTGGGCCTCCCTGAACGCAAACTTGTTACTGATTGGTGAATGGTGAATCCACCGCTCGCGAATCACTGGCCAAGATTCTGTCACCAGTTTGGTGAGAGGAGTGTCCCAGACCCAGAGAGAGTCGCAGCATGCAGTAACGTAGTGTCAGCGTAAGAACTCTCATGGGTCTGGTGTTGAGACCAGGGTGGGAATTACACGGAGGCCATCAGGCCATGGCCTGTGTTGCCCCTCCCTCTGGCCGTGATGCCTTAAGGTCACCTTGGCAGTGCCCTGCTACCAGCCTGCTACTGTCAGCTGCTTTAAAAGCATCAGTGGTCTCAGTTTAATGTAGCTGCTCTATGCAAAGGATGTGTCATTGACTCATTTTAACACATTTCAGAAAAATCGTTCTTCATGATGTCAACAGAGCAATGGCCTTTGTGCCCTGGCATGTGACCTTGTGCCCTAAAAAATATGTGATGCTGAAGGCCAGATGGCCACGCCCCTAAAATGACTAAAGTCCCACCCTGGTTGAGACTAGTCAACGCCTGACACCAGTCCCTCTCCCAGACACACCCACTTTCCAACAGTCAAATCAAACTCCTCCACGCGCAATGTCCCGCCTCTCTACCCTGTTTCACTGGGAATATGTCACGATATGCAATCACCTGGAGATGCCATTTCAGCTCGATTTTAAAATCAGAATGCTGACTTTTCCCCTCAGAATCCTGACTTTAATCTCAGAATTTTGACATTAATCTCAGAATTCTAATTTTAAACTGAGAATTCTGACTTTAATCTCAGAATTCTGACATTAATCTGAGAATTCTGACTCTCAGAATCTCAGAAGTCTTCTGACATTTTTCTCAGGATTCTGATCTCCCCGCCCCCAAAAATAAAATCAATCAATCAATCAATCAATCAATGAATCAATCAATCAATCAATCAATGAATCAATCAATCAATCAATCAATCAATCAATCAATCAATCAATGAATCAATCAATCACTCAATGAATCAATCAATCAATCAATCAATCAATCAATCAATCAATCAATAAACATATGGAGGACAGGCCTTTCTAGAAAAATCAAACTTGCCCTGTTCATTGCATCCGTGGAGTCAGTTTTGATCTACGGCTCTGAAACATGGACCTTGAGTCAACAGTGGAAGCACAGACTAAACGGATGCTACACACGGATGCTTAAGCATGGCCTCAACATCCACCCTGGCACCCATATCACAAACGTTCTTTACCAAGAGCTGCCTAAGCTAAGTGAGAAGATACGACTCAGGCGGCTGAGGCTTGCTGGACACTGTTATAGACATCCGGAGCTAGCAGCACAGAAGCTGGTACTGTGGGAGCCGACACACGGAACTAAAAGAAGGGGAAGACAGCAACCAAGTGGACACTTTAAGGCGAGACACCGGGCTGACTGCAGGAGAAATTGGAACGTGTATGCAGGCGAGGGAGGAATGGAGATCCATCATTGCCCGAGGAACCCACTCGACCTGATGATGAAATAAATAAATAAATAAATAAATAAATAAATAAATAAATAAATAAATAAATACATCTGACATTAAACTCCTGACTTGAACTCAGAACTTAAATACCTGTCAATCTTTCAACCAAATACTCTTCAGGAGGTTTAAATTGTGTGTGGTGTAAAAAGTAAAATAATAATAATAATTTCAGGCGAACCCATTTGAATTCCAGGCGACCCCACTTTGGGAAGCACTGCTCTAGCAAGTCATTGTGCCATAGCCCACACTACTACACTCTTCCCCAAGCCCCCTTCAACCCTGGAGACATAGCCCACACTACTACACTCTTCCCCAAGCCCCCTTCAACCCTGGAGACATAGCCCACACTGCTACACTCTTCCCCAAACCCCCTTCAACCCTGGAGACATAGCCCACACTACTACACTCTTCCCCAAGCCCCCTTCAACCCTGGAGACATAGCCCACACTACTACACTCTTCCCCAAGCCCCCTTCAACCCTGGAGACATAGCCCACACTACTACACTCTTCCCCAAGCCCCCTTCAACCCTGGAGACATAGCCCACACTACTACACTCTTCCCCAAGCCCCCTTCAACCCTGGAGACATAGCCCACACTACTACACTCTTCCCCAAGCCCCCTTCAACCCTGGAGACATAGCCCACACTGCTACACTCTTCCCCAAGCCCCCTTCAACCCTGGAGACATAGGCCACACTACTACACTCTTCCCCAAGCCCTTCAACCCTGGAGACATAGCCCACACTACTACACTCTTCCCCAAGCCCCCTTCAACCCTGGAGATAGTTTGACTCCAGGTGAATTTGTTGTGGAGGTTTGACACACAGACACCATGTGATGATTTTAATCACACTCAGAGGCTGTCAATGAAACAGCCTGCCCTTATCGTATGGCACTAAACTAGGTCACCTCATGCAGAGCTGAGATGGGCTCACTCTAACCACAAAAACACACTTCCTTTACTCTAAGTTGTTTTTAGACACACACCCAAGAGAAACAGATACATAGATCATGACATTTTTTATTACTTAGATTTATTTTATTACTTGTTATTACAACAAAACAAGCACGTTTGTGCTTAAATGCAGTTCAAGTTGACAGGTTCACAAAAATCTAAATATGGCCTTTGTATTTACATAATAGCCTATATACACATTCAAAGCTCTGGTACACTTCAGCAAGAGGTCAAGACATGTTGTCCTCTGCTGCAGTTGTCCAAGAATCCTTGTCCTACTTGGCCAATTAAGCTGGCCAAGTACACACACAAGTCACACACACACACAAGTCACACACACACACAAGTCCCAGGCTTCACAAACACACCGGTTACAAGACAAGTGTGACCCCCCTTCCCCACCACACATACACACACACACACACACACACACACACACACACACACGCACACGCACACACGCACGCACGCACGCACAACATGCTCACTCAGTATCACCAGTTCAGATCAACCGTGTGGCTGCGATGAGGGGGAGGAGCTTGTACAGGCAACACTTGAGGTCACATGGGGGCTTTGCACACGGCCTTGCAGCAGTCCAAGCACCTCTGTGATTTTTCATGTCTAGGGACCCATTGACTCAGTTCAAGTGAGAAATTCTCCTAACAGCAAATTGTATACGGGGCCAGGTACAGGATTAACACAGGACCGACAAGCAATTGTCAGTGTTAATAGAGAGGCAAAGTGACCGCCTACTTCCTGCTTCAGCACTGTACCAGAGATTTTCATCCGCCATTTATTTTCCCATACACATTTGGTCAAATGCTTATAAAAATAGTTGTACTGGTTCAAACCAAACGGTACAGATATATTTAGAAACAGGAGAGATCACATAACATTTCACTGGCACCAAAACGTAAAAAAAATGTGGGTTTAAAGAAAATATTTTTCTTTAGGTTTTGGTCCGAGTGAAATGTTCTATGGTCTCTCCCGATTATAGCGTTAGCTGAACCGTTTGGTTCAACGAAGTACAACTATTTTAAAAGCATTTTACGAAATGTCTATGGGGGAAAAAAAGGCGGATAAAAATATCTGGTACAGTGCTGAAGCAGGAAGTAGGCGTCACTTTGCCTCTCTATTAAAGAACTAACAGATCAAGGATTACATTCAATACAATAATGTTACATTAATATCACTGAATAACTGGATGACCAATCAAATATATTGCAATGTCCCGATCAACTTTCTGACACTCAAAATAGATTTATACATTTGATTCTACTCAAACCACACTTGGCATGTTCCACTACCCCTCTCTACCTGAGGGTGGACTCCTCCACCTTGTTTCACACACCTGAATGAGAAATTGCCAAGTGTTAATTAGCACCAACTGAACCACTGTAGTGAGACAGACTCCAATGAATAAAATGTCACAAGCAAACAAACACCAATTCAACAGTATATTTATATATAGAGCATGGGTGTCCCCCTGACAGGCTGTCAATGAAACAGCCTGCCCTTATCGTACGGCACTAAACTAGGTCACCTCATGCAGAGCTGAGACGGGCTCACTCTAACCACAAAAACACACTTCCTTTACTCTAAGTTGTTTTTACACACACCCCCAAGAGAAACAGATACATAGCCTACTGTAGATCATGACATTTTTTATTACTTAGATTTCTTTACTTTTTACAACAAAACAAGCAAGTTTGTGCTTAAATGCAGTTCAAGTTGACAGGTTCACAAAAATCTAAATATGTCCTTTGTATTTACATAATAGCCAATATACACATTCAAAGCTCTGCTACACTTCAGCAAGGAGTCAAGACATGTTGTCCTCTGCTGCAGTTGTCCAAGAATCCTTGTCGTATACTTGGCCAATAAAGCTGATTGTGATTCTGAGGACGGCCACGGACAAACAACACACACAAGTCTCATGGGCATATGCTTCACACACACACACCAGTTACAAGACTGTTGTTGTTGTTGTTGTTGTTGTTGTTGTTGTTGTTGTTGTTGTTGTTGTTGTTGTTGTTGTTGTTGTTGTTGTTGTAATAATAATATCTGTGGGTCTTCTGACATTTAGAATTCTATCGCCATCAATGTCAAACCAGTTCTGCTCTAATCTGTCATAAAAAGGTCCCCCTCCCTCTTCTGTGCCAATGAGCTGGCCTGCTGCCAAGCTGGCCTGCTGCCAAGCTGGCCTGCTGCCAAGCTGGCCTGCTGCCAGGCTGGCCTGCTGACCCTTTTAAAACAGCAGAGAAGTGCCACCTGGCTGCAGCATGGCACTTTGCACAGCAAACACACATTTTTACTTTGACCTGTGTTGACCCCTCTCTGTGATGCCTCAGCCTCACACCACTGATGGTTGACTGGCTTATTGAGCTTACCAAGCAGCTTCTCTCCTCTCTTTCACAGCATTTGTCTCCATGGGCTGAGGTGCGGTCCAGGACCGAGGCCAAGCATATAGGACCAGTCTTCTGTCGACCACTTTGACAAAGAGAGGAGTGAGCCAGCACAGTGAGCCAGCACCGATTCACACGTCGATATAGCTTTGAAACACCACCAGCGACACAGCACCAACAATGGGTAACACCAAGAGCGGCGCCGTGTCCAAGGAGATCCTGGAGGATCTGAAGCTCAACACCAAGTTCTCCGAGGCGGAGATCGCCCATTGGTACGACAACTTCAAGAGGCAGTGTCCGACCGGCCGCATTAGCAAAGAGGAGTTCCAGTCCATCTACAGCAAGTTCTTCCCAGACAGCGACGCCCAAGCGTACGCCCGGCACGTCTTCCGCTCCTTTGACACCAACGACGACGGCACGCTGGACTTCAAGGAGTACATCATCGCCCTCCACATGACGTCAACGGGGAAGACCACCAGCAAACTGGAATCGGCCTTCTCGCTGTTCGACGTGGACAAGAACGGATACATCACCAAGTCAGAGGTCAAGGAAATCTGCGCGGTGAGTTATGATGTATAGTGGTAAATAAGAAAGCTGTTAGGTCTCTCTCACAAATATAACGGTGGATAAACTGAGTTGGAATGGGATGGCTTGATGAACTGGTACATTTACTTGGATGAAGGGTGGGTTAGATTATTTTGATGGGAGTATGGAGGAGGAAGGCATCATGGCAAAGTTGGTGAAAGTGATGGATGGATGGATGGATGAATGGATGAAGGATGGACATGGACACAAAGGGACAGAGGATGAAAGAGCAACACAACAAATTGTGAAGGAAGGAGATGTGTCGATGGATTAACAGATGCAAAGATCTTTCACTTTTCAATGTGTCGCTCAGGATGTCACTTGATTTGGACATAGAACTTAAACATGTTTAGACTCATGGCGGGCTGAGACAACGGAAAGCAAAAGTGGAAACACTTTTACTGCTGGAGTAGACTTGAATTGATGCTGATGAACAATTGAAGGCAGAAGAGAGCTTTGGACTGGGGATGGGAAACTTAAGAGAAGATAATAAAACAGGAGATTCGATCTGAGTGTCTAATGAGGAACATAAAATATGGTGTCACTACAAGACCAAAATGATATATATGAATATATTATTATTGTTATTATTAGTACAGTATTATACAGTTTTGCGGAAAGTGTAGTATGATGGAGTCGTGACCACTAAAAAGTCAACAAGAGCCACAAAAGAATGAACATGTTTCTTCATCTCCACTGTGCAGTTTGACAAAACATAAACCTCTGTCTTCTGACCACTGGAAGGTTTGATTTGAGTTAGAGTATGGAACCACCTATGAAGAGATCCAGTATTAACAAGGGCAGAAGGACAGGTTAAGAATAGTGTCCTCTGCATGTTGATTACAGGACCTGTTTATGACCTTTTATTGGCTATTGGACTATTTAAAAAATACATTGACGGATATTCCTTGACAGATTTAAGCTGCATGTTTCTAATTTTTACTCCCCATATAATTATGAATGAATGAAAGCTTTATTGAATGAATGAAAGCTTTATTTCGGACTTTCAAAAAAAAAGAAATAGTAATATACACAAGTAGTATCAATGTTACACAATATATATATTTATAAGTGAAAAAGAAAAGAAAAGAAAAAGAAAAAATAAAAAAAATAAAAAATAAACAATAATAATCAGAATACGTGACAGCAACGAGGTCCGGAAAGGAGTAGGATGAAGTACACTGTACTTATTTAGTACTACCCCCAGTCCACAGTTCACATTCTTAATCAAATGACTTCCACTTTTATACTATTTACATTCTCAATAAACCATATATTTTCATACACACATATATACAAATATATATATATATATATATATATATATACAAATACATTCATACCTTGCATAATAAATATAATTTATAGTTCTAGTGTATAAATTATTAATTATTAATATGTTAAATATAATATACCATTATAAATATGTATACCAATTTGCGTATTTACAGAGTAATATTATGTACAATACAATTAACTAATAGTGCATATTAGATATACAATATAAATAATCATACCATGCTATTAATCGCTTCATATACATAACTTGTACCTTTTAAATAAATGTTCCTTATATTTGTTTTTGAAATGGTTCATTATATAAAATAAAATAACATAACACAACACAACACAACACAACACAACACAACACAACACAACACAACACAACACAACATAACATAACATAACATAACATATTTAACAGCTACATGTAGCTACGATAAATCACGGTAACCCGACTTTATATAAAACTATATAACAGATTAACATGTTTTCCTTTATTTGGGGGTATGGAAGATAAATAAATTATTTCTGAACACCATCACCATCATGACAAAGTCATGGGGGGGGGGGGGCATGACTTTCTCAAACTGAGTTTACTTGATTGCTTTCTGAAATGTTGTTTCAATCTGATATTGTTCCAAGCAGTCATATGTTAATAATTTGAGTTAAAATTACAAAGTAGTAGAACCTCACGAAACTGAACAGATATCTACTGCCCAAGTGGTGTTTCATATGTCCAACATAATAGACAGTGCATGTTATTGTATGTATTCAAAAAAACAACCCCACTTCCTGGCTGCTTTGAACGCTTCACTTTCCCATAGGTCTATTTATAGTCATGTTTCAATGTAAAATATTAGTGGTCATATAATGGCAGAACAAAAGCAGGCAGGAACAGCTGGTCAGTTAATCCAGGCCATCATAACAGCGTCCTGTTGTTTTTGTTGATAGACACATTATCAGCTTATGGATGGGTTAAAAATGTGCAGATTATATGAGGACCAGGTTATGCAAATGTGCTGCTCTCTTTGCAATCATGTAGGCCAGGGCTTTTCAAAGTCTGAGACTGTGGGCCTCCCCCCAGCCTTGGAAAAAGGAGTCCCCCTCGTTCAATTCCTGGATGCCTATGGAATCATATGTTATTTGATCCCATAATTGAGCCAAGATAGCCTGATATTGCTGTTTGACATACATCATACATCATACATCATACATCATACTACACCAAATACAAATAGTCTGTCTGAAGGCATGTAGCCTATTTGTTTCTGACGGGGAAAGTGGGAAAAACCGTAAAATCCCCCAAAAAGTACTGTATCTCTGAACTACTACCAAATCACACATTTAGGCTATTCTATGTGATCTCGTTTTGATACCTAATAATAACTAATGTAATAACTAATTATAACCTAGTCATATTTTTTCACTTGCATTCACTAAGCCTCCCCTGAAACTGTTTGGAGCCCCCCTCCTGGGGAGGCTCGGCTCCCACTTTGAAAATCTCTGATTCAGTAACCTCGTGTTACCAGGCTCTTCCCGAGAAGAGAGCCTGGCACCCAGCATTTGTGAATTACACCTCTTTCCTCTTTTCGCCCTAGACGGCAGAACCGGGATGTAAATCTGAAGAAGGCTACGGCCGAAACGTCATTTCATATTAAAGACTCTGTACAGGGGCGGACTGGGATCATAATTCAGGCCGGGCATTAGATACCAAGCAGGCCAGGCCGATACGGGCCGATACAGGCCGGCGAAAAATGTGGGCCGTTTGAAGCCCGATTTGGGCCGTTTGAAGCCCGATTTGGGCTGTTTGAAGCCCAATTTGGGCCGTTTGAAGCCCAATTTGGGTCGTTTGAAGCCAGATTTGGGCCATTTGAAGCCCAATTTGGGCCGTGTCCAATTTTACAATGAGATGCACCCACTTTAACCCTGAAGTGTAATTATTACTTCAGACTAACTAATAAAGTAATAAAACCACTTGTAAACCAGTAGGCGGCGCCTGGCCTGCTGTTCAGGGAGTGGCCTGACTGCGGGCACCAAAAATAAATAAATAATAATAATTTGCAGGCCAGGCCACCGGGCATTTGCCCGACGTGCCCGATTATGCAGTCTGCGCCTGACTCTGCATATGGAGCCAAGAGTGTGCGACACTTGTTTATTATTTTTCAGAACCGGGATGTAAAACAGATACGTGCCACATTTGTATCGTTCCCCCGTTGAAACGCCAATTCGAGTTGTGTAGGATAACTAGTCACCACGAAAGGCGACGGTGGCGGCGATGCCATATTATTGCATCAACGTTTTGTTTTATGTACTACATACTTAACTTTTTAGTCACCTGGTGTTATCAGGCTGTAGCTAGCTAACGTTAGCTACAGGGAAGATTTTGCTGGCGCACATGTATCCGGTAACCGGATTCTGGTTCCTGCCATTGCGCTTTGGTCATGCCCCCATGCAGGTCCCGTACAGCTCCAGACTACTGATTTAATAAGCTGGATTTGTATTAGTTTACTGTAGGCTGTCATGACCAGACAACCTGATCTGGGGGTACGATGGCGCAGTGGTAAGCGCTGTCGCCTAACAGTTGGAAGGTCCTGGGTTCGATTCTCGCCTGGGACACTGTGGGCGCTGTGGTTGTGTTCCCCCCCATATCTTCAGTGCCTACTGCCCAGGTGGGTTATCTCGTTGTAAGGGCCTTTCTCTCTGTGTGGAGTTTGCATGTTCTCCCTGTGCTCCCCCAGGGGGTTCCTC
>NC_139643.1:19373269-19428269 GCF_964638095.1 Poromitra crassiceps
TGACTTTCGGTCCATCAGCACCGGCGCTGCCCAGGGTGGTGTCCTCTCTCCCTACGTATTCGGTCTGTACACCAACAGCTGCACCTCCAGTCACGAGTCCGTCAAGCTCCTGAAGTTCGCAGACGATACCACCCTCATAGGGCTCATCACAGACGGAGATGAGTCGGAATACAGACAGGAAGATGACCATCATCTGGTGACTTGGTGCAGTCAAAACAACCGGGTGTTAAATGCAAAAAAAACAATGGAGATGATTGTGGATTACAGGAGGAACAAAGCCCCACCTTCCCCCATCACCCTGGGTGACTTCCCAGTCAACAATGTGGAGTCCTTCCGCTTCCTGGGGACCATCATCAGTCAGGACCTAAAATGGGAGCTGAACATCAGAGCTCTCACCAAGAAGGCACAGCAGAGGATGTACTTTGTGCGGCAGCTGAATAAATTCAAAGTGCCAAAGGCCACGATGGTGCACTTCTATACCTCCATCGTCGAGTCCATGCACGGGCCGCCCGGGTCGGCTCGTGCATGTGCACCCCTTCCTATCTAGGATGCATCCCTAGTCATCTTGTTCTGGAACCGGCTCTGGCACAGGTAGAGGAGGTGGAACCTGAGGTGCACAGGAGGGTCTTTCTGGAGGCCAAGAGATGTTCTGGGAGTCTGTCCCACATGTGTCGAATCCGGATCCGCCAAGCACCATGGGCACAGATCATCTGAACGAAGTCCACTCCGTCCCTACCACTATCAGAAGGGACAAAGGACTTCTTGCTCCACAAAAACTAGAAAAGGTAGAGTGGGTCGTCCACTAATCGCTTTGGATAAAAGAGGTCGGTGGTTCGATCCTCCAGCCTGCATTGTGGCGCATGCTCATTGCGGCGACACGGTCTGGTGCGTTTGTCCGCGTGCATTTGTGTTTGTTTTGTCTGAAAGTTTGTCTTTTGAGATCGTTTTTTTTATTTTTTTTGTACACACAGTCTTAAGTATTACTTTGTGGACAAGATGAGGGGAACCACAGCAGCTCTCCTTTTGCTCTTAATCGTTAATTTGATGGACTACTCAATGCAGGCTACTGGTCTTTCTAATGGGCCACCGCTCAGGATTACCTACACCCGGGAGGCGCTGATTAATCTCAGGCATGCAGCCACACCTGCTGCCCTCCAGGATGGTTTTACAGCCATGATACCACCTCCATGTCGCAACATCGACACGGTAACCACCAGAACAAGGAAGCGGGGCAAGAAAGGGGGTGCCCGGACTCGGTTCAAGAAGAAGCCTTTTAGGCAACCTTTACCATCTATTATGCTCGGCAATGTCCAGAGCATACGCAGCAAAGCTGATGAACTCCGAGCCTGCGTGCAGTACCTCTCTGACTACCGTCAATCATGCCTGATCTGTCTGTCGGAGACCTGGCTCACAGAGAACGACCACGACTCGGCTGCCGAGCTGGAGGGCTTCACCTTGATAAGAGTGGACCGCGACATAAACTCTGGCAAGAGCAAAGGAGGCAGCGTATGTGCTCTTATCAACAATAAGTATTGTAACCCTGCCCACATCACAGTAAAGCACAGAATATGCACGAAGGATATTGAACTTTTCACTAACACAGACCACACCATAGTTCGAAACAAAATTAATTTATTGTAGTTTGAGTGTTTGGGTGCAAGTCGTAATGGGGTCGGGGTGCGGATGATGTCGATGATGTTCGACTAGTCAGGAACCCGGGGGGGGTCGAGACTCAGGGTGGGGGTAACGTCTCCGGTGAAGCGCCTCTTACGTGTGGAGCGCGGCTTCACAGGGATGGAGTCCCGGCTCCATCAGCCCCCCCGTGGTTCCTGTGGGCAGAGGATAAAGATTCAAGGTTATGCAGATGCCAACAGTGGCCCTAGCTAACATGTTTTAGAATTGTTGTGGGAGGAAACCGGAGTACCCGGGGAAAACCCACGCAGCACGAGGAGAACATGCAACTCTGCACGTGCTGCCCATAATGGATTAAAATAGGGTTGGGCGGGAGGGTTGTTACATCTGATGCAAACAGGGTTTGGTGGGATTGTGGCGTTATATATAGGCTACAGTAGATTGGGTTGATTGAGCCCAGGTGAATGGATTGGAGGAGGTACAGGTGATTACATTTACGTGGTGATGAGTGACAATGGTGTGGTCTCATGTTCCTGAACCTCAGTTATCTCAATAACTCCATTTCACTAACACAGACCACACCATAGTTCGAAACAAAATTAATTTATTGTAGTTTGAGTGTTTGGGTGCAAGTCGTAATGGGGTCGGGGTGCGGATGATGTTCGACTAGTCAGGAACCCGGGGGGGGTCGAGACTCAGGGTGGGGGTAACGTCTCCGGTGAAGCGCCTCTTACGTGTGGAGCGCAGCTTCACAGGGATGGAGTCCCGGCTCCATCAGCCCCCCAAAAGTACTTCAGATGGCCATGTGTGCATGGGCTCTTCGGACGTCTTCGAGGTTGTTGTGGATGTACGTGTGATAGGCTTGGGAAGACCAGCGGCCCAGGATTCTGACGGTGTGGTCCGGGAGGCCTTGTCTGGATGCTGTTGTTGCTGCGCCGATGCGGAATGAATGGCCGGAAAACAGATCTGGAGAGATTCCTGATTTGAGCAGGACGTGGCGGAGGTGATGGTGGAACCAGAACCGTGTGGCGACTCGGCCCGATTCGGTCGTGAACAGAGGATCGTGGGGAGAAGAGTGTTTTGCTAATCTTCCGTTGACGTAGTTGATGATGGGTTCGTAGGGACTGAGGAATGAATTCAGGCGGAACAGAAACACTGGGTGAGAGAGGCCGACTTGGTCGGTCTTGCTTCTTTTTAGGTTGTACCTCAGGGTGTCGGGTGAGTGGATGGTGATGTCGGAAAGACTGGCGTGCTGTAGGGGGTTGTACTTGGAGGAGTTGGTGGTAAACTCTGAGCAGCGGAGGAAGCCGAAGAAGGCCAGGAGAAACATAGCTTCAAGGGTGGAGTCGATGGCGCGAGTCGAGTACCCTGCACGGAGAGTGAGGATACACCTGGTGAGGAGGTCGGTTGTCAGGGGAAGGCGTTTGGGAGGAAGTCGAGGCTCGGCCTTTCGGAGGCCTTTGATGAGCATGGTGACGTGGGGGTGAGAGATGGAGGCTGCAGGTGCTCCGGTGAGTAGTTTGATGAAAAAGTTTATGCCGCTGAGATAAACTTGGATGGTGGATGTTCTTTCTTTATTTGTTTATTTGGACGGGACAGTGCATATTCATGAACATTACACAAGGCAACGTAAATAAGCCGGAGTTAGCAAGAATGCTAAATTACATCCGTGGTCCCCACAGAGAGACAGAAAAACGACAAGGCAGCACCAGGACAGAACTAAACAGAACAATACAAAAAACAACATGAGCAATAACAAAACCAAAATGGATCAGAAACTAAAGTAAACCAAAATGAACTAAACTAGGTTAATAAGACAAGACAAAACAAAAACAAGAAGCATAACAGAGCAAACAAAACAAGAGCACTACAGTACAATTTACACATGGTCGCAGATTTGGCTATTTAAAATCAATTTTTTTACGTTGTGTTTGAAAGATGGGAATGACAGACAGTTTCTTATAGTTTGAGGTAGCAAATTCTAGATTTGGCAGCCCTGGACTGAGAGGGTGTTTTTGCCGAAGGCAGTTGTCCGGTGTGGTACTACACAGTCCCCTCTGGCGAAAGCCCGGATGGTGGATGTTCTGATCCTGAGAACTGTGTGAGCGTAAGTGATGAAGCTGGTGACGGAGATGGTATTGACGGACGGGAAGGGGAGGTGATGGGAGTTATGGAATGCTTTGAAGGAGCACCAGCCAGAGTAGTATGAGGACAGGGTTTTGGGGGCTAGGCTGTTCAGTATGAATTGTTGCGTGGAGGCCACCAGGTGGAGGAGCGGAGGATTCAGGGGAAGATGGTGGTCGAAAACCGAGGGATCGGTGTCGGGTGCAGGTCTGAGTCGGGTGCCAAGGATCTGAATTTCTGGAACGAGAAACGGGAGAGGGAGTCAGCGATGGAATTGCAGTGACCGGGAATGTGGGCGGCCCGGATGATGAATTGGTGTTGGGCAGAAACCAGGGTGAGTCTGCGGATGAATTTCATTATGTCCAGTGATTGTGAGCGTCCTTTGTTGATGATGTCGACTGTGCTGAGGTTGTCTGTGTGAATGAGTATGACCTTTGTTGACCATTCGTGCCCCCATAAGATAGCTGCAATAATGATGGGGTACAGTTCCAGGAGTGCGGAGGATGGTGTGAGGAGGGACATCTCCGGCGGCCAACCGGAGGCGAACCAGCGACCGTTGTAGTATCCGCCGAAGCCGGCGGAGGCTGCGGCGTCCGTGAACAGCTGGATGTCGTCTGGCTTGGTTATAGCGTCCTCGTAAAAGAACGAGATGCCGTTCCACGACGTGAGAAAGTCCCTCCACAAAGTGAGCTCCAGCCTACACCCGTCGTCTAGGGTGATGTAGTTGTGGAGGGATGGAACGGTGGTGGCAAGAGACAGCAGGTGGGAGATGAATGAGCGGCCTTGGGGGATAATGCGGATGGCGTAGTTGAGGTGCCCGAGCAAAGACAGGAGCTGACGCTTAGTGCAACGGCAGGCGAGGAGGTGGTTGGAAATGTAGAGGGAAATGCGGTGGAGTTTCTCGTCGGAAGGGAGGCTTGGAAGGTGACTGAATTCAAGGTGATTCCGAGAAACTCGAGGGACGTGCAGGGTCCTTCCGTCTTCTCCGGGGCCAGCGGAACCCCGAGCTGGAGGAAGACGGACTTGAGGGTGGAGAGGTCTTGTGCAGGGGGAGCTGATGGTGGTGAGACTGTGAGGAAGTCATCTAGGAGGTGGACGATGTATGGGATGTGGTGTTCGTTGATCAAGATCCAGCATAGTGCCTCGGAGAGAGTGTCGAATATTTTTGGGCTGCTTTTGCAACCGAAAGTGAGGCGGACGGCGAAATAATAAGACCCCTTCCACAACACTCCGAAGAATCTCCAGAATTCTGGCTTGATGGGCAGCACCTTGAAAGCGCTGGTTATGTCGGCCTTCGCCAGCCAGGCACCACGGCCGGCGAGGCGGATGAGTTTGATGGCGTGGTTAATGGTGTGGTAATTCATGGAGAAGTCCGGGCTGGGAATGAGGCTGTTAATGCTAGGAGTGGATGAGTTGTGGGGGGAGGAGAGGTCGATGATGAGGCGCTTTTTTCCGGAGTATTTTCGTGTTGCGATTCCTATGGGGCTGATGCGGTATGTGGTGAAGGGAGGGGCTGGGAATGGGCCAATCATAAATTTGTCGGCCACCTCCTTGGCCAAGAGCCTGTCTACTGTGTCTGGCTCGGTGAGGGCCGACTGGAGGTTATGGCAGGTGAATGATGTGGTGGGAGAGGCCATGATGCCCGGATGAAAACCAAAAGTGAAACCATGGGTGAGGAAGTGAACGAACTGTGGGTCGGGATGGTTCCTTAAGGCGTGTGTGAGTGCTGTGATGTTGACCGGGGTGCTGAGGTGGTGGCCTAGTCATGCTGTATGTGTGGTTGGACTGTGAGGGCAGGTCGGTCTTGAGTGGGCGCCGCCGCAGTATGAACATGTATGCAGGAAGCGGCACCCTGATATGTAGCAACCTTGGCTGTTGAAGTTGTTGCATATCATGCGGCCTCCTTGATACAAGATGGGCCGCCCCTGTTTGTCCGATCCACCCCGTGAAGTCGGGCCTTGGCCCTGCATGAGTGGTTTGGGAGTGATGGAGGGAGGAGGGGCGTTGCTGAGCCGTGAGAAGACTGAGGGGGTGGGAGCGGGAGGGGCCGTGGGACGAGGTAGTGTGGTGGCGACGACGCAGATGGTGGCTGGGTGGGAGGGTGCCCCGCACAGAGTGCAGTTAATGGCACTGCGTGCCGCAAAGACCCTGCAGTACAGCTCTGCATCGAGTGTGCCCCAGTACGTTCCCTGGTTGAACTGTTGCAGCCGGCCTGCTGCCTGGGAAGCGAATAGTATGTGGTAAGTGTAGAATGCTGTTTCCCCGAAACGCAAGGCCAAATCCAAGATGGTGGAAAGGTAGGCGTCTAGTTCGGCCCTGCGCTCGGGGTACACTGTGCATATGGTGTCTCGGAACAGGGAGAAAGAATATGCAAACTCGATGGAGTTTAGCTCCCTGGAACGGGAAGGCCTGGGAGGTTTGAGCTGTGATAGGCCGAATGCAGTGAACAGTTCCCGAGGGTGGGTGGCGTCTGCGGTGGAGGGTTGGAGGAGTGTGGCGAGGTCGGTATACCTGATAGGATTTGTTGCCTGAGTGCGGAGGAGACCGGGGAAGGCGTTGCCTGCTGGGGCTGAAAGGGGGAGGGAAGGTGTCGAAAGGGGTAAGAACAGGAGGAAATGAGCTGATGATGATGTTGGGGGCCGTGGTGGCCGGGTGGGGGGGGCGAATGCTGAGGGGGGTGGGGGGGTACGGAGCCGCGATGGCAGGCGGAGCTAGCAGGGCTCCGGTGTCATGGGCAGAAGGAAGAGGATGAGAGAGGAGGGGGGGACGAAGGGATGCATGTGCCCGGGTTGCTAGTGTGTCTTCAACCTGTTGAGAATTCAGGGAAGACAGAAAGTTTAGTATGATGTTGGCTGTATTGGCAGAGGGATTTGCAGTGGGAATGGGTGCTGATACGACCTGGCCAGAAGCTGCAGCAGTGTGGTGGGCGGTGACGTCACTGGGAAGGTGGGAACGTTGGGCTTGGTAGGGTGTCGGAACGTTTGCCGGTGGCACCAAACCGGAAGTCCAACGCCGGTAGAGGGTTGCCTTGTTGTCAGACCGGATGTATGGGATCCCTCTGTCACGGAGTGCCTGTTGGAGGCGTACGACTGTCCAGCTTGAAATGGTTTGTTGGCGGGGAGAACCGCTCTGTGGCGAGGCGCCGGCGGAGCGGTGTTGAGGCTGGGGGGACGGGCCAGCGGAGCGGTGGTGTCGAGGCTGGTGTGACGGGCCAGCGGAGTGGTGTTGTTGAGGCCGGGGGGACGGGCCAGCGGAATGATGTTGTTGGGGCTGGGGGGACGGGCCAGCGGAATGATGTTGTCGAGGCTGGTGTGACGGGCCAGCGGAGTGGTGTTGTTGAGGCTGGGACGGGCCAGCGGAGTGGTGTCGGGGCTGGTGTGATGGGCCAGCGGGGAAGGTCGCTGATCGGCGGCCGAGCCGTGATGGTAGGCTGGCGGTCGTGCCTCCTGAGCGGTGGCCAGCTTGAGAAGAAGGGCCAGCTGGCGCGCCGCGGTCGGGTGGTGGGCCCCGGCGTGTTGGTGGAGAGGACGGGGGTGACCGTGCCCGCGCTCGTCTGTAGGGCGCTGCTCGCCTGACCACCCGGTTTCGGCCCCGGGACTCCCGTGATGTTGGAGTGGGAGACCTCGCGGAGCTGGTGGAAGCGGAGGGGGTGGCGTCTCGCGGTGGAATCTGCCCCGGCGCCAGAGATGCGCGGGACATCTGAGACTCCGTCTCCGTGATGGGGCTGCCGAAGAGGTCCTCGTCGGACGCTAGGAGGAAAAACTCCCCTTCGCCCTGCTCTTCTGCCATGGTGAGCTTTTTTCTTTACTTTCTTCTTTCTCTTTTCTTTGCTAACTAATTCTGCCTTTGGTGGCTGTGGATCTAATTTGTCGTTTGTTCGTTTCGAATGTTTTCTGTTTTTTCTTAGCGATCAGGTTTGTTACATCTGATGCAAACAGGGTTTGGTGGGATTGTGGCGTTATATATAGGCTACAGTAGATTGGGTTGATTGAGCCCAGGTGAATGGATTGGAGGAGGTACAGGTGATTACATTTACGTGGTGATGAGTGACAATGGTGTGGTCTCATGTTCCTGAACCTCAGTTATCTCAATAACTCCATTTAGCGATTAACTTAAGACCCTACTACCTTCCCCGTGAAATACACCAGATATGTATTTTCGTCGTCTACATTGCTCCCTCAGCTGACGTCAGGGAAGCCGCCAGCATCATAGGCGACCTGGTAGCACAGGCTGAAGCAAAGTCGCCTGATGTGGCCAAGTTAATTCTCGGGGATTTTAATATGTGCAGTCTGACTGAACTTCTACCGGCATACCATCAATATGTGACATGCCCCACCCGGGGGGATGCCTGCCTCGACCGCTGCTATGGGAACGTGGATAAAGCCTATTACGCCAAGGCTCTACCAGGGCTAGGGAGCTCAGACCACCGTATGATTCGGCTCATCCCTGCCTACCAACCCCGGCTGCGCCGAGAAAAGACACGCAAAATTGAAGCCAAGTGCTGGACCAGCGAGGCAACTGCCGCCTTGAATGACTGTCTACACCGCACGGAGTGGGAGATCATAATGGACTCATGTGAGGATCTTAATGATGCAGCGTTCGCTGTATCAAGTTATATCACGTTTTGTGAGGACCTAATAATCCCCAAAAAAACAGTAAAACTATACCCAAATAATAAACCTTGGGTTACTCCGGAACTGAAAGAACTGCTGAATCAGAAAAAGAGGCTGTTCAGCTCCGGGGGCAGTAAAGAGGAAATTAAAATTGTACAGAGTAAAATTAGGAAAAAAATAACAGAATGCAAGGCTGCCTACAGAGACAAGATACAGTCTCTTTTTAATCACCACGACTCAAAGAAAGCCTGGCAAGGTCTACAAATTATGACAGATTATAAACCCAAAAGGCACACCATGACTGTCGATGATGACTTTGTTTTTGCCAATGATTTAAACAGTTTAGTTTTTACTGTAGATTTGATTCCGTTGATTATTCAACACAGCAGGCTGAAGCAGCTGATAAACTCACAGGTCTTCCAGCTAATGAAATCCCAATTACTCTAGACGAGGTCAAAAGGCAGTTTTTACATGTTAACATCAATAAATCTCACGGTCCAGATGGCATTAGCTGCAAGGTCCTGAGATCATGCGCTGACTCACTTGCTTTTCCTTTTCAAAAGCTGTTTCAGCGCTCCCTGGATACAGGGGTAATCCCCGACCAGTGGAAACGCTCCTTAATAATACCTGTGCCGAAGAACAACAGGCCTAAGGAGATGAATGACCTGCGGCCGGTTGCATTAACCTCTGTTCCCATGAAATGTCTCGAAAAAATTGTCCTGAAACATCTCCTCAATGAAGTCTCAACATCCTTAGATCCCTACCAGTTTGCGTACCGGCCAGAGCGGGGGGTGGATGATGCACTGCTGACAATGACCAACAGCATATATGAACACTTAGAACAACCTCACAGTTTTGTGAAAATAGTGTTCATTGATTTCAGCAGTGCGTTCAACACCATTCAGCCTCACCTGCTGGTGAGCAAGCTGATGGATTATAATGTGAATCCTAGGCTTATTATTTGGATTAATGACTTTCTTTTGAACCGCTCTCAGCAGGTCCGTTTTAACATAGCGGTTTCTCTTCTAAAATTAATCAACACAGGAGCCCCCCAGGGCTCTGTTCTGTCTTCCATACTGTACGTATTGTACACCAATGAGTGTCGAGCTTTAGGCTCCACTCACACTTACTTTAAGTACGCAGACGACACAGCCCTGGTGGGGTTCCTCAAATCCGACGATGCTTCCCTGAGCAGCTTTGAGGAAGAGGTGGAGCACTTCAGCAAATGGTGCTCTGACAACTTCCTTCAGGTCAATGTGACCAAAACAAAGGAAATGGTCATAGACTTCAGGCGGAGTTAGACGGACAAGCCTGTCTTTTATTGTCACACGGTTACACATCAACACATGCACGGAGGGCCACAAACACACACATGCTGACGGTGGCTGGTGAAATTTGTCCTCTGCATTTAACCCATCCTGGCTTTGTCCTTTCCTCCGGGGGGCAGGCCAGGAGCAGTGGTCTCTTTCTCGTACAGCGCCCGGGGACCGACTTCGGATGTTGTCGTCACTGGTCGGATGACGATGACGATTTGATCTTCTGCATGTTTTTAATGGGGGGGGGGGGGGGTTATATACGGAGGAACCCCCCTGGGGGAGCACGGGGAGAACATGCAAACTCCACACAGACAGAAAGGCCCTTACGACGAGATACCCCACCTGGGCAGTAGGCACTGAAGATAGGGGTAATCCGAGAAGTTCCACCCACCCTTGTTAACGAGGCACCGATTGAAAGAGTTAGGACCTATAAATATCTAGGGATAGAAATCGATGACCAGCTGAAGTTCAATGAATGTGCCACTGCTAAGGTCAAAAAGCTGCATCAGCGATTGTTTTTCTTACGGAAACTGAAACTGTTTAATGTTGACCGTTACATCCTGCAACTGTTTTACAAGGCTGTCCTTGAGGGTGCCATGGCACGAGTCCGATACCTCACGAGTCCGACACCTCACGAGTCCGAAAAAAGAGGCTAACTTCCCCCAGACCCTAACCCAAAACCTAACCTCTCCCACCCCCACGCCTAAACCTAACCTCCCCCAGACCCTAACCCAAAACCTAACCTCTCCCACCCCCACGCCTAAACCTAACCTCCCCCAGACCCTAACCCAAAACCATGAGGTGTCGGACTCGTGAGGTATCGGACTCGTGAGGTATCGGACTAGGGGGCAGTCCCCGTCCTGGAGAGCATCGTGTCCTTTGGCCTGATCTGTGTGTTTGGGAACATGCGCAACCAAGATCAAGCTAAGCTGCAGCGGATGATTAAGCTGGCAAGCAGGGTCATCGGGTGTGATCAGACGTCTGCTGCCCAGTTGTCTAAAGATCTCATTCTGGGCAAGGCCAAACGCATCATCAATGACCCTGCTCACCCCTTACACAGCAAGTTCCAACTCAGCCACCGGGGCAAAGGAAGGATGCTGCAAAGGAAAATTAGAACCACGAGGTTCAGCAAGTCCTTTATTCCATCTGCAATCAGAGTGCTAAATGAACAAGACAGCACAAAAAGTAAACGCAGAACTTAATAGCCTGTCTTTTGTTTCTTGTTCCTCCTTTTTAATATGTTAGGGCGATGATAACTACCTGTATGCACAGTGCACTGTAGCCTCATGTTTTATCTTGTGTGTGTGTGTGTGTGTGTGTGTGTGTGTGTGTGTGTGTGTGTGTGTGTGTGTGTGTGTGTGTGTGTGTGTGGGTGTGTGTGTGTGTGTGTGTGCGCGCGCGCTGCATGGAGACATGTAGTGCACAAAACTGAAATTTCTAGGTCTCGTGATTTAATGTTTTTATGCTTTTACATGCTTTATTTTTGCACCTTCGATGTCCTCATGTGATTTATGGTTTATTATTATGTTTCTATATTCTATATTCAAGATTTTTATTGTCACTCCATGGTACAAGTATCACGTGTGAAATTCTTGTGCTGTGGACTCCGTTTACAACATAGTGCAAATAGTACAAATATAACAGGGCATATGGGTGCAAAAACAACAAGAGACACAACAAGCATAAGGCAGTATAGTGATAAGACAAGTCAGAGACAGTGGCATATATGTTTTCATGTTTGCACCTTTGACCACCTGAATTTCCCTATGGGATAATAAAGTTTACCTTGACCTTGACCTTGATGTCGAAGTGTCCTTGCAAGATACTGAACCCCAAATTGCTGCCGATGGTGTGCCAGCACGCTATCTGCTTGCCGTCATCTGTGTACGAATGTCTTTGTGAATGGGTGAATGTACCTACTCACTGTAAAGCGCTTTGGATGAAAGCAGAAGCGTCATGCCCATTGTAACTGAGGGGCCCCGTCAGATTTTTTTTTGAGAGGATTTTTTTTTAAATAAACATAGGTTATAATATTATAGGCTGTGTGTGGTAGTTGAAACATAGTTTTAAGTTGACGTTTATTTATGTTTGTAGTTAAAACAAAAACATAAATACTGTAGGCGACATACAGTACAACACAAAAGGCTGTTATTTACCCTTTGTCACCACCTGGTGAGTAAAATGTAAGTAAAACCATTCAAATTGACAACTGGTCCACAACTTTTTTTTCCATGTATCTACCGGTCCTTGGCACAAAAAAGGTTGGGAACCCCTGCTCTAGAGGACACTAGATGAGACTAATGGAAGAGAAAAGATTGCTACCTTCTGAAAAGGCAATACCAGCCAAAATAAACATTGTGTTACATTGCTTTGAAACATGTGGTCTCCCTTTTTTGTCAAGTCCATCTAGCCTGGGCAGTGGCAATGTACTGGTGATTATGGATCTTTCCAGGAGGCTGAGCAGTTTGGAAAATAGCCTTATGGTTACACCTGCTTAGTCTGTTAATTTAAAATGAGATATTCCGCTAAATCTGGCTTCCAACCCCCAAAATTATTTTTTGCCCCAAAAATTCGGCGCCGCCCACAGGGCCGCCCATGCCATAGTTCGCCCCCTCGGATTGTTGGCTTGCATGACACTGACGCCCCTGGATGAAAGCGCTATATAAATGCAGGCCATTTGCCATTCAGTTTCTCTTTTGATTGCTTGTCCTACTCTAAACAGTGTGTCTCTCAACATTGTTTTCTGAGTGCAACACATTCCTTCATGCTGACATGTATCAAAACCGCCATCTCAGCACAATGTATACAGGAAGCCAGTGGAGACTCACAGAGAAGACCGAGAGCGACCGCAGCCGCTGCCAAGAGAACACAGAGAAACACCAAGGGCACTTCCCCGCCTTACAGCCGCTGGCCATCACCTTTGACCCTGCAGTTGAACCCGCTGCTTGAGGGAATCATCTGTTGAACAGTTAGAAGTTAGAACAGGATGAGTTACTGTAGTTATAGGCGCCGATTTATGTTTCTGCCAGAGCCCAAGCATGCCAGAGCGCATGCTTGCACACTGGCATGCTTGCAGACCTCCGCAGGTCACGTGCGGACTCCGCACTGGGGCCGATGCTTTTATAGTCACTATGGCAGCCAAGTGATCAACATGTTACATTGTACAATGGTAATGAACAGCCCATGAAAAGTCACAATGAAACGCTATTATGTGCAGTACTGAGTGCGCTTTTCACTCTCAAACGACCGTATATCAGCACATAAATGAATCACCAAACTTGATGTTTTTACTGAATAGCCGTATCAGTTCTCAGCCCTGATAGCCTCTCTCGTAACGGGACAAGCCCGTCTTTTATTGTCACACGAACACCACAATACATGCATGCGGCCACAACACACTCATGCTGACGGTGGCCGGTGAAAAGTGTCCTCTGCATTTAACCCATCCAGGCATGTCCTTTCCTCCGCGGGGCAGGCCAGGAGCAGTGGTCGCTTTCTCGTACAGCGCCCGGGGACCAACTTCGGATGTTGTCGTCACTGGTCGGATGACGATGACGATCTGATCTTCTGCATGTTTTTAGTGGGGGGGTTATATATGGAGGAACCCCCTGGGGGAGCACGGGGAGAACATGCAAACTCCACACAGAGAGAAAGCCCCTTACGACGAGATACCCCACCTGGGCAGTAAGCACTGAAGATATGGGGGGGAACACAACCACAGCGCCCACAGTGTCCCAGGCGAGAATCGAACTCAGGACCTTCTGACTGTGAGGCGACAGCTCTACCACTGAGCCACTGTGCCCCCGATTAGGCCACCGTGCCTAATCTGTGCTGCTTTTAATCTCTCTCAACACAACACATTTACTTGTTGAAATGACTACAAATGAACAGTTACAAATCAAAGTTTAGCCTACCACATGGGTTAAGAAATGTGGTGAAAACACAGCTCAGTGTTCAGGGCTCGCAGTGGCTCGAAAGCGTCCATGTTTGGAGAGAAGCCGCGCGGAGGTCGCACTGCTAGAAAAATCTTCAGGTACGCGCTGTGCGGCTGCGGGGGGCGCGGCCAACGAATTGACATCATTTTCGGCTGCCGGCCCTCACTCCTCCCCCGCGCCTGGCTCGGCGCTGCGACCATAAAACAAGCTTCAGTTGATCGTAATCCAACATGTCCCTCCGGAGGTCGGGCACTACGTGCGCAGTACGTGGTTGTAGCTACAATCAGGCTAAGCTAAACCTGTGGCTAAAACAGGAGTGCTATGAGCACACATCTCAATAGAAGGCACAGATTGTCCATGTCGCAGATGGTTTCGTTTCCACCATCTACCTAAAGAAGAAGAAGAGAAAAGAGCCTGGCTGGAGAATCTAAATGTAAATAAACCACCAAAGACCCTGTATGTAAAAACACCCACCCAGGAGAACCAACACCCCACATTGTGGTTGGGCTGACAGACCACAGAAGAAGAGACATCCAGCCAGCCCCGGCGCCAGACCAGATATCCAATGGGGGCACAAGCCTTAAGCAGGGGGGCACTGATAAAATATGTCCCCCCAATAATGAAATAAGAAAACAGAGCTTTAGCTACTGCGTGATACGTTACCGCAGAGCCAGCGCTAGGGGAGAGCAGAGCAAGGAACTAACCATTCTACACTAACACGTATATTGATGTAATGGGTATATATACCACTCTCATAACATGTGTGCATCACTTAGGGTGTCGAGTCACAGTCTATCTTTAATTTGTCTTTATTGAATGTTTCAAAACTGCACGTTTAACTAAGAATACGCTAATGATTATTTCCACCCACCACTCATTTAATTTGGTTAGTTACTTTCATGTAAGAAGTTTGGAAGCAACAAGGGATGCTGGGGGAAATATGCGAATTCCCTCTCATGGAAGCGGGCGGGCACAGTGGAGAAGTGAGCGGGCACTGCCCCCTAGTGCCCGCTCGTGGTGCCGGGGCTGCGTCCAGCGCTTAAGAGGAAGACTGATGAAAACACTGCACCCGCTAGGCCACGTTATGATGATGTTGTTGTTGTTTAATTTGCTGAGTTTTGTTGATGGCAAACGTCAAGTTACAATTTCAATCACTGACTTGGCGTTAGTAAGTTACTAAATGGCAAGGACTGTAATTAGCCTACAGCATGCTATCAAAAAATGCTGCCTTCTGAAGGCAAAATTAGTTAATTTGTTACATTTATTGCTGTGAAGATAAGTTGATCATTCTGTTGAGACTGTCTGCCACTCTGCTTGCTTTCCCTAGGTGAGTGTATCAAGTGGAGGAGAGTGCAAAAACACACCGTGATGCCCAGACTCAGTGGAAAGACCCTGCAAAGGAGGACCACACTTACTCAAAAGGCCCCACTATTGCATGCAGTACCATGAGCATGACCTTAGCACTAGCATCATCCACTGAAAACTCAATGCCTATTGCACAAAGCCTGCTTAGAGATGGTACAGTTTATCTGTTATATACAGGTATTCCTCTCAGTGCATTTCATACCCTTGTGTCCTGTCTTCGGATCTTTGCCCCGCCTCACTGTCCATGGCACCAGTAGATCCAATTTTGATTCCCCTAATTCAGGCATGTCCAAAGTCCGGCCTGGGGGCCTGATGCGGCCCTTTGATGGATCTTAAGTGGCCCTCGCCTTGTCTCTCAAAAAATACCATATGTGGCCCTCCACACACTATTGGTTAATCAAGCAACTTCAATGAGCATTTTTCCCGTTCACCTAGATGACAGCACTATCATACAGTTTGTAGACAAGCACCAAGTAGGAACAACACAGGCAGAACTAATGTTTTTAGATGGTAAACAAAATCCTTCAAGTACAATCGTATTGTATGTGATTATTATTTTTATTTCTATAACCCATATGATGCGAGAAGCAGCTGGCCGGCCCCCCGGTAATTTCACATGATCTAATCTGGCCCCCATTCAAAAAAGTTTGGACACCCCTGCTGAATTAAACTGAAACAAAACTTTGTCATGGCGGATTTAGAACGGCGCTTTCAAATCTCACAGGGTCTGGTCAGCAAAACTGTTGGCCTGTGGATAGTTATCGTGGCAGAGCAGAGCAAGCTCCTCGTACCATGGCTACCGAGGGACACCATCAAGGCCACATTGCCACAGGAATTTAAAGACAGGTTTCCCAACACAACTTGTGTGTTGTGCTCGTTATTTGGGTGAATTTAGTTAGGTAAAATAAAATATTAATAATCCGAAAATTATTAATATTTCATAAAATTATTAAAATATTAATTATGTAATCCTGGATAAGGATTAACCTAGGGGCACCACCTGCAGTTGCAGGACCTAATCTGAATCACTTTTAGTCTTATCTGAAGTGGGGGAGTTCTTAATCCTTAGGCAGAAGTTCACCGCAATCATCACAAAATCACTCTGAAACAGTTGAATTCTAATAAAAGTTGACACTATTTATTATATATAAAATAAAGAAGAGGTATTGGCAATACAGTCAATGAATTTCAGTTATAACAAAGTTACATTCTAAAACACTTCACTGCAATTGGAGGGAAACGTGAGGTGATTATATTTCTCTGCATGAAAAGTGTAAGGCATCGGATGGACACTAGAGGGAGGCAGAGTGTGTGTGTGTGTGTGTGTGTGTGTGGGTGAGTGGTTGGGAAACTATACCGATCTCGACCTAAAATGGCCGACCTGGAGTGGTAGGCCGACACAAGATGGATGACAAAGGGGTGTGTGTTTGACCCAAGATGGAGGGCAGCCTATGTGTGTGTTTTTATAGGGAAAGGGTTCGTGCACGCGCTTACGCACGTGCCCGTGGGGGAGAAATAACGCTGTCTAGATAAAAACGGGGCCGCGAGGCGCTTACTTCACCACGGTTAGTTTTAACCGGCTTTGAACTGGCGAACTAAGTTCCTCTCGGCTCGTTGGCTATCTTAGATCCACTCCGGGGATCGGTGAAGAATTAAATGGCTAGCGTGTAAACACTCGGATTCAGTAATGCATGTATGAGCACCATTACAGTCAGACACAACAGTCACAGATTCATTTACAGTATCATATCAGTCAATCATGTATATCTATGGATATATATCATCTAACTCTAAACAATTCTAAGCCCGGACTTGAGTGATCAATTCAGTCTTACTTGGCTGCGTGTTCAGTCCTACACACGCGTGTGCAGCGATTTGTTATGGTCGGTTCTCGCAAGGTTCCTCCGGCACGGAGGGGGGGGGGGGGGGGTTGCTCGTCTAGCGTGTGTCCGCAGGCAGGAAGGCGGAGGTGGAGGAGTGAGCGCAGGCAGTCGAACTCGGCTGGCCACGCCGGGTTCTTTGGATCTGCTGTCGTCTCGGTGGTGAAAGGAGGGCCTCACAGCTCGCTTCTTCGGGTTGAAGGCACTCGCCTGGTCGCGGCGACGCGGATCGGGTTCAGGATACCAAAGCTCGCTTAGCTCTGATGCAGTCTCGTCAGGCCTGGTTGCGGCCTTGCTGCTCGGCTGCGAGGAGGGGGGAAGGGCGGTTTGTCTCGAGCTAAACCACACGTCCTGTCGCGACGATTTGTCACTTAGAACTTCTGAGAGGAGGACCTGTCTGCAGCTAGGCTGCGTAGGAACTGAAGATTTTGGGGCTTCAACCCTGTATATAATGTGAGGTGCAGGGTGTGTCTTTGTTGTGGTGAGGCACTCTGATTGGCTCACCTTATCTCACTTACAGGAGAGTTGACTGTCCTTTTGTCAATCTTCGAAAACAAAGGAATGGCTCCCTTCCCTGCTGTTTTATCATGGGTGTGTGAACTCAAATGGCCGGGTGCTTGAAATGTGGGGGTTTGTGTCCCCTCAAATGTATTGCATTCAAACATACATGTCTCTTACACCATATCAATGTTCACTCTAAATGTCTTTCATTCAATGTCAGTGTTCATTGAAATGTCTGGCCCAACATCCCCCCGATGGTTGAAAGGGTGTGTTCTGGCACAGTCTTTAAAGCATCTCCAGGGCCATGCGGCCTGCGGGTGGCGACCCATTGGTTGCCTAGTCCGTGAGGCTGAAAGGAGCAAGTTCGTTAGGTCCTATCTGGGCTCATGTCCGGGCTGATCACCTGTGTCCGGGCAGGACTTTTCTCAAGCTATTCTATCATTCTATATCACACAAACAATACATTCAGATTGTCATCCTATACTACATCACACACAACAATACATTCAGATTGTCATACTTCAAGTTTCTTAGGCAGGGCCTGGGCCCGCTTCTCTGTCTTGGTCACTTAGCTCTTCGTTTTTACACGATTTGCATAAGGGGAAGGGAGAGAAGGAGTGTGAGGTAGTGTAATGACCTGGTTACATGTTTGGTGAATGGGGGTCCAGTTGCCTTGGGGCTGAACTAGACTGGTCCCTCGGGGGACCGTGTAGAACACCGTCTGATTCATAGGCTCAGTTTAGTGACCGTGTCATAGCGGTTGTGTGACAGTGTTTTAGCCTACATGTTCTGCGGTTCAATGATTGGTAGGTTGACAAGGGATCCTATTTCTAGATGCTGTAGATCTATGAAAATTGGGATTGCACTGCCAAGACTATATGCCAAGTGTACCTGAGAGGGCTAGGCCACGGTGGTCGTGGCGGATTTTAAGATTTGTTCAACCAGAGATAGGGAGACTAGGTAGGGGGGTATGTTACCCCCACTCAGACTGGTGACTGAGGAGGATATCTCCCTGTAGGGTCTTGTGTCAAGTCTCTGGTCGCGTGCACATAGGTCTTGTCCTCTCGTACTATGCTGGTTAGAGTCTGTAAGGCATGGAGGTTGAGTCTGAGTTACTGGCAGTAGGGCTCTATGTAGCCTAGGTTAGTGGTTAGTGCATACTATCGGAGTGAGTGGACATGCACCTATCCTGGCTACCCTACTAAGTCTCGTTCACTACCTCTGTGGTGGGGCTTGCCCCCCCCCCCCTTTGGAGGTGTGTACGAGCTGTTAACTGACACTCCCAGTGGCTGCCGCATCAGCGCTGGGTCAGGTGCATGCGTCGGGTTCTGCACCAGAGTGTTGGTTGAACGATTGTCCAACTTAAAGAAAGGAGTGCCGCGCATCGTCATGTTTTGTTCTCTGTGCCGGGGCAACGGCTGGGAGCATGCCTGCCTGCCAGGCAGTTTCTGTCCTGGGCTGATGGCCAGGCGTATGGGAACATTCGCGGTTCGAGCGGGAACTGACGTGCGGGTTTCTTTTGCGGAGAATGCGGGGAGCAGCCGCTCCTGTTTGCACAGGCGGCGGTACAGCTCAGGGCTAGCGGTGGAAACGTTGCGTGCCGGCAGCGATGCGCCAGCTTCCTTGATGACAGCGACTTGTCTGTCTGTGCTAGGCTGGCGGCCAGGTGACGCCCATGGCTTTGGCGTTTGAACCTGAGCCCAAATGCGATTGCTGGAGCAGTCGATGATTGGGACTAGCTGGTCCAGGAGATCCTGGCCAATGAGAAGCGGTTCGGTATCGAGAGGGCTGATGTGAATGGGGTGGTGTATAGTCATCCCCTGGAAGGTGATGTCCAGCAGATTACGCTCAGCAATGGGGGTTTGGTCTTGTGTGTAGCTGGTGATGCTAACATCACAAGGCTCGATCCGAAGTGGCCTATTGGTGGCGTGCATGGCTATGCAGACCTTCTCGAAGGTGTTGGCACTCATCAAGCTGATGGAGGCTCCTGTGTCCACTAAGGCGAGGGTGCGAGTGCACCCCCCTACCACCACTGGGGTGTAGATATGATGGGCGTTGCCCTTGCGGACAAGGTTGCCCATGAAAGTTAGAATAGGACGGTTTGGTGAAGCCTGAGAAGGAGACTTAGGAAGGGATCTGGTTCTTCGGGGTCCCCTCCGCCTGTTGACAAAGCGAACTTTGGCAGGTGGCGGAGGTTCCCCCCCGAGTCATGCGACCGGGGTTTTGTCTGGCTCCGGCGGGGAGCCAGCTGGTTTGTCTTTATCAAAGAACAATTTTACCGTGTCAGCTAAAGCGTTCAGCAGTCGGGTCGACTGGTCTTCCGCGGTTGTTTGCCTGTCCCTACCGTCGGTGTCGCTCCCTGACTGGTTCTTATGCTGGTTGGGTTTGTGTGATTTCTTACCTGACTGGTCCTGGTTCTGCCAGGGGCGTCCCTGACTGGGGTAGTAAGAGTTCCCTGACTGGTTCTGTACCCAGTCCTGGTTGTACCAGGACCGTCCTTGACTGGGGTGGTAGGAGTTCCCTGGCTGACTTCGTTCCCACTCCTGGTTCTGCCAGGGCCGTCCCTGGTTGGGTCTCCCCCCCTTTCCCTGCTTCCTACCCCTACCTCGATGGCTGGGCTGTCTGTCTTTTAAGCGTGAGGGTGCAGGGCGTCGAGGAGCGGTTGGCTTCCGGACCTGGGGCACCTCGTCGCCCTCTAGGGTGAGACGGTCAGGTACTGGCTTCTCTACGCTGTAAACTGCTCTACGCTGGGCTTCCTCTTCATCAGAGTAGTCTTCCACTGAGTAGACTTGGGGGCTCTCTAGGTGTTTCCTGGTTGGCTTGGGTCGTGCTTCCCATGCCAACTGTGCGTACTGTCGCGTATAGCTCAGTGTGGACTGGAGGAGCCTACAATGAGTTTCTACACCGGAGCGTATGCTCTCGTGCAGGTTTGACATGTACGTGAGGAGGAAATCCCTATCTCCCTCCCCCCCCTCGATGGGGGGGCCTCTACCCTGGAAGTAGGCTGCTGACAAGCGCCTGAAGTACTCTCGGGGATCTTTCTGTCTGCCCGCCGCCCTGTGGGCGGGGGGCAGTCGTCCGGGCATGGGTGCGGGGAATGGTCGCGCCTGTATCTATTCCCCCCCTCCTCTGGTGGGGGGGAGACTTCGGTCCTACTGTCCTCGAAGTGTGGTTGTCCCCAGGCGGCCTTTTTGTGGCCACTCTCACGGGTTAGCGACCCCCCTTGTTCATGCCTATGCGACGGCCTTACGAGCGTGGACTCGTATGGGGGGTGGGGTCCCCTGACCCCCCTGGGCTGGGACTCGGGCATGGCGGGCGTGTCTATGGTATATAGTGAGGGTGCGACCTCACCACCGGACCCGTTGCGCGATAGCGCTGGTGCAGCAGGCGTCTGGGCAACGTGGGATGAGGATACCTGTGGAGGCGGGCTTACCTGTGGCCCCTGGTTATGGACCTGTCGGTGAGGGAACGAACACGCAAGCTGGTTGGCTCCATACCTACCTGTTTTTCTTTTCTCCTCCTCGCTCTCTAGGTCCGCCTTTTGTTTTTCCAACTCTGTTGCTCGCTGGTCCAACTCAGCTGCTCGTTCCTGCAGCTGTGCGTTGGTTTTCCTGTGAAAGGTTTCTCTGTGGAGAACAAGATAAAGCATATTGGGTCCCCTGGCCTCACTGGGCTGGGACCCGAGTACGACGGGCGTGTCAATGTCGTATGGCGAGGGTTCGGCTCCACTACCGAACCCGTTACGCGGTGCAGCCGGCGTCTGGACGCCGTGCGATGAGGACGCTTGTGGAGGCAGACTTACCTGCCTCTCTTCTCCTGGGACCTGGTGGGGGGTGGACGAGAACGGAGGCTTGTCGGTTTCACGCTTACCGTCATTGCCTCCCTCTCCATCACCCTCTTCCTCAGAATCTGCTTGGGCTGCTCGCAGTTTCCTTTCCAAGTCCTGGATTGTCCTCTCTTGGTCTTCATTTGAGACCTCCAGGCACGCATTTTGCCTGTCCAACTCAGTTGCTCGGTTATGCAGCTGTGTGTTGGTTTTTCTGTGAAAGGTTTCTCTGTGGAGAACAAGATAAAGCAGCTCTGACAGCATGGTGCAGTTTACCGTACCTGCCCTTTTCATGGCGGCTGCTTTTCCTTCCAACATTTTCTCACATTCTTCTTCTGTGAGCTTCCGCAGATATTCGATCTGTCCTCTCTCAGGAGGAACCGCTGACATGAGCGCTTCATGTAACAGCTGGTCGGATGGGGCCGAGTGCTCTGCAGCAGCACTCTGGCTGTTGTGCTCTGACATCTTACCTGCTGGTCAGTGCACTTTTCTTTAAGCTTAGGTGGAGCTCGTACCTGTAGCTTGAATGTCAAATAACTTGTATTTGAGAGGCAACGTAAATAGGCTTGTAGTCAAACTGTGTTTGCGGAAGTCCTATGGTTGAATTTTAAATATAAGCAGGTTTTAATTCAACTGTCGTTGCCTAATGTTAGGAGTTAGTAGCTATGCAAGCTTGAAATAAGGGGTTCTTAAATCAAAACGATTGAACTGTGTTAGATCGTCTGTGTCAGTTTGAATCTGTGTCAGTCTGAGCGGTGGTAGCTCTGTCTGGCTCCGCTAGTTCTGGCTGGAAGCTGTTTTGGGAGGTTACTAGCATTCAGCAGCTTGGCATGCGCTCAGTGGTTACACAATGCAATTTGGGAGTTTCAGTGTTTCAGTCAAAATTGTGATATCTGTGGTAAATTCTGCTTGAAAGATGCCTCGGGCGGGGCTCCAAATGTTGTGCTCGTTATTTGGGTGAATTTAGTTAGGTAAAATAAAATATTAATAATCCGAAAATTATTAATATTTCATAAAATTATTAAAATATTAATTATGTAATCCTGGATAAGGATTAACCTAGGGGCACCACCTGCAGTTGCAGGACCTAATCTGAATCACTTTTAGTCTTATCTGAAGTGGGGGAGTTCTTAATCCTTAGGCAGAAGTTCACCGCAATCATCACAAAATCACTCTGAAACAGTTGAATTCTAATAAAAGTTGACACTATTTATTATATATAAAATAAAGAAGAGGTATTGGCAATACAGTCAATGAATTTCAGTTATAACGAAGTTACATTCTAAAACACTTCACTGCAATTGGAGGGAAACGTGAGGTGATTATATTTCTCTGCATGAAAAGTGTAAGGCATCGGATGGACACTAGAGGGAGGCAGAGTGTGTGTGTGTGTGTGTGTGTGTGTGGGTGAGTGGTTGGGAAACTATACCGATCTCGACCTAAAATGGCCGACCTGGAGTGGTAGGCCGACACAAGATGGATGACAAAGGGGTGTGTGTTTGACCCAAGATGGAGGGCAGCCTATGTGTGTGTTTTTATAGGGAAAGGGTTCGTGCACGCGCTTACGCACGTGCCCGTGGGGGAGAAATAACGCTGTCTAGGTAAAAACGGGGCCGCGAGGCGCTTACTTCACCACGGTTAGTTTTAACCGGCTTTGAACTGGCGAACTAAGTTCCTCTCGGCTCGTTGGCTATCTTAGATCCACTCCGGGGATCGGTGAAGAATTAAATGGCTAGCGTGTAAACACTCGGATTCAGTAATGCATGTATGAGCACCATTACAGTCAGACACAACAGTCACAGATTCATTTACAGTATCATATCAGTCAATCATGTATATCTATGGATATATATCATCTAACTCTAAACAATTCTAAGCCCGGACTTGAGTGATCAATTCAGTCTTACTTGGCTGCGTGTTCAGTCCTACACACGCGTGTGCAGCGATTTGTTATGGTCGGTTCTCGCAAGGTTCCTCCGGCACGGAGGGGGGGGGGGGTTGCTCGTCTAGCGTGTGTCCGCAGGCAGGAAGGCGGAGGTGGAGGAGTGAGCGCAGGCAGTCGAACTCGGCTGGCCACGCCGGGTTCTTTGGATCTGCTGTCGTCTCGGTGGTGAAAGGAGGGCCTCACAGCTCGCTTCTTCGGGTTGAAGGCACTCGCCTGGTCGCGGCGACGCGGATCGGGTTCAGGATACCAAAGCTCGCTTAGCTCTGATGCAGTCTCGTCAGGCCTGGATGCAGCCTTGCTGCTCGGCTGCGAGGAGGGGGGAAGGGCGGTTTGTCTCGAGCTAAACCACACGTCCTGTCGCGACGATTTGTCACTTAGAACTTCTGAGAGGAGGACCTGTCTGCAGCTAGGCTGCGTAGGAACTGAAGATTTTGGGGCTTCAACCCTGTATATAATGTGAGGTGCAGGGTGTGTCTTTGTTGTGGTGAGGCACTCTGATTGGCTCACCTTATCTCACTTACAGTCAGGAGAGTTGACTGTCCTTTTGTCAATCTTCGAAAACAAAGGAATGGCTCCCTTCCCTGCTGTTTTATCATGGGTGTGTGAACTCAAATGGCCGGGTGCTTGGAATGTGGGGGTTTGTGTCCCCTCAAATGTATTGCATTCAAACATACATGTCTCTTACACCATATCAATGTTCACTCTAAATGTCTTTCATTCAATGTCAGTGTTCATTGAAATGTCTGGCCCAACATGTGTAATACTGTACATAAACTGTTCTCCAGAAACCCCAAAACCTTGACTCACAAAGCAAATCCTATAGCCACTACTATGCCACCACACCAACACAGTGAAGTATCTTGTTGCAACTGCTCCCTCTGGTGTTATGTTCATTTCCTTAATGTAGTGATAAGTATATGACACAGAACTTAGGGTTTCTAGAGCACTTGCGCTTTCGTGATGAGGTGATTAGGGATGGTGGCTTCACCATTAAGGAGTTGCTGGAGGAACGTGGAGTCAAGCTGATCATGCCTGCATTCACATGGAAAGGATGCCAGCTTACCAGCGACAAGGTGACCCACACACGATGCATAGCTCACGCACGGATTCACGATGAGCGCACAATACACCGTCTGAAGGTTCATAAGATCCTGTCACAGACTGTGCCAATCACCTTGGTACGCAAATTGGACCAAATTCTAAAGATTTGTGCTGGGCTTGTGAATTTGAGGTGGGAGCTTATCGCAAGCAAGAAGAAAGGAGAAATACAATGCTTTTCGAAATGGACACATTCGTGGGTGAAATAAGAAAAGTACTTCATCTTTGGTTCTGTAAAACATGCTATTTTTATTTATGTAATATTTTCTTTCAAACAAAAGTAAGATTCATCCTGCTTAGACAGACTTGGATGATGCTCTCCCAGAGATAGGGTTAGCGTCAAGTGTCATTTTATCGGCGTGTTCTATCGTCAGAGAGTTTGTTTCAGGTTGATGCAGATATTTCATTTTAAAGCCTTTATCAAGTGACATTGAAATTCAATACATCACATTGTAAAAATGTGACTGTATTGTGGTCTGAAACATTAAAGGTGATCTTATCTCCATGTTATTCAGCTCTGGTAATCAGAACTACAGACGTTGAGCATCACAGTTTCACATGCTCTCTATCCAGATTATGTTATTGTTACATTTGTAAGTTGTTTTTCACATGACTACATCTACTGTGGCTCAGAAAAATCAATGGTGATATTATCTCCATGTTATCACAACTACAGAGATGTTTGAGCACTAATAGGCTGTTTAATATTTAAATTGCCCCTGAAACCTGGCACCTCTTTACCTTCACAAGTGCATCACATCAGATTGAAGGACTTCTCAGTGCAATTTTTACACTTTGCCAAGTCATCCTGTGAGCCGGATTGCACCTTTTGGCGGGCTGGTTTTGGCCCCCGGGCCCTATATTTGACACCCCTGTTGTAGTTGGATGTATCTTGTGTGTGAGTGTTTCCCAGACTGACCTGAGGTCTGTGCAGGTGCTCTGCTGGTGCTGATGTCTCTGGGCGGATGGGTGCTGTGGTACAGCGGGAACATCGAGGGCCTCACGTCCCGCAAGGAGTTGGGACACATCGGCAGCGCCGTGGACCGACTGGCCCGCAACCTCAGCCGCAAGATCCGCATCTACAGGAGCCACCTGTGATGCTGCAGGAGGGGGCGGGGCTTAGCAGGTGAGGATGCTCGTATGCAGGAAATTTGCCAAAGCTAACATGAATATGATCATAATATTCAGGTTTCTGGGAATCCTGCAGTGAGTTTGGAGCTCAGCATGGAAAAATAATGTAAAGTCTTCAAAAAACACACATGACTTCTCATTTGTTTGTAAACGCACAGTCGTTTCATGTATTTGATTAGGATTAGAGTTTGCATTTGTATCCCGTCATGGGCATGATGTTCATGGGGTAGTTAAGGGTGGTTGTTGTTGTTGTTGTTTTTTTTAGGGGGGGGGCTTTTGCGTTTTTATTTGATAGGACACAGTAGGCAGACAGGAAAGGTGGGGAGAAACAGAGGGGATGACATGCGGCAAAGGACCACAGGTCAGATTCCAATCCAGGCCGGCAACGCAAACGACTAAAGGCCTATTCATGGTCACTCCAGTGAACCAGAGGCGAGGGGGTGCGAGGCAAATATGATGGCATCGCCCTGGGCCGGTCTGGGGCGAGGCAACCGCTAGCACGTATACCTGAAGATTTTTCTAGCAGCGCGTAACTCCCGCTTTGTAGGAGAGACAGGGAGAGAAATCAAATAAAAGTAAGTAACACTGAGCTGTGTCTTCACCACATTTCTTGACCCATGTGATAAAACTTTGATTTGTAACCGTTTGTTTTTAGTCATTTCAACAAGTCGATGTTGTGCTGTGTTGAGACAGATAAAGCAGCACAAAGTAGGCTGTAGGGCGGAGCTGAAATGCCTGTTTACAGTAAAAACAGGTTTGGTGATTCTATTCGTGCTGATATAGAGTGAGAGTAAAACACCTGTTTACATTCAGTTATAACACGTTTGGTGATTCTATTCCTGTGCTGATATAGAGTGAGAGTGAAACACCTGTTTACATTCAGTTATAACACGTTTGGTGATTCTATTCCTGTGCTATAGAGTGAGACTGAAACACCTGTTTACATTCAGTAAAAACATGTTTGGTGATTCTATTCCTGTGCTGATAGAGAGTGAGAGTGAAACCGCACTCAGTACTGCACATAATGGTGTTTCATTGTGACTTTTTCATGGGCTGTTTCTCACTGATCTTCAAATCTGACCAATAGGCTTAATAAAGACCTAGGAATTCAGTATGGAGTAATAACATAAAATGCGTCAGGTATGGTGAATAAGTCAAGGCAGGATTGTGTTTTTCCAGACTGTTGTCAGTACAGTTTGTATTAATTTCTCTTCCATTCTCTCTGCTATCTTCACAGGCTTTTTCATGGCTTTTTCTGTTCTGGAGGTCTGAAGATGTCATGGACCAATGCCTTGGATATGTTCTGTAAATTCAGCTTGAGTCAAATTGTGCTACCTGGATCTGTCAGTGTTAATATACAGATGATCTACATATCAACTGTAATGTCTCTGTTACCTGTAATGAAATACACACAAATATGAATGTTACACATGTCAAAAACATTTCATTTATATCAGGACAGTTGCTCCTCTGTTACATGGCCATGGTGTTGATGTTTTATCATGATTGTTTTCTTTCATAGTGTCAGTTTTAGATGAGAGTATCATTGATTTCAGCAGTGGTCTTGTTCTGTTATCAACTTCAATAAAAAACATTTTTATGAACTGTAAAACCTTCTGGATTACTTCTCAGCTCTATTTTATTTCCAAAACCAAACAATATATTCACTTGAAATAGACCTCCAATCACACCGTCATTCAAATCAGATTAACTTTATTGATGAAATACCACAAATGTACAGCCAGGAATTTGTAATTTGTGTTACTGGTGCTGAGACAAGACATTACAGATAGTAAAGACAACAACAGGATGGCACATAATAGAGCAAGATATGCTACTGACAGCAGATTATACATATTACTGCACTTATATTCAGTATTAAAGGGGCATTAAATCATCTACACTAGTGATTCCCAACCTGTGGTCTGTGGAGGTATTGCAAGTGGGCCGCCAAATGAATTATATACCGTATATATATATATATTATTTTACATTAAACAAATTGAAAAAACTTGCTGATGGACAGCTCCTTGTAAATTGTAACAGTGAAAATGCTGCAACATGTTTCAGATGCTGTGTTAGTGACTGTGGAAGATAACAAGTGCTCTGAGAACACATTATTTAGCCTCCGTATTTTTTTATGGGGTTGGAGGTGGACCACAAAAAGTTTTGAAATGTTCAGGTGGGCCCTGATTTGGAAAAGGTTTGGAACTGATCTATGAGCTTTATTGCTCTCTACAGGTGACCAGCAGGAATTGCACCCCCATCCCTTTGAGTGACAGCGGTCAGTAATTGACACACATACAAAAGTCAGATTTTCACAATTAAGTCATAAATTAATGAATTAGAGCTGCAGATCAAAAGGAAAATTGAAGAGGGAATATAGCATATCATCAAGCTAAGTAGGCCTATCCTCTTTTACGCTTTTACTGCCTTTTTTAGTTTGAGAAGAAAGGCATTTCTTTACAGCTGAAATGTGTTGCAACAGTGATCGCTCACTTGCAGCATCGTCACTGAAACAGTTGAAGATGTGACTTGAAATTCTAACGGGTCGGGAGTTTCTGTTCCAATACGGCCCATAAAGTGAGTTTTGAAAATGAGAAATCTCAGCACCTGATATAGACAGCAGTACCAAACCCTGCAGGTATGTTCTGGTCATTTTGTGCTTTGTGACACTAAACATTAAGATGGATGGTTTCAAGGAAATGTTGCTCATCCATCCCAGTCAAACAGAAAAGATCTTACACAGAATTTATCTGTGACTCTTCTGTTCACAACAATGTCCAAAAACAGGAGAGAGGAAGTGACCTGGCAGGAAGAAATAATGGATTACTTGTAATGGGATTACAATAATCTGTTCCATTACAGTCAGTAAAACACTGATGGAATGGATTAGATCAATGCAATTTGATTACAACTAATCAGATCAATTACTTCATTACTTCAATCAATATCCATTAACTGTACAACAAGAATTATATTACAAAGGTGATTATTAAAATATATCATAAAATACTGTAGTACAACCGTGATATATATATATATCACGGGCATTAGCTCGAGAGGTAGAGCAGGTCGGCCAATAACTCAAGGGTTGGCGGTTCGAATCCCGCTCCCTCCCAGCTGTTGTCGTTGTGTCCTTGGGCAAGACACTTAACCCTCATTGCCTCGTATGAATGGGTCTGAATGTCTATGAATGTTGGTGGTGGTCGGAGGGGCCGTAGGCGCGAAATGGCTGCCACGCTTCCGTCAGTCTTCCCCAGGGCAGCTGTGGCTACATCACCCGTAGCTTACCACCACTGGTACGAATGGTGTGAATGAATAATGATTTCTGTGAAGCGCTTTGGGTGTCTAGAAAAGCGCTATATAAATCCAATCATTATTATATATATATATATATATATATATATATATATATATATATATATATATATATATATATATCTCTCAAAATGCATTCAGATAATAAAGATGAGATTACACTAGCATAACAATAGACACTTGAAGTTATGATTGTTAATGGCTGAATCAATCAATGCGCTTTACATAAAAAATCAAACTACAGCTAATTAAAAAATTACAATAAAATAATAAAAAATGCAGATACAATCAAATAAAGAAGAGTGAGAAATTGAAGGAGGAAAATACAACAAGATCAAATGAAAATAAGAGATGACGATCATGCAAACTTCTTTTTTTTCTTTTCTTTTTTTAGATTTAACAGCATTTCTATAAGAAAAACATTTTGTTACAGAGTCAGAATATTCCATTAATGTTTATAGCTTAATAGAATACATTTGAATAAAAAAAGTAACAATGTTTTTCTCTCTCTCCCTCTCTTTCTCTCTCTCAGATATACCCAGCTGGGTTTTGAATATGTCATTTACATCCGTGATATGGACAGCATAGAATAGATAATAGTTGGCATTGCAAGTCTTTACAGGTGAAGACAATTCTTTCAGACTTCACACTTTGCTACCAAAAAGCATGTTGCAGCCTTCATGCACCGCCGCATGCAGCAGACTGATGAATTGCTTAAGAAAACTTGTTGATTGCAATCAAGTTGAAAATACTCATACCTATAGGGACTTTTGAACTGTACAAGGCTCTGGAGTTATTAAAATGGTTTGATCACACCAGTGACACAGTGAATGTAGACATTTAAAATATATATTTTATCGCCTACCTCACCCTCATCACAGCAGAGCTCAATTCCAGGGGAATGCAGAAGTAGATGGCTTTCAAATGAGCTGAGCACTGCCCGTGTCTCATCATGGGAAAAGCCCTGCAGCTGCTGTAATCTGACAGGTCGGCGCCGCCGGGATGTTCCGGATCAGACCGACGCAGCTCGGCCCGTATCCAACACTGTTGAGTCCAGATGATGCAATCCCAGGCTAACTTGTTTATCAGGTGCAGAAGAAAAGTGGATGCTGGTGAGTGAGACCAGCACCTATTTATTTTTTATGGATCATAAGGTTGATTAGGCTCATCCTGATTGGTTGAGTATGTGTATGCAAGTGTGCTGATCCACTCGTAGGAGTGGCTGTAGCAATGGAGCCCTGCTGTGTGAAATAGAACATCACAGATTTTTGAACAATCCCTCCACCCCTCCCATCCTATAAAACTGCCTTTCTTTCTGTAACTGATCTCCCATTGGTTTACACTTTTGAATGATCCCTCCCTGTGTTATGACCGGACCAAACATCCTGTTTCAACAGGATATAAGAGCGGAACATTTTATACAAATACAAAGATTTGTATCATCAGATACAGGTACAGATACAATCTCTAGCATCTCAGCACTCTGCTGCTATCTACGTTGTCTGTTTGAGAGTAGATCTCCATAGTGGCTGGACTGAGGCTCTGGTAGGTGGAGTCTAGCTCCAGAGCAGAGTATGTTTGGTCCATGGTAGCTGGATTGAGGCTCTGGTAGGTGGAGTCTAGCTCCAGAGGAGAACATGTTTGGTCCTAATCCACAGTGTCTGGACTGATGTTCTGGTAGCTGGAGTCTAGCTCGAGACTAGAGGATGTTTGGTCCTGATCCATGGTGGCTGGACTGAAGTTCTGGTAGATTGATGCTGGCTCCAGAGTAGAGTATGTTGGGTCCTGATCCATGGTGGCTGGACTGAGGATCTGGTAGATGGAGTCTGGCTCGGCAGTAGAGTGTGTTTGGTCCTGATCCATGGTGGCTGGATTGAGGTTCTCATAGGTGGAGTCTGGCTCGGCAGTAGAGTGTGTTTGGTACTGATTCATGGTGGCTGGATTGAGGCTCTCGTAGGTGGAGTCTGGGTTGACAGTAGAGTGTGATTGGTCCTGATCCATGGTGGCTGGATTGAGGTTCTCGTAGGTGGAGTCTGGCTCGGCAGTAAAGTATATGTGGTCCTGATCCATGATTGCTGGATTGGAGCGCTGGTAGGTGGAGTCTGGCTGGGATCTGGAGGCTGGAGCAGAGTTCTCATAGAGAGGAATCTGCAACAAACAATATGAAGTTTAGCAAAGTGAGAACATGACAGCACACCTGAAATACAGTGGTAGCCATGGAAACAGTCCTCTATCTTGCATGTATCTGAATAGGTGGTGGTGGAAGATGGACCTGAAGCCTTAGGATTGTTATCAAATCCAAGATGGCAGCATGTCAGTGTTAAGTGTCATCGGTACAAGTCCTTTATTCTATAACGGGGGGGAAATGAGAATATCATTTTGTCCATAAGGTCGCTTGACTTAAACCAATAATTGCCTTTATGTCAAACAAGGGTAGTCCAGTTTACCTCAAATGTCATTCTTATTGGATGTGATGTGTTTACAGTGACAGTAACATGTTATTAGAGTTCTCATAAAATTGGATGGATCATGGCATCTATCGGTTGCCATGGTGATTCCAATCTTCCAATTATTCCGGTAGAGTGGCATCCCATATTTCTCACTTCATTTCTACCCACCTTCTTCTTCCACAGCTGCAAGTGTAACTTGAATGGAGTGACACTTGGTAGTGAACTGGTCTGCTAGTGTAACTTGAATGGAGTGACACTTGGTAGTGAACTGGTCTGCTAGTGTAACTTGAAGTGGAGTGACACTTCGTAGTGAACTGGTAGTGGTTAGGGGATTTTGACATCGAAGGAGTTGAATGGTATAAGACTCTTAGCTGTCAGAACTTCAAAACAGCCACCAGATGGCGACAATGGGCCTGAGTACTAACCATATAGAGCTCCAGTCCATCTGAGATTGAGATTGAGATTAACTTTATTGTCACTTCATGGTACAAGTATCACGAGCGAAATTCTGCATGGTTCGCTCTCAGAGTCGGAGAGCAAAACCGGGTCGCCATTGAACAGCGCCAGCAATTTGGATTGGACAAAGCATATAAATAACTCAGAATTCACATTATTACTAGTTACTAAAAAGTAATAAAGGCACACTTCAATATTATACAATACAGATACATTTGTTGTAAATGTACAGGGTTACCAGCAAAGACAACCCACACCACGACACCAGGGAGGCTGCCATTACAGCGCCGGTTTGGTTCATCGTGGGAGGGAAGGGGGGGGTGGGGTGGGGGGGGTGGGGGGGGGGGGGGGGGTTGCAAAGCGGGGGGAAGTTGCTGGAGGCGGGGGGTGGGGTTTAGGGGAGGGGGGCGGGAGGGGTCCATGAGTGTTTGTGTGTGTGTGTAAGGTCTGAGCCTCCACCGGCTAAACACAGCGTTGCTGTGGAGATGGCAATTTAGTCCAGAGTTCAGGCGTCAGATGTCGGGGCGGGGTGACGTTGGAGATGCAGGTTGCACTCAAGGCTTCAGGAGAGTTTTGCTGCTAGTGTCCTTGACGGCTTAGCAGGTGGCCAGATTAAATCTGTTGTTTTGGTTTTCCCCGGTGGGTGTAGGATCAACAACATTCCTCACACGAGTCAGTCCTGATCCTCGGTTTTAAACACTTCGGCGCAGTGGCAGTGATATCTTCAAGAAGTAATCCATTTTTACGATTCAGATCAGAAATCGCAATAGTCCAAGTACTCACTGCCCCGCTCATCTCGTTTATCATGACGTGCAGCCTAGGGTCAATGACTGCTGTCTTCCCGTATCCCGCGGTGAAGTCCCGTCTGGGCAGAGGGGGGGGGGGGGGTTCCCCGGACCCCACAATAATTTTATCGATTTCGTTTCGAGAGACCAGCCATATAATCCATATTTGTAGTTTCGAAGAGACAAATGCAAGATTGGCTCCGGGTAGCAGAAGCAGAGGGATGAGGGGGAGAGGGAAAGGGAGTTGGAGAGGGAGACGAGGAGAAAATGCGACCGCCTCCGTTGGTAGCTTGTCCTGATCTGGACTGGAATGGCTGGTGCACAGCAGCCTGGGTGAACCCAGCTTTCAACGTGACGTCACAGACTATGTCTGTAGCGTTTCTTTGTGACTGATAGTACATGGAGGTCATGTGGAGGCTGGGTTTATCCAGGCTAGGTGCAAAGCCCACTATAAGTCAGTGTCAGTCAGTAATAACTAATGAGTCTCAAACCTATAGACGGTTTTCACCAGAGCGCATCCTTTTTCTCAGCATTCGGCAAACTACAGAAATATTCACTCGACATCGTTACTTTTGTTTTCGCTGCTCAGCTGTATAGACGGTTTTCACGGAATGGTCAGTCCTGCACTTGAATGTTTTTTTTTCTTTTATGTCCATAGCAAACACTGCAACAGGAAGTGAGCGGGGGTTCAATTTAGAATGTTTTTGTTGTCAAGTTAAAACCGTCTATAGAAATGTGAGTAACTCAAACCTGCCTTTTGGCGAAAATAACCTTGGTGAAATATTTTCGTAAGAACAGAGATTTATGTCAGTGTGACTGTAAAAATGTGAAGTTTGACTGCTATGTTTCTCCAGAAATAGCGGACGTTGGATTGTTCCAATCGTGGGGCATTTAAGGTAATTGGAAAGCTCGGAATTTCTACTTTCCAGCGATGCCAAGCACGCTATTGTAGACTGACAACTTGCCCTTATATCTACAACCCGGTACTGTTTCTGAAGGCTTAATTGAAAAGTAAAGATAAAACAAACCCAAAAAATCCCTAAAAAACTATTAGACCTTGACTGTATGGATTGCTCAATATAAACAGTAGAGTTTACATGTTCTCAACATGTTGACATTGGTTTCCTCACATTAGAAATGCATGCAAACATCACAGTTACAATCTGTGAATTGTAACAATTTTTTTTTCATACACAGTGGAGTCATGGTGGAAACTGACAAAGAGTGAAAATGGACACAAAGAAAGTTACCTGCAAGTTTCTGGCATCTGAGTTTCGCCTGGTGTTCGAACCTGTGGACAGACAGTACAAAGGTTTAGGTTATTTGTCTGTGTGTGTGTGTGTGTGTGTGTGTGTGTGTGTGTGTGTGTGTGTGTGTGTGTGTGTTTGTAGGTGTGTGTGTGTGTGTGTGTGTGTGTGTGTGTGTGTGTGTGTGTGTGTGTGTGTGTGTGTGTGTGTGTGTGTGTGTGTGTGTGTGTGTGTGTGTGTGTGTGTACTGGAAGATGATTGACAGGGTGGACTGGGAAGATAACTCACCGTCACTTTCCCTCTTTGTCTTCCATTTGTAGAGCAGCAGCAGACTGACAGCCAGCAGCACAGCAACTACCACAGTCACAGACACAGCCACAACCAGGAAGGCACCTGGGCGAGAGACTTAGAGGGAGAGTTGGGAAGAGGGGAGAGAGAGAGGGAGCGAGAAAGAGAAGCAAGTCAGAAAGAGAGAGGAGCAGGTGATGAAGGGGACCTATGTCAGAACTGTGGCGCATCATCAAGCATCACAGACACACACACACATGCACACACACACAGACAACACACACAGCAACAATACTTTGCTTAATGTTAATAATGTTAATATTTTCAATTAATATTGCAGTTGGATCAAATCCATTTCAAGTTATTCTAAATTTTACACCAAGATTTTAATCTTTACTATATCGGTTATCGGTCTCTTTAATCAGCGATCATCGGTATCGCTAGCGGCCCTGAAAAAAACACATATCAGTTGATCCCTACAATCTATTCCAATAATCATTCAGTGAAATTGAATTAATTCAGAAATGAGTGACGATAGAGAGCGAAGGTTTGTGTCTCATGAACCACGAATGTTGACCTTTTTGACCTCTGAGATGACCTCTGTGTACTTACATCTTTTTTCAATGTTTATGACTCAACTCAGCATGACCAGAGCTTTGATTAGAGCCCAATATGACGGCTCTGCGACGAGTTTGAAAAATCAACCTTTTGGAGCTGAAAATCGGTGGCCATCTTGGATTTAAAGGTAAAAAATAAGTTAAAATAGGTCAAATCATCAAATCATCGATTGTGAATTCTTTGACCCAAAAAAGTCCAAGAAACCATGTACTGTACTTTGCAGCATTGTGGGCCAAACCATTGAAAACATAATTTCCAACATAACCAATTTTGGATTTATGGCTCTCACAAAAGTTGCCCACATTTTCCCAAAAATAAAATTTTGAATTAAATCTGTTTTTTAACCTTCATAGATGACAAATCACTGAGAAACAAACCTGCGCTCTCCACGGTCACAGAATCACCTGAAATGACACAACTACTTCTCTACATCTCTCCCTCTCTCTTCTGTCTGCATCTTCCACTCTACTCTCCCCCACTTTCATACTTGTACATAGATACAGTACATGCTGTCTGCATCGACCCCCCCCCCCCAATAAATATCACACACACACACACACACACACACACACACACACACACACACACAGACACACACACACACACACACACACACACACACACACACACACACACACACACACACACACACACACACACACACACACACACACACAAAAGATATCTGCTGTGATCCCAGTCTTACCTGGGTTGTTGGTCTTGATCACTGCTGGGTCCAGTTTGGTGATGATGTCCTCCTTGACACCAGAGAGCTGAAACACACACTCGTACTTCCCCCAGTCTTCAGCTTTGACTGATGAAACGTTCAGCTGAACGCTCGTCTGGAAGGTTCCATCGTGGTTGGGGAGGATCTCTCCCTGGTCCATGAGGTCCTGAAGCTTCTCTCCATCTCTCCTCCAGAACAACATGACTCTGTCAGGGTAGAATCCTGTAGCGTGGCAGCTGACTGGAGAGGAGGGAGACTTCTGGAGGAGAGACACTGAGGGAAGCTCTGGAGAGAGAAAGAGGGGGTGCAAGGAGGGAGTGAGTGAGTGAGGGAGGGAACAAGTATGAGAGGGAGAGATGAGACAGAAGAGAGAGAGAGAGGTAGAGAAGGGGAGAGAGTGAAACAGAAAGAGTGATGTTGGGAAGCGGGACAGATGGGGCGAGAGGAAGAGATGGAGTTAGAAGGAGAGAAAAAGAGAGGAGAGGGGAGGAGAGAGAGAAAGGTAGAGTGAGATTGAGACAGACAGAAATGGGGATAGTCACAGAAAATGCCAAATATTAGCGAGACTCAGCTCCTCAACCTTAGCCAACCCTACAGTCTCAGGGCAGCACACAGACTATCTGACCCAATCACATTATAACAAGACAAAAAGAACAGCTACAGATCAATTTCCACCAAAACAACACGATTCAAAGACAGTTTTTTCCCCACTGCCATCAGGTTTCTGAACTCCACTCACCTCTGAAACCTCACTGCATACCTCTCCAGCAATGTATATGTTGAATGTTCTGTATTTATGTTGCCATATGTCTGTCTATGTACTGTAATGTCTCATGCTGACACATTCATGTGCTTAACAATTGCTGTACCGAAAGCAAATTCTGCCGACTTGTTGTGCAGTCCTTAATAAATGAATCTGAATCTGAATCTGAATCTGAATACAGCACTTATTGGAAAGACACCACAAAAACTCAAAGTAAAATGGAGGTTAATTTGGCCCTAAACAGACATCAGTGGCAGAATATCTGACCACCTTGACTGATGACAAACAGAGAAAGACATTGTGTTACAGTCACCTCTCTCAGCTCATGTATGATAGATATTTATGTTTCATATTGGCTGTTCATCAAAGGAGGTGATGTCAGCTTGTGATACAGAAGTCTTTGTCCATGTAGGCTTCCGTAGTTGGGCCATATACTGTAGGCCATAGTGATGTGGGCAGGGGCTCACTCTCTGTGCCCTCACTTAAGATGGCGGTCCCGGGCGCAACAGTGTGTGATAATCGTTGAGCCTTTTTGTTTGGTCCTGTCTCTGTGTATGTGAACTCTTATCTTCATCCTCACGCAACCAAATATACTGAGCTGATAACTCGGAGATGTTTCACCTGGGCTCTCCCAAGACAACAAGCCAGGTGAGCAACGTCCTTCAGTTGATTACAGCCTTGGTATTCTTGTTCTTTCACATATTATGGAATCAGCCTCACTGGTACTGAGTCAGTGGACACAGACTGGCCCTAAAGACCAGTCGTCACAGACAGACCTGGCTGTCCAGGGAGGACCGGCTGTGTTCACTGTGCTCACAGAAGACAGTGGAGACAGAGACACACTTTTTACTGCACTCTAACAAATGTGCAGAAATGAGAACATTATTCTTCCACAAAATTCGACAGAAATATCAATAATTTGAAAGACAATCAGAAAGGGACAAACTCCATTACCTGTTAGGAGAAAAAACAAACTGCTGCTGCTGCATATTGGCAGCTCAATAGTAAACATCTGGCTTCTTGCCACAACTTCAGGGACATCGTGAAACACCGCCAGATATTTTTCTTTTGTCTTATTGACTGTTGTTGTTTGTTTGCTTGTTGAATTATTGTCATTTGAGTTATAATGTCGTCTTTATTCAGCTTTTTGAACGTATAGTAGAGAACTGGGATGAACGCATCAGAGGGGCGGGTGCGAAGTGTGAACCTGGACCTTTTATCTTGTTACGCTTGTAGTCCAGAAAGTTTTCTGTCCTGACCACTTTTACCGGAGATCAAACCAAAAAGACATTTCTTGACTTTGTAAGTAAAAAATACAAAATGGGAGTATTTTCCATTTGTACGGCTGTTTATTTGTTTTATTGTAAATGTATGTCTGCTAGATCTATCTGTAGGCTAACTATCAGTGAAGGTTTGATTTAAATGCAGGCTTCTGCTTGGTGCTGGCTAACAAAACATGGAGGGAGACAGTCTGTTATTAAATTATTTAAATATTTTACAATGGTGGTTGTTTGTCGCTCTGTTAGTAAAGATGTATTTATTTTGCTTTTGTTTGCTGGAAATGCCTGCAGGGTTAAGAGAGTGACAGGATAACTTAGCTTGAGTGATGACACACATGATTTGGAGGTGGAATGGACGTGATGTGTAAGTTAACCTACGTGATTATACACAAAGGAGTTTGATGCATTGGACTAATTTCAGACAGTTTTGACATTTTAACATGATACATTGATTTGAGATTAACGTGCTTAGAGGACTCAACTGAAGCATCAGTGAGTGTTAGATGCCAGAAATGTGACCTCTGTACTCGCTTTGTGGTCCATTTATCCAACCTGTGCGTTCGCCCTCCTCCTGTGAGACGTTCGGCCTGACAGACACCGGTGTGAAGAGATCAGCACAAAATCAGTTTACTTCCTGATTGCGTCCGACTCGTTCACCAAAGTCGAAAAACGTGGTTTAGTGGGAGAGAATGAGTGTCTCTTGTTCATAATGAAGTATGGTTCCTGCATCTCTGTGCAGAGAGAAACATAGAAAAAAGTGAGCCGTTCATCCTGGTTCTCCCCTACATGTATTTTTGATCGTAAACACATGTATCATATATATTTTTATTGTTGTATTTTTGTGTTTTGGCAATAAAAGCACTATCTTTTCTAACCAATAAAGCTGATTGAATTGAAATTGAAAGAGAGACTGTGGTGGATTTGATCGATCGGTGCTCTGTTATGTTGGACTGTTAGAGGAATGCTCAGTGTTCGATTACTCATGCCTGTAGAGTGTGTGGTGTGTGTGTGTGTGTGTGTGTGTGTGTGTGTGTGTGTGTGTGTGTGTGTGTGTGTGTGTGTGAGTGAGTGAGTGAGTGAGTGTGTGTGTGTGTGTGTGTGTGTGTGTGTGTGTGTGTGTGTGTGTGTGTCTGGTTCACTGTCATGTTTCTGTACATTAGAAACAGAAGAGACAGATGAACATTGTTGTGTTGATGAAACTACATCAGGTCATGTGACTCTACCTGTTCTCTGCAGAGAGCTCTTCCCATAGGACACATACTTCTTCAGCTCATTAAAGCAGGTCTGTGAAAAATACTTCTTCTCTGCTAACTGAGCTGTGTCTTTATTCAAGCTCTCTGTGGTGATGACAGCCTCTGGTTTAGCAGCGATCCATGTCCATGTTGTCATGTTCAACACCACCAAGTCTTCTCCATCATAGCCATACTGATGAAACGCTTTAACTTCTCCTGTCTCATCATCCCATTCACAACCATACATCCTCTGGAAGGTGTGGACACCTGAGAGAGAGAGAAAGAGAGAGAGAGTGAGAGAGAGAGATAAACTCTCAGTATCAAACAGCTGAACACTGTTGATGGAGAAAGGTTGGCCTATTGTGTGTGTGTGTGTGTGTGTGTGTGTGTGTGTGTGTGTGAGAGAGAGAGAGAGAGAGAGAGAGAGAGATAATCAGTGTACAGGGTTGTACAGCACCAAGTGGTTTTGGTCACCACCTATAAGCCAAATCAAATAAAATCAATCGTCCCCAGTGGACGACTGTACTTTAGCAAGTTTTCCCTTTACGCTTTTTGTTCATTGATTATCTGCTCTGGCTTTTCCAAATGTTTACACATATATGGTCATAAATAATGGTCCAAAATGATGTAAAATGTACATATTTGTGTGTGTGTGTGTGTGTGTGTGTGTGTGTGTGTGTGTGTGTACGTGAGAGACAGAGAGTGAGAGAATGTCTCTATGGGAGAGACAGAGAGGATCTCTGTGTGTGTGTGTGTGTGTGTGTGTGGGAGAGCGAGGGTTTGTGTGTGTGTGTGTGTGTGTGTGTGTTCGTGAGTGTGTGGGAGAGCGAGGGTTTGTGTGTGTGTGTGTGTGTGTGTGTGTGTGTGTGTGTGTGTGTGTGTGCATGTGTGTGTGCGTGCGTGCGTGCGTGTGTGTGTGTGTGTATCAGTGATGGAGGCTACATCTCTCTGAACAAAGCAGGATGAAAAACATTTCAGCAGAATAAAGTGAAACATAAACAAACCTCCAGTTTGCATAAAGCGCTGCTTATAGATCTCAATGTTGTCTTTGAAGATCTGCTGCTCCCTCAGACACCACTCAGTTAGTCTCTTCCAGAACTGTGGATCATCTGCTGTTGCGTTGATCATCCAGTCCTGTTTGGGTTCTGCTCTCATGGTGTTGCTGTCACAGTGAAACACCTGAACTCCATCAACAAACCAAACCTGCACATACTCTGTGCTGTTTGTGACTCCAGAGGATGTAGTCTGGAGATTCACAGAGTGAGTCACTGGAACAAACAGGGAAGAAACTCAGCTTTTGATTGACATGTTTAACACGTGTGAAGCAGGCGTGGTCAAGAGAGGCTGTTATGAGGTGAGTCATGCATTCAGTCAGTCAGGAACAGAAAGGTTCCGCTTAAAGCTAATTTATACTAACTGCGGAGTGTCCGGTTTTCGCGGAGCGGAGGCTCTGTGCGGCGAGCGCGGCGCTCCGCACAGGCTCGGATCTCCGCGCACGGATCTCCGCGCTCCTCTCAAAAAATGTTACTCTGCGGAGCCCGCCGCGAGCTCGTGCAGTCAATTCTGAGGCTATGATTGGCTAATGTTTGCTATGGTTTGTATAGGGAAGAAGCCTCCACAAACTGTGACCGGCGAAATCAGTGCAAAATGAACGGGTTTGAGCATCGCCACATGAGTGAGGGAGCAACATGATCCTTTTCTCACAGTCATGAGAGGGCCCATTTTAGAGTGAATAGCCTACAATTTACTACGTCAATAAAAATGATTTGAGATCGAAAAAATGAAATGCAAAGCACAAAAACAAGAAGACAACAAACTTACTTGCTAAAAACAAACTGAAAATAGCCTAGAATTGCACTAGGATTGATTATTTGCCAATATAAATCAGGAACACACACGGAAGAACTGATGTTACATTTGCATTCTCGCTAAAAACACAAGCCTGAAGGGGGATTCTCCGCTCTCTGCAGACACTGCACTCCTACCGTATTTACCATAAAAGGATGTGCCTCTGCGGAGAGAACGGTCTTGCCATGAACCCCGCGGACACCGGACACTCCGCAGTGAGTATAAATTTGCTTTTATTTCAGGCTCGCTTTGTCAGATGCCTTCTCTTTCATGACGGGGTGGTGTTTGAATCATGCTGCTTTAATGTTCACCCCGCCCACTTGGGACGCTAGCTTAATTACAACGAGCGCACCTAGACACACACACACACACACACACACACACACACATGGGCGGCAACGCAGGACCCACACTTTAAACCAAGGGCTGAAAGGAAATCACTATAACAGCTGGATAAGGTTTACTAGTCTTGTCTTAATCACCATGTTCACATAGTTAACTGATAAGGTTTACTAGTCTTGTCTTAATCATGACCATGTTCACATAGTTAACTGATAAGGTTTACTAGTCTTGTCTTAATCACCATGTTCACATAGTTAACTGATAAGGTTTACTAGTCTTGTCTTAATCACCATGTTCACATAGTTAACTGATAAGGTTTACTAGTCGTGTCTTAATCACCATGTTCACATAGTTAACTGATAAGATTTACTAGTCTTGTCTTAATCACCATGTTCACATAGTTAACTGATAAGGTTTACTAGTCTTGTCTTAATCACCATGTTCACATAGTTAACTGATAAGGTTTACTAGTCTTGTCTTAATCACCATGTTCACATAGTTAACTGATACTAGTCTTGTATTAATCACCATGTTCACATAGTTAACTGATAAGGTTTACTAGTCTTGTCTTAGCATGACCATGTTCACATAGTTAACTGATAAGGTTTACTAGTCTTGTCTTAATCACCATGTTCACATAGTTAACTGATAAGGTTTACTAGTCTTGTCTTAATCACCATGTTCACATAGTTAACTGATACTAGTCTTGTCTTAATCACCATGTTCACATAGTTAACTGATAAGATTTACTAGTCTTGTCTTAATCATGACCATGTTCACATAGTTAACTGATAAGGTTTACTAGTCTTGTCTTAATCACCATGTTCACATAGTTAACTGATAAGGTTTACTAGTCTTGTCTTAATCACCATGTTCACATAGTTAACTGATAAGGTTTACTAGTCTTGTCTTAATCACCATGTTCACATAGTTAACTGATACTAGTCTTGTCTTAATCACCATGTTCACATAGTTAACTGATAAGGTTTACTAGTCTTGTCTTAATCATGACCATGTTCACATAGTTAACTGATAAGGTTTACTAGTCTTGTCTTAATCACCATGTTCACATAGTTAACTGATAAGGTTTACTAGTCTTGTCTTAATCACCATGTTCACATAGTTAACTGATACTAGTCTTGTCTTAATCACCATGTTCACATAGTTAACTGATAAGGTTTACTAGTCTTGTCTTAATCACCATGTTCACATAGTTAACTGATAAGGTTTACTAGTCTTGTCTTAATCACCATGCTCACATAGTTAACTGATAAGGTTTACTAGTCTTGTCTTAATCACCATGTTCACATAGTTAACTGATAAGGTATACTAGGCTTGTCTTAATCATGACCATGTTCACATAGTTAACTGATAAGGTTCACTAGTCTTGTCTTAATCACCATGTTCACACAGTTAACTGATAAGGTTTACTAGTCTTGTCTTAATCATGACCATGTTCACACAGTTAACTGATAAGGTTTACTAGTCTTGTCTTAAGCACCATGTTCACACAGTTAACTGATAAGGTTTACTAGTCTTGTCTTAATCACCATGTTCACATAGTTAACTGATAAGGTTTACTAGTCTTGTTTTAATCGTGACCATGTTCACATAGTTAACTAATAAGGTTCTTGTCTTAATCACCATGTTCACATAGTTAACTGATAAGGTTTACTAGTCTTGTCTTAATCACCATGTTCACATAGTTAACTGATAAGGTTTACTAGTCTTGTCTTAATCATGACCATGTTCACATAGTTAACTGATAAGGTTTACTAGTCTTGTCTTAATCAACATGTTCACATAGTAAACTGATAAGGTTTACTAGTCTTGTCTTAATCACCATGTTCACATAACTGATAAGGTTTACTAGTCTTGTCCTAATCACCATGTTCACATAGTTAACTGATAAGGTTTACTAGTCTTGTCTTAATCACCATGTTCACATAACTGATAAGGTTTACTAGTCTTGTCTTAATCACCATGTTCACATAGTTAACTGATAAGGTTTACTAGTCTTGTCTTACTCACCATGTTCACATAGTTAACTGATAAGGTTTACTAGTCTTGTCTTAATCATGACCATGTTCACATAGTTAACTGATAAGGTTTACTAGTCTTGTCTTAATCACCATGTTAATAATAATAATAATAATAATAATAATAATAGATGGGACTTATATAGCGCTTTTCCAGGGCTCAAAGACGCTTTACAATAGGCTAAACAAAACTAAACACTGAGGGGGGCGGGGGGAGACGTTAGTGAACATATAACGACAGAGATTACACTAAACACTGAGTACTATGTGGGGGGGGGGGGCGATAGTGGTGGGACAAGACAGTAGACAGAGACAGCACACAAGCAAGGATAGGGGGAGGGAGCAGAGGGACTAAGGGAAGGCGGTGGAAAAGAGATGGGTTTTGAGGCGGGAGTGGAAGACTGTGAGGGACTCTGATGTTCTGATGTCTTGGGGGAGGGCGTTCCAGAGTCTGGGAGCTGCCCGAGAGAAAGCTCTGTCCCCAAAGCTGCGGAGTTTGGACTTGGGGGTGGAAAGGAGGTCGGCTGAGGAGGATCTGAGGGACCGGGAGGGTTGGTAGGGGGAGAGGAGATCTGTGAGGTAAGGGGGGGCCAGTTTATGAAGGGCTTTGTAAGTGATGACCAGGATTTTATAGTTGATGCGGTAGGGGATGGGAAGCCAGTGGAGTTCTTTGAGGACAGGGGTGATGTGGTGCCAGGATTTGGTGTGGGTGAGGAGTCGAGCTGCTGCATTCTGAACCAGTTGGAGTCTGTTGATGAGGGTGGAGTTGATGCCGTGGAGGAGTGAGTTGCAGTAATCCAGGCGGGAGGAGATGAAGGCGTGAATGAGAGTTTCAGCAGTGGAGTGTGAGAGGGAGGGGCGAATTTTGGCAATGTTACGGAGGTGGTAGAAGGAGGATTTGACAATTTGACGGATGTGGGGTTCAAGGGAAAGGGTGGGGTCAATGATGACACCAAGATTGCGTGCCTGGGAGGAAGGGGAAACAGTGGTGTTGTCGATGGTGAGGGTGGGGTTGTTGGTTTTGGAGAGAGTGGACTTGGAGCCGATGAGGAGAAGTTCTGTTTTATTGCTGTTGAGTTGTAAAAAGTTTTCTTGCATCCAGGATTTAATGGCAGACAGGCAGGAGTTGATGTGGGAGAGGGGTGGGTTGTGGGGGGAGGTGGTGCTGAGGTAGATCTGAGTGTCGTCGGCATAACAGTGAAAGTCCAGGTTGAAGTGACGGAGGATCTGACCGAGGGGGAGGATGTAAGTGATGAACAGAAATGGACCGAGTACAGAACCTTGGGGGACACCGTGTGAAACTATAGAGGGAGCAGAGGAGTGGTTGTGTAGGGAAATGAACTGAGAACGGTTGGAGAGGTAGGAGTGAATCCACCTGAGTGCAGTACCTTCGATACCGAGATCTTCCAATCTGGAGAGCAGGATGTTATGGTTCACGGTATCGAAGGCTGCACTCAGGTCGAGGAGGATGAGGATGGTGAGGGATCCGGAGTCGGCAGAGGTGAGGAGGTCGTTGAAGACTTTAAGGAGTGCTGTTTCAGTGCTGTGGAGGGGGCGGAAACCAGATTGGAGGGGTTCGAATAGGTCATTGGAGTGCAGGTGGTGTTGAAGTTGGGTGGCTACTATGCGTTCCAGGGTTTTTGAGAGGAAGGGGAGGTTGGAGATAGGCCGGTAGTGATTGAGGCAGGATGGGTCAAGACCAGGTTTCTTGAGGATGGGAGTGACAGCAGCAGTTTTGAAAGCAGAGGGGACAGTGCCATGGGAGAGTGAGGAGTTGAAGAGGTTTGTGAGGTAGGGGCAGATGACAGGAAGGCATGATTTAAGAAGGGGGGTGGGGAGGGGGTCAAGGGAGCAGGTAGTGGGTTTGGATGAGCTGATGAGTTTGGAGACGGTGGAGGCAGTGACAGGGGTGAACCGGGAAAGACGGCGGTGGGGGGGGAGGCTAGGTAAGGCAAGCGGGATGGAGAGGAGAGAAGCAGGGGTAGGGGCAGCTGGGGGGGACAGAGGGGACAGTGATTGGTAGATGGTAGTGATTTTGTCAGCAAAGAAGTGAAGGAAAGCAGTGCATTGTTCAGATGAGGAGGTAGGGAAGGCGTCGGTGCGGGGCTTGAGGAGGCTGTTGACGGTGGAAAAGAGGGTTTTGGGATTACGGCTGGGATCGTTGATGATGGAGGAAAAATAGACAGACTTGGCGGCAGTGAGGGCATCTTTGTAAGTTGAGAGGTGGAGTTTGTAGGCTTCGAGGTGAACGGTGAGTGGTGTTTTCATGATGAGTCTTTCCAATTGGCGGCCGGTCTGTTTGAGTGTGCGGAGTTGAGGTGTGAACCAAGGTGCAGAGGTAGTGAAGGAGACGGTTTTTGTTTTGAGAGGGGCCAGCAGGTTGAGGGAAGCAGATAGTGTGTTGTTGAGGTTGTTTGTGAGATCATCAGGTGAGGTGGGGGGAGGTTCCTGGGGGAGAGTGTTGGAGATCAGATCGGAGAGTTGGAGGGGGTCAATGGATTTTATTTTCCGGAAGGTGATTTGCCTGAGGATCTGTGGACGTGGGGTTGGGGATGGGACAGTGAACTGGATGATGCTATGGTCTGACAGAGGGAATGGGGACGGATGGATGTTGTGGACTGGTAGATTGAGGGAGCAGACGAGATCGAGGATGTGGCCTTTGACATGGGTGGGGAAAGTGACGTGCTGGGTGAGGTTGAAGTTGTCCAGTAAGGTGGTGAATTCAGAGGTGAACTTGGAGGTTGGTGAGTCGATGTGAATGTTGAAGTCGCCGAGGAGCAGTAGACGGGAGGAGAGGGATGAGGCAATTGTGAGAAGTTCAGACAGTTCACATAGTTAACTGATAAGGTTTACTAGTCTTGTCTTAATCACCATGTTCACATAGTTAACTGATAAGGTTTATTAGTCGTGTCTTAATCACCATGTTCACATAGTTAACTGATAAGGTTTACTAGTCGTGTCTTAATCACCATGTTCACATAGTTAACTGATAAGGTTTACTAGTCTTGTCTTAATCACCATGTTCACATAGTTAACTGATAAGGTTTACTAGTCTTGTCTTAATCACCATGTTCACATAGTTAACTGATAAGGTTTACTAGTCTTGTCTTAATCACCATGTTCACATAGTTAACTGATAAGGTTTACTAGTCTTGTCTTAATCACCATGTTCACATAGTTAACTGATACTAGTCTTGTCTTAATCACCATGTTCACATAGTTAACTGATAAGGTTTACTAGTCTTGTCTTAGCATGACCATGTTCACATAGTTAACTGATAAGGTTTACTAGTCTTGTCTTAATCACCATGTTCACATAGTTAACTGATACTAGTCTTGTCTTACTCACCATGTTCACATAGTTAACTGATAAGGTTTACTAGTCTTGTCTTAATCATGACCATGTTCACATAGTTAACTGATAAGGTTTACTAGTCTTGTCTTAATCACCATGTTCACATAGTTAACTGATAAGGTTTACTAGTCTTGTCTTAATCACCATGTTCACATAGTTAACTGATACTAGTCTTGTCTTAATCACCATGTTCACATAGTTAACTGATAAGGTTTACTAGTCTTGTCTTAATCACCATGTTCACATAGTTAACTGATAAGGTTTACTAGTCTTGTCTTAATCACCATGTTCACATAGTTAACTGATAAGGTTTACTAGTCTTGTCTTAATCACCATGTTCACATAGTTAACTGATAAGGTTTACTAGTCTTGTCTTAATCACCATGTTCACATAGTTAACTGATAAGGTTTACTAGTCTTGTCTTAATCACCATGTTCACATAGTTAACTGATACTAGTCTTGTCTTAATCACCATGTTCACATAGTTAACTGATAAGGTTTACTAGTCTTGTCTTAGCATGACCATGTTCACATAGTTAACTGATAAGGTTTACTAGTCTTGTCTTAATCACCATGTTCACATAGTTAACTGATACTAGTCTTGTCTTACTCACCATGTTCACATAGTTAACTGATAAGGTTTACTAGTCTTGTCTTAATCATGACCATGTTCACATAGTTAACTGATAAGGTTTACTAGTCTTGTCTTAATCACCATGTTCACATAGTTAACTGATAAGGTTTACTAGTCTTGTCTTAATCACCATGTTCACATAGTTAACTGATACTAGTCTTGTCTTAATCACCATGTTCACATAGTTAACTGATAAGGTTTACTAGTCTTGTCTTAATCACCATGTTCACATAGTTAACTGATAAGGTTTACTAGTCTTGTCTTAATCACCATGCTCACATAGTTAACTGATAAGGTTTACTAGTCTTGTCTTAATCACCATGTTCACATAGTTAACTGATAAGGTATACTAGTCTTGTCTTAATCATGACCATGTTCACATAGTTAACTGATAAGGTTCACTAGTCTTGTCTTAATCACCATGTTCACACAGTTAACTGATAAGGTTTACTAGTCTTGTTTTAATCGTGACCATGTTCACATAGTTAACTAATAAGGTTCTTGTCTTAATCACCATGTTCACATAGTTAACTGATAAGGTTTACTAGTCTTGTCTTAATCACCATGTTCACATAGTTAACTGATAAGGTTTACTAGTCTTGTCTTAATCATGACCATGTTCACATAGTTAACTGATAAGGTTTACTAGTCTTGTCTTAATCACCATGTTCACATAGTAAACTGATAAGGTTTACTAGTCTTGTCTTAATCACCATGTTCACATAACTGATAAGGTTTACTAGTCTTGTCCTAATCACCATGTTCACATAGTTAACTGATAAGGTTTACTAGTCTTGTCTTAATCACCATGTTCACATAACTGATAAGGTTTACTAGTCTTCTCTTAATCACCATGTTCACATAGTTAACTGATAAGGTTTACTAGTCTTGTCTTAATCACCATGTTCACATAGTTAACTGATAAGGTTTACTAGTCTTGTCTTAATCATGACCATGTTCACATAGTTAACTGATAAGGTTTACTAGTCTTGTCTTAATCACCATGTTCACATAGTTAACTGATAAGGTTTACTAGTCTTGTCTTAATCACCATGTTCACATAGTTAACTGATAAGGTTTACTAGTCGTGTCTTAATCACCATGTTCACATAGTTAACTGATAAGGTTTACTAGTTGTGTCTTAATCACCATGTTCACATAGTTAACTGATAAGGTTTACTAGTCTTGTCTTAATCACCATGTTCACATAGTTAACTGATAAGGTTTACTAGTCTTGTCTTAATCACCATGTTCACATAGTTAACTGATAAGGTTTACTAGTATTGTCTTAATCACCATGTTCACATAGTTAACTGATAAGGTTTACTAGTCTTGTCTTAATCACCATGTTCACATAGTTAACTGATACTAGTCTTGTCTTAATCACCATGTTCACATAGTTAACTGATAAGGTTTACTAGTCTTGTCTTAGCATGACCATGTTCACATAGTTAACTGATAAGGTTTACTAGTCTTGTCTTAATCACCATGTTCACATAGTTAACTGATACTAGTCTTGTCTTAATCACCATGTTCACATAGTTAACTGATAAGGTTTACTAGTCTTGTCTTAATCATGACCATGTTCACATAGTTAACTGATAAGGTTTACTAGTCTTGTCTTAATCACCATGTTCACATAACTGATAAGGTTTACTAGTCTTGTCCTAATCACCATGTTCACATAGTTAACTGATAAGGTTTACTAGTCTTGTCTTAATCACCATGTTCACATAACTGATAAGGTTTACTAGTCTTGTCTTAATCACCATGTTCACATAGTTAACTGATAAGGTTTACTAGTCTTGTCTTAATCACCATGTTCACATAGTTAACTGATAAGGTTTACTAGTCTTGTCTTAATCATGACCATGTTCACATAGTTAACTGATAAGGTTTACTAGTCTTGTCTTAATCACCATGTTCACATAGTTAACTGATAAGGTTTACTAGTCTTGTCTTAATCACCATGTTCACATAGTTAACTGATAAGGTTTATTAGTCGTGTCTTAATCACCATGTTCACATAGTTAACTGATAAGGTTTACTAGTCGTGTCTTAATCACCATGTTCACATAGTTAACTGATAAGGTTTACTAGTCTTGTCTTAATCACCATGTTCACATAGTTAACTGATAAGGTTTACTAGTCTTGTCTTAATCACCATGTTCACATAGTTAACTGATAAGGTTTACTAGTCTTGTCTTAATCACCATGTTCACATAGTTAACTGATAAGGTTTACTAGTCTTGTCTTAATCACCATGTTCACATAGTTAACTGATACTAGTCTTGTCTTAATCACCATGTTCACATAGTTAACTGATAAGGTTTACTAGTCTTGTCTTAGCATGACCATGTTCACATCGTTAACTGATAAGGTTTACTAGTCTTGTCTTAATCACCATGTTCACATAGTTAACTGATACTAGTCTTGTCTTACTCACCATGTTCACATAGTTAACTGATAAGGTTTACTAGTCTTGTCTTAATCATGACCATGTTCACATAGTTAACTGATAAGGTTTACTAGTCTTGTCTTAATCACCATGTTCACATAGTTAACTGATAAGGTTTACTAGTCTTGTCTTAATCACCATGTTCACATAGTTAACTGATACTAGTCTTGTCTTAATCACCATGTTCACATAGTTAACTGATAAGGTTTACTAGTCTTGTCTTAATCACCATGTTCACATAGTTAACTGATAAGGTTTACTAGTCTTGTCTTAATCACCATGCTCACATAGTTAACTGATAAGGTTTACTAGTCTTGTCTTAATCACCATGTTCACATAGTTAACTGATAAGGTATACTAGTCTTGTCTTAATCATGACCATGTTCACATAGTTAACTGATAAGGTTCACTAGTCTTGTCTTAATCACCATGTTCACACAGTTAACTGATAAGGTTTACTAGTCTTGTTTTAATCGTGACCATGTTCACATAGTTAACTAATAAGGTTCTTGTCTTAATCACCATGTTCACATAGTTAACTGATAAGGTTTACTAGTCTTGTCTTAATCACCATGTTCACATAGTTAACTGATAAGGTTTACTAGTCTTGTCTTAATCATGACCATGTTCACATAGTTAACTGATAAGGTTTACTAGTCTTGTCTTAATCACCATGTTCACATAGTAAACTGATAAGGTTTACTAGTCTTGTCTTAATCACCATGTTCACATAACTGATAAGGTTTACTAGTCTTGTCCTAATCACCATGTTCACATAGTTAACTGATAAGGTTTACTAGTCTTGTCTTAATCACCATGTTCACATAACTGATAAGGTTTACTAGTCTTCTCTTAATCACCATGTTCACATAGTTAACTGATAAGGTTTACTAGTCTTGTCTTAATCACCATGTTCACATAGTTAACTGATAAGGTTTACTAGTCTTGTCTTAATCATGACCATGTTCACATAGTTAACTGATAAGGTTTACTAGTCTTGTCTTAATCACCATGTTCACATAGTTAACTGATAAGGTTTACTAGTCTTGTCTTAATCACCATGTTCACATAGTTAACTGATAAGGTTTACTAGTCGTGTCTTAATCACCATGTTCACATAGTTAACTGATAAGGTTTACTAGTTGTGTCTTAATCACCATGTTCACATAGTTAACTGATAAGGTTTACTAGTCTTGTCTTAATCACCATGTTCACATAGTTAACTGATAAGGTTTACTAGTCTTGTCTTAATCACCATGTTCACATAGTTAACTGATAAGGTTTACTAGTATTGTCTTAATCACCATGTTCACATAGTTAACTGATAAGGTTTACTAGTCTTGTCTTAATCACCATGTTCACATAGTTAACTGATACTAGTCTTGTCTTAATCACCATGTTCACATAGTTAACTGATAAGGTTTACTAGTCTTGTCTTAGCATGACCATGTTCACATAGTTAACTGATAAGGTTTACTAGTCTTGTCTTAATCACCATGTTCACATAGTTAACTGATACTAGTCTTGTCTTAATCACCATGTTCACATAGTTAACTGATAAGGTTTACTAGTCTTGTCTTAATCATGACCATGTTCACATAGTTAACTGATAAGGTTTACTAGTCTTGTCTTAATCACCATGTTCACATAACTGATAAGGTTTACTAGTCTTGTCCTAATCACCATGTTCACATAGTTAACTGATAAGGTTTACTAGTCTTGTCTTAATCACCATGTTCACATAACTGATAAGGTTTACTAGTCTTGTCTTAATCACCATGTTCACATAGTTAACTGATAAGGTTTACTAGTCTTGTCTTAATCACCATGTTCACATAGTTAACTGATAAGGTTTACTAGTCTTGTCTTAATCATGACCATGTTCACATAGTTAACTGATAAGGTTTACTAGTCTTGTCTTAATCACCATGTTCACATAGTTAACTGATAAGGTTTACTAGTCTTGTCTTAATCACCATGTTCACATAGTTAACTGATAAGGTTTACTAGTCGTGTCTTAATCACCATGTTCACATAGTTAACTGATAAGGTTTACTAGTCGTGTCTTAATCACCATGTTCACATAGTTAACTGATAAGGTTTACTAGTCTTGTCTTAATCACCATGTTCACATAGTTAACTGATAAGGTTTACTAGTCTTGTCTTAATCACCATGTTCACATAGTTAACTGATAAGGTTTACTAGTCTTGTCTTAATCACCATGTTCACATAGTTAACTGATAAGGTTTACTAGTCTTGTCTTAATCACCATGTTCACATAGTTAACTGATACAAGTCTTGTCTTAATCACCATGTTCACATAGTTAACTGATAAGGTTTACTAGTCTTGTCTTAGCATGACCATGTTCACATAGTTAACTGATAAGGTTTACTAGTCTTGTCTTAATCACCATGTTCACATAGTTAACTGATACTAGTCTTATCTTACTCACCATGTTCACATAGGTAACTGATAAGGTTTACTAGTCTTGTCTTAATCATGACCATGTTCACATAGTTAACTGATAAGGTTTACTAGTCTTGTCTTAATCACCATGTTCACATAGTTAACTGATAAGGTTTACTAGTCTTGTCTTAATCACCATGTTCACATAGTTAACTGATACTAGTCTTGTCTTAATCACCATGTTCACATAGTTAACTGATAAGGTTTACTAGTCTTGTCTTAATCACCATGTTCACATAGTTAACTGATAAGGTTTACTAGTCTTGTCTTAATCACCATGCTCACATAGTTAACTGATAAGGTTTACTAGTCTTGTCTTAATCACCATGTTCACATAGTTAACTGATAAGGTATACTAGTCTTGTCTTAATCATGACCATGTTCACATAGTTAACTGATAAGGTTCACTAGTCTTGTCTTAATCACCATGTTCACACAGTTAACTGATAAGGTTTACTAGTCTTGTTTTAATCGTGACCATGTTCACATAGTTAACTAATAAGGTTCTTGTCTTAATCACCATGTTCACATAGTTAACTGATAAGGTTTACTAGTCTTGTCTTAATCACCATGTTCACATAGTTAACTGATAAGGTTTACTAGTCTTGTCTTAATCATGACCATGTTCACATAGTTAACTGATAAGGTTTACTAGTCTTGTCTTAATCACCATGTTCACATAGTAAACTGATAAGGTTTACTAGTCTTGTCTTAATCACCATGTTCACATAACTGATAAGGTTTACTAGTCTTGTCCTAATCACCATGTTCACATAGTTAACTGATAAGGTTTACTAGTCTTGTCTTAATCACCATGTTCACATAACTGATAAGGTTTACTAGTCTTGTCTTAATCACCATGTTCACATAGTTAACTGATAAGGTTTACTAGTCTTGTCTTAATCACCATGTTCACATAGTTAACTGATAAGGTTTACTAGTCTTGTCTTAATCATGACCATGTTCACATAGTTAACTGATAAGGTTTACTAGTCTTGTCTTAATCACCATGTTCACATAGTTAACTGATAAGGTTTACTAGTCTTGTCTTAATCACCATGTTCACATAGTTAACTGATAAGGTTTACTAGTCGTGTCTTAATCACCATGTTCACATAGTTAACTGATAAGGTTTACTAGTTGTGTCTTAATCACCATGTTCACATAGTTAACTGATAAGGTTTACTAGTCTTGTCTTAATCACCATGTTCACATAGTTAACTGATAAGGTTTACTAGTCTTGTCTTAATCACCATGTTCACATAGTTAACTGATAAGGTTTACTAGTCTTGTCTTAATCACCATGTTCACATAGTTAACTGATAAGGTTTACTAGTCTTGTCTTAATCACCATGTTCACATAGTTAACTGATACTAGTCTTGTCTTAATCACCATGTTCACATAGTTAACTGATAAGGTTTACTAGTCTTGTCTTAGCATGACCATGTTCACATAGTTAACTGATAAGGTTTACTAGTCTTGTCTTAATCACCATGTTCACATAGTTAACTGATAAGGTTTACTAGTCTTGTCTTAATCACCATGTTCACATAGTTAACTGATACTAGTCTTGTCTTAATCACCATGTTCACATAGTTAACTGATAAGGTTTACTAGTCTTGTCTTAATCATGACCATGTTCACATAGTTAACTGATAAGGTTTACTAGTCTTGTCTTAATCACCATGTTCACATAGTTAACCGGTAAGGTTTACTAGTCTTGTCTTAATCACCATGTTCACATAGTTAACTGATAAGGTTTACTAGTCTTGTCTTAATCACCATGTTCACATAGTTAACTGATAAGGTTTACTAGTCTTGTCTTAATCACCATGTTCACATAGTTAACTGATACTAGTCTTGTCTTAATCACCATGTTCACATAGTTAACTGATAAGGTTTACTAGTCTTGTCTTAATCATGACCATTAGGGCTGTGCCGATTAATCGTATAATCGATGCATCGCGATTAGTCACGTGACGATTAAAATCGATTCACAATGTTCGATTATCGATTTGCAAAAAATTGCATTTTTTTTTTTTTTTTTGCAATTCTTTTTGCTTTATTTGCAAAAAATACGGTATTTCGCCCGGAAAGCAGTTCCTTAACTGTAAAACGAGACCAAAACCGAAGTACTGGAAACTGGAATCACTGAAGAAAGCATGCAGGGTGGCTGTAACATGTGATGCGTGGACTTCAGTCGCAACTGAAGATAATGGAGGTACATTTGTTTGTTTACTTTAATTGGATACTACTTAAATGGATACTGACAAATATACCTTGCTTAAAAAAAATCCTGTTTGGTGAAAAAGATGCATCGAAAATCGTGATTAATCGTAATCGTTTAATAATCGAATCGTAGCACCCTTAATCGTAATCGAATCGAATCGTGAGGTGCCTAAGGTGGCACACCCCTAATGACCATGTTCACATAGTTAACTGATAAGGTTTACTAGTCTTGTCTTAATCATGACCTTGTTCACATAGTTAACTGATAAGGTTTACTAGTCTTGTCTTAATCACCATGTTCACATAGTTAACTGATAAGGTTTACTAGTCTTGTCTTAATCATGACATTGTTCACATAGTTAACTGATAAGGTTTACTAGTCTTGTCTTAATCATGACCATGTTCACATAGTTAACTGATAAGGTTTACTAGTCTTGTCTTAATCTTGACATTGTTCACATAGTTAACTGATAAGGTTTACTAGTCTTGTCTTAATCATGACCATGTTCACATAGTTAACTGATAAGGTTTACTAGTCTTGTCTTAATCATGACATTGTTCACATAGTTAACTGATAAGGTGTACTAGTCTTGTCTTAATCATGACCATGTTCACATAGTTAACTGATAAGGTTTACTAGTCTTGTCTTAATCATGACCATGTTCACATAGTTAACTGATAATGTGGATGGGGTAACATGACCAGGGTTTTATTGACAGATGATGAAGTTGTGTGAGCTAGCTTGTCGAAAACTGTGCATTTCTCTGTTTGTACTTGATGCACTTTAAGTGTTTAGACAAATTGTTCATTGCACTTGTGACAACGTGAATTGTCACCATGACTCGAGTGAAGTACAAACACTTTTGAACGCTTCGTTCCCTCTCTGCCATTTCCCTTTCACTTGTGAGCTGTGGTCTCCTGCCTGCTTTGCCTTCAGCATGTGTGTATGTATGTGTCAGGCACGTGCAGAGGGGGGCGCTAGGAGGAGTACCTGCCCGCTTCCCCCTGATGCCCAAAGTGTCCTTTTTGATTATTATTTTTTTACAGTGAAGGCATGCCCAGCACCCTTCAAGAAGAACTTATAACAATAAA
>NC_139643.1:19430769-19478269 GCF_964638095.1 Poromitra crassiceps
CTCCATCTCTCCTCCAGAACAACATGGCTCTGTCAGGGTAGAAACCTGTAGCGTGGCAGCTGACTGGAGAGGAGGGAGACTTCTGGAGGAGAGACACCGAGGGAAGCTCTGGAGAGAGAGAGAGAGAGAGAGAGAGAGGGAGTGAGAGAGAGAGGGAGAGAGAGAGGGGGGAGAGAGAGAGTGAGAGAGAGAGAGGGAGAGAGAGAGAGGGTGACGGGTATGAGAAATATGATGGTATTATTGGAGCAAAGTAACTGCACACCTGTGGCAGTGACTTTATAGTTGTAGAACATAGTCACACATCTGTATCAGTACATTTGTAAAGCAGATTTCTCTGTGACTTCAGATCCACTGATACAGATTTGTGACTACATTCGACAACTACAAAGTCACTGTCACAGGTGTGCAGTTACTTTGCTCCAATAATTTAATAGAGAAAGAGAGAGAGAGAGAGAGAGAGAGAGATACAGAAACAAGTGCAAGTGAGGAAGAGGGAGAGAGAGAAAAGAAAGAGAGGAAGAGAGATAGAAAGACAAAGATGTGTGTAAAGTTAACAAAAACATGCCAGTTGCATGTACAGTGTGTGTGTGTGTGTGTGTGTGTGTGTGTGTGTGTGTGTGTGTGTGTGTGTGTGTGTGTGTGTGTGTGTGTGTGTGTGTGTGTGTGTGTGTGTGTGTGTGTGTGTGTGTGTGTGTGTGTGTGTGTGTGTGTGTGTGTGTGTGTGTGTGTGCTGGTTCATATTCACTGTCATGTTTCTGTACATTATAAACAGAAGAGACAGATGAACATTGTTGTGTTGATGAAACTACATCATGTCATGTGACTCTACCTGTTCTCTGCAGAGTGCTCTTCTCCTGTCCCATCATTCCATTCACAGCCAGACATCCACTGGACGGTGTGGACACCTGAGAGAGAGAGAGAGAGAGAGAGAGGGAGAGAGAGAGAGAGAGAGAGGAAAACCCTCAGTATCAAACAGCTGAACACTGTTGATGGAGAAAGGTGGCCTATGATGTGAGAGAGACAGACAGAGGGTGGCAGAGACTGCTGTCAAACAGATCCCAACAGAGTCACTATCCTCTTTACCACTGCGACCAACACACAGTCTATCCACACACACACACACACACACACACACACACACACACACACACACACACACACACACACACACACACACACACACACACACACACACACACACACACACACACACACATGTGTGAGAGAGAGAGAGAGAGTAATGGAGGCTACATATCTCTGCTAATTTACAACCAAGTTAAAAAAAATCAGCAGAATTACAAACATAAACAAACCTCCAGTTTGGTTGAAGAGCTGCTTCACAATCTCCAGTTCAGCTTTAAAGATCTCCTGGCTCTTCAGACACTCCTCAGTCCTCCTCTGCCAGTACTGTGGATCATCTGCTGTTGTGTTGATCATCCAGTCCTGTTTGGGTTCTGCTCTCATGGTGTTGCTGTCACAGTGAAGCACCTGAACTCCATCAACAAACCAAACCTCCACAAACTCTGTGCTGTTTGTGACTCCAGAGGATCCAGTGCTGAGAAACTTCAGGGAGTGAGTCACTGTGGGACAAACAGGGAAGAAACTCAGCTTTTGAGTTAGATTTTTTAAATACATGTGTAACAACATGTGACAGGTAGGACCTGCCCAATAGATAATCAATGTCACCTGTGAGCTACTGAGGGCATAATACAATTGTGCCTGTGGCCTCGTGCCTACGACTGAATCACAGCAGTGACGATATTAGACAACAACAGCACGACCTCAAGTGTGATATTGCTTTTATACAACAGTTCTATTAAACAAAGCTGATTAAAAAAATGGCAAAAAGTGGAGAAAATACAGTATATGATTTCTCTATTTATTCCTCCACCAACAAAAATAGTCCCCTCAGCTTTCTGCTTTGCCGAAAATGTAACCTAATCAGCCTAATTAATTGCAGGCTGTCTACTTTTTGTCATACACATTGATGTGAAGCGTTTTGTTGATTAGGGCAGCTGCATGTGAAGCGGAGTGATCTACACACAGTGAAGTGCGTTATCGTGAAATATCGGCACTGGTAGGATCCCTCTTGTCCAATCAAATTGCCCGGCTGGAACTACCTGTTGTATAAATACATATATAAATATATATATATATATATATATATATATATATATATATATATATATATATATATATATATATATATATATATATATATATGTATGGAGAGAGAGAGAATTTGTAGTTGGGTTGATGCAATAACATAGCCTTATTCTTACTATTTTGTTTGATTGCCCTATATCCTTTTTTAATGCTGTTGCTTGGTTTCAGGCTCATTGCCGGGGGGAAGCAGTCTCTGTTGGTTCACTGGTATGAGCAGGAGATAGCATCGGTGTTTAGTTTACTTCATACTTTGGTTTGGACTTTGGACTCACTAACGTGTGTAAATTGGTTTGCAGTGCACTGAGTTATTTTCACGTCTACTCCCTGGCCCTGGTGGTAGTATAGTCACATTGCTCCGGTGCGTCTGTGCCTCTCTCTCGCCTTAGTTGATTTTAAACAATAGCACTTATCTGAATTCAAATAAAGCAACTTCTATATATTTTATACTGAAACACACGTTTCTGTTTGGTTCATTTAACATGCGTGGGTCTCATTAGTTGATACTATGCAATTGTATTGTTGAGACTGAGAGTACCCAACTGTTCACAAACACAACAAAGAATCCCCAAATCTCTATCAGCTCTGAGACCACTCTTACATGGGTTCCTCTTGATCACTGCTGGGTCCAGTTTGGTGATGATGTCCTTGACACCAGTGAGCTGAAACACACACTCGTACTTCCCCCAGTCTTCAGGTTTGACTGATGAAACGTTCAGCTGAACGCTCGTCTGGAAGGTTCCATCGTGGTTGGGGAGAATCTCTCCCTGGCCCATGAGGTCCTGAAGCTTCTCTCCATCTCTCCTCCAGAACAACATGTCTCTGTCTGGGTAGAAACCTGTAGCATGGCAGGTGACTGGAGAGGAGGGAGACTTCTGGAGGAGAGACACCGAGGGAAGAACTGGAGAGAGAGAGAGGGGGGGGTGCAATGCAAGGAGGGAGTGGAGAAAAATTGTGGGAGGGGTGGAAGATGCAGAGGGAGAGATGGAGACAGAAGAGAGAGGGAGAGGTAGAGAAGGGAGAGAGTGAAACAGAAAGAGGGATGTTGTGAAGAGGGAGATAAGGGGTGAGAGAGAGAGATGGTGACAGAGGGAGGGTGGGAGTTAGAGGGAGAGAAACAGAGGAGAACGAGTGGAGGGGAGGAGAGGAGAGAGAGAGAAAGGTAGAGTGAGATTGAGACAGACAGAAAAGGGGATAATGACAGAAAAGGCAACATATTTGCATGTTTTGAGACTCAGCTCCTCAACCTCAACCAACCCTACAGCCTCAGGACAGCCCACAGACTATCTGGCCCAATCACATTATAACAAGACAAAAATAACTGAACACTTATTGGAAAGACACCACAGAAATGTACGGGGGCATCATAGTCTCTCAAGCCAGACTGTTCTTCTCATTCTGCGAATGCAGCTTAAACAGTCTGTATGTCACACCTACAGAACATGGACAAAGGAAGTTGGGATGGGGGATGGGGGGGGCTTCAGACTGGAGGAAGTTTGAACCGATGCAGGTGATTACAGAAATACGAGCGGATGTCCCGCCTTTACGGGACATCCGGGACATCCCCCGATCATCGCTCATTATTTTCCCTGAGCTTCTCTTTCTGTTTTGACCAAGTTTTCTGTGCTCAAATTACAGATGTTTAGGAGGAAGCATTTAGAAATTGAGAGAGCCACCATCGGTTTTAAGAGACTAGCGTCCTGGTGGTTCACCAGAGCAGGGACCACAAAAGCTTAGTCCTCCTCACGGCCGGCCCGGGTTCAAATACAACCCGTAGTCCTTTGCTGCATGTCATCCTCTCTCTCTCTCTCTCTCTCCACCTGTCCTGTCTGCCTGCTGTCCTATATCAAATAAAGGCAAAAGGCCCCAAAATAATCTTAAAAAGAATGGAGTGTTAATTATTTGGACCTAAACTGACATCAGTGGCAGAATATCTGACCACTGTGACTGACAAACAGAGACAGACATGGACTAGTACTACAGTCACCTCTCTCAGCTCATGTATGATAGATACAGTATTTATGTTTTATATTTTTTGGCTGTTTATCAAAGGAGGTGACATTAGCTTGTGATACAGAAGTCTTTGTCCATGTAGGCTTCCGTAGTTGGGCCATATACTGTAGGCCAGTGATACTCAACTTGCGGCACGCGGGTGCCCCCTGTGTGGACCGCGATGGAATTGCAAAAAATAAAATAAAATAAATAAAAATACAATGCACCTGCAACGCAAGATACCCGCTGAATAAGTGTCCAAATGTTCATGTCATTCTGGCTAATACTCCACTTCTGTTAGAGCATTTCAGTCTGGAATATATGGAATATCTTTCAATAATCTATGATTTAGCTGCTCAATTGTCACATACCGCCGTCTGCTCGCTACCCAGGCACTTATGTATGTACTTAACCTAACTAACTTAACCTAACTAACTATCCGGTGTGCACAACATTGTCAGACTAAATTCCGGCTGACACCCCAAAAACCTACAATCCGCTACAGAAAAATGTAGATTGTTTATTAACTGGCCCCTGGCCTTCTATCATTTCACGAAAGTGGCCCCCGGGCAAAGCAAGTTGAGTATCCCTGCTGTAGGCCCATAGTGATGTGGGCAGGGGCTCACTCTCCCGTGCCCTCACCTAAGATGGCGGTCCCGGGAGCAAGAGTGTACGATAACCTATCATAGTTTTGTTGAGCCTTTTTGTTTGGTCCTGTCTCTGTGTACGTGAACTCTTGAGGATGATCTTCACGGAGTCTTCACACAACCACATCAATTGAGCTGTCTGAAAGATGGAGATGCATCACCTGGGCTCTCCCAACACAACAAGCCAGGTGAGCTACGTCCTTCAGCTGCAGTGTTGCACCGTTCAACAAGCTCATATTTTATATGGTGAGCTGAGCGCAGCCTTTTGCAAATCCATCAACGTACGGTGTCAAAATACAAATAAACAAAATAAGCCCTGTTTTTTCATGCCAATAAAGCTCAGTGACTTGAAAGTGAAAGAGATACAAAGATACACATGTAACCCTGTGTGTGTGTGTGTGTGTGTGTGTGTGTGTGTGTGTGTGTGTGTGTGTGTGTGTGTGTGTGTGTGTGTGTGTGTGTGTGTGTGTGCTAGTGTGTGTGTGTGTGTGTGTGTGTGTGTGTGTGTTGGTTCATATTCACTGTCATGTTTCTGTACATTAGAAACAGAAGAGACAGATGAACATTGTTGTGTTGATGAAACTACATCAGGTCATGTGACTCTACCTGTTCTCTGCAGAGTGCTCTTCCCATAGAACACATACTTCTTCAGCCAATCAATGCAGGTCTGTGAAAAATACTTCTTCTTCTTCTTCTTCTTTGCTAACTTAGCTGTGTCTTTATTCCAGCTCTCTGCGGTTCTGACAGCCTCTGGTTTAGCAGCGATCCATGTCCATGTTGTCATGTTCAACACCAGCCAGTCTTCTCCATCATAGCCATACTGATCAAACCCTTTAACTTCTCCTGTCTCATCATCCCATTCACAACCATACATCCTCTGGAGGGTGTGGACACCTGAGAGAGAGAGAGAGAGAGAGAGAGAGAGAGAGGGAGAGAGAGAGAGAGAGAGAGAGAGAGAGAGAGAGAGAGAGAGTGCAGCAGAGGCTGCAGCAACATGAAAATGAGCTGAGCTCCTGAATTTTTTTTGCTTTTTGTCAATTTGGGATGAGATAAACAACAACACTTTGGATATACTTTGGATATACTTTGGAGAAACCCCAAGACATCCACTGAAATTAGGAAATTACTGAAGAAAATCACTTGGGAAAAGACCAAACCAACTTTACTGGACTACACACTTCTCAAACATGGGATCCACAAAGGCTGGAGCAGAGGTGAGTTTAGGGGCCATCAAGATCATATACCCTAAAGAAGTCACCAACGATAGTGCCCGCAACCAATACAAACATAAACTGCTAACGGGCAACCCCGACACTCTCTATGCAGATCTATATAAGAATGAGGCAAAGACCTGCAACTTGATCTTCTACACAGAGGACACTACGGCATGGCATAAGGCTATCTTGGATCAATACGTTGGATCAGTAAGGAAAGCAGGTTTCTCAGAAGGCAAGACATTGAAGATAAGTGACAAGGAGGAGGTCGTAACCACTGTAAACTGTCAACAAGATTTCAAACTAATAAAAAACAGAGCACAAGAGAAGGTCTCCCACGCCACTGAAGACCCCTCCTCCGCCAGTCACAGCTCTGACCAGCAAGAACAAAAGAACATGGGGCAAGGGGAACCCCCCACTGACGACACATCAGACCACACAATACAGAACGACTTTCACACCTTGAGAGAAAAGTTCACCCAGTTGGAGGTAGAAATAGTGCAGCTCAGACAGGCAGTCAGTTCTCCCCACCCAGAGCAGAAAGCAGACCAGGGCCACAGCAACAAAACACAACAGAAGGAGAGGAAAGAGGAGACAGAGAAGTACAGAAAAGAGCTAGCAGCACTGAGGAACGAGGTCAAGGAATACAGAGAAAGCTGCACGGCCCAGGTTAAGCAGCTACAGGAAGACGGAGAAAGCTGCATGGCCCAGGTTAAGCAACTACAGGAAGACAGAGAAAGCTGCATGGCCCAGGTTAAACAGCTACAGGAAGACAAAGAAAGCTGCATGGCCCAGCTAACTGCAATGAGAGAGGAGGTGAGAGAGATGAGACAGGATAAAAAGAGAGAGACACCCAACCCCACAACTGACACCCTGGCCCTGGCTCAGACAGACAAGGTGTCATACACCCAGCAATCCCCCTCTACTTCCATGACAGACACAACCCCCCCCCCCCCCCCCCATTCAGACACCTCCCCCCACCTCCCAGATAGAGACTGCCCCCCTGGCCCAAACACCTCCCCCCACCACCCAGATAGAGACTGCCCCCCCGCCCCAAACACTTCCCCCCACCTCCAAGATAGAGACTGCCCCCCCGCCCCAAACCCCCCCCCCCCCAAATAGAGACCCAAGCCTCCCCCCAGGAAATGACAACACCCTCCAGAGCAACCGACAACAGGAAGAGGTGGTAATCCTCATTGACTCGAATGGGAAATTTATTGACAAAAATAAACTCTTCCCTAAACACAGAGTGACTAAGCTCTGGTGCCCAAACACCCAGAGAGCCATGGAGCTGTTGAGTGTGGAAAAACTAGGTTTCCCCCACCCACATCATCATCCACACAGGAACAAATGACCTCGGAACGCAGCAGGAAGGGGTGGCTACCGCCCTCCGGGCAGTGATAGAAAAAGCCTCCACCACCTTCCCCAACTCCCGCGTGACCATCTCCACCCTGCTGCAGCGAACAGACTTCCACCCAGACACCATCCACAAGATCAACGTCAGCATCTCTAGAGACTGTGCCCTCAAACCAAACACTGCATGAAAAACCTGCTTTCCAGGCAAGTAAATTACCACAAAGTGCTCAATTTGCGGACACTTTGGTTGTACTTTCCCCCCTCTTTCCCAGTCAACTAAAACCCAGGAACCATACCAGCCATTCACACCCTGCATGGGCCATTCATATGAATGGTACCATGGCAGAGGGCACTTATCATCTCTGAGGGGGGCATTCAGAGGTGCATTTCAATGTGATGACACCAATTATCAGTTTGGAGACAGCCAGGATGTAGAACCAATCGGTTGATTGTATTTGTAGCTGTTTGTGTAGTTTTCATCCAATGAATGACCAGGGGCGACATCCATTGGGACAGCCCCTGGCCATGGGAAGCCATTCATTGGCCATTCATTGGATGAAAACTACAAACACAATCAACCGATTGGTCAGATAGATCAGCCATGAGCCAATGGCTATATAGAACAGTGAACCCCCCCCCCCCCTTATTAATAAAATGATTTTCATAATAATAAATTGTGTGTACATAAGCCTACATAAAAATCTGCACTTACTGGAAATACTTTCATGTTATTGTTGTTACCCTATAAGGCAGAGGTGCTCACATTATTTCCTATGAAGGACCCAAATGAATCTGGATGGATGTGTTCAAGTTATGTGAAATTACATTAATTTATTTATTTCATAGACCATTTACATTCTAAATCTAAAACAGGTCTTCTATTCTATTCTAAAAATGAGCCTGCAATAGCCTCTGAAAGACAGTAATGTTGGTATTTTCCACACTGCAATATTGAGAGAGAGAAAAAATACATAATTCGAGAAATAGGTAGAAAAGCGTATGCTTTAATATAAAAACACCACACACACACCACAATTCAATAAATGCTTAAGATGAGAACACCACACAGAAAATTAGAAAAAAAAACACTGCACACAGGGGTCCTTGCCCAAATTCAAAATAAATGCTTAAGATGAGTGTTACATGCAAACACTCAAAAACACACACACACACACAACACACCAAACAGGGCTTTTTGGCCAGCGCCAATGTCCAGTGCCGATGCTCGTGAACGGTTTACTGTTCAGATGCCAAATGTCTTTTGGCATCTGGTTTGATTTTTTGGGGTTGGCGTCTTCCTGAAGATGGTCCCTGCAGACGCGGTGGGCGGGGTGTCATGTGGGAGGCTGCGTCCAGTCTCTCCTGTAGCACAGCACACAAGTTACCCAGCTCCTGACTGCGAAAATACGGACGCCGCACCATCCACACATTTACACCATCTGCATTGCCATCCTCTTCATCGGACATAAAGTCGTGACAGACGCCCCTCCACATATCCTTTTCCAAGTCCGTCAGCACCTTTGTCCTCAGTGTGTAGAGCTGTAAACAGAAACGCACACAGTCAGAAACTGCAAATAAGTAGTTTGTTACGTGTTGCAGTAACAAAACAAATGCCTTCAAGTTAAAGGAACAGCTCACCCTAAAATTACATATTTTTCGTCTTACCTGTAGTGCTATTTATCATCTACATTGTTTTGTGTTAGTTGCCTGAGTTTTAGAGATGTCTGCCTTCTCTCCAATACAATATAACTAGATGGCACTTGGCTTGTGGTGCTCAAAATGGCAGAAACATACATTATAAAAACTCAACAGCAATGCCTCTTTCCAGAAATAATGGCCCGGATACTCAAGATAATCTACAGACCTAGTTATGAGCAGCTTCATGTAGGAACTATTTTCTTTTAACTAAACTACTCCCACAGCTGCTAGCTAGCTGCCATGTAGCAATTAGCTAGCAGCTAGTGGGTGTAGTTCGGTCTAAAGTAAATAGTTCCTACATGTAACGGCTCATAACAAGGTTTGTGGATGATCTTGAATAACCAGGTCATGACTTCTGGGAAAGAGACATTGCTGTTAAGTTTTTCAAATGTATTTATTTGTTGCTAATAGGTATTTTGGATCTTACCCTCAATCTTCTGGCTCGACTCCGCGATGCAATCTTTGCAGCGTTCCCCTTCTCCTTGAGCCCAGGTTGGGTGTACCGGAATCGTCTCCTAACACTCTCAAACCAGGTCTTACAGGCAGCTGAAAAAAAATATTAAATGAATATGTTACAAATACAAAATTGTCTTTCAGAACTGCGCCATGTCTTTGTCTCTCTACATTTCCATATAAGTATATAAAATATAGGCTACTGATATGTATAGACACACACACTAGAGCAGTGGTTCCCTAAACTGACACAAATTAGACCACTGAACCCAAGTTACTTACTCAGAAGGACATCGTGGTCCAAAGTGTAGAAGTCTGCACTCGCAGCCAGGGCTCCCATCAAATATGAGGTCACCGCCACATTGTGTGGATGGCTCAATCTGTGAAGACAAATGAAATAGAGAACAGAACAGATTTATTTACTTTTATACAGCCCAATGTATAGCACACTTTTGTTATGAAGAACATAGTTTGTTATGAAGAGAGTGGATTGAAATCGTACCCATGCTGAACAGCTATTGGTGTGGATATCTACAAGTTTGAACAAGTTGAATTTAAGACTTTTTCTTTAATGATTATTATTATTACAAGCCTCGGCTGGGTCACCTGGGCGATATGTTTGTAATATGTCCCCAGACATTGCAGATCTGCACAGGAAGCCTACAGTAACTCAATTATCACATTGCGCTGCTTACCATTTTCTGACCCAAAAGTCCCACTCAATGTCCCTCCACTCTCTCCAAAGAGATGAATGCTTTGGTCACCTGCCATTTAATCTAGAAGACATAACAAGCCACGCAAAACTCATTATTGATGCATACAACTGAACACCATTTATTTTTGGACCACAACCGTCCATACAGATTAAATAATTTTGGCACCTCTGCTCTGAACATTATTATTCACATGAATAGAAAGTGTGAAATCAAAGTGGATCTACAAGAATATTATAAAAGCGGTTAACTATTCTTATCTTACCATGGACTGAATCTGGTGGATGTGTGGACCGGTGCTGTACGGCAGCATCTGATACCACATTAGCGGCAGCACAATTGGATTGTATCTCCCAAACTCCATTAATGAAAAAGCGTCTTCTATGATCATGATACTGACTATGAGAAAGCTCGTTGTCACAATGCCCACAGATTTGCCGAGGTCTTTTTCTCTTCACTTTGGGGACTTCCATCTCTCTCTCCATACTACAAAAAGAATAACAGAAAACGTACATAAAACACACATAAACATTAGAACACATGACCTAGAACTAGCAATGCACGATATGGATTTTTACAGCCGATACGATAACCGATAAATATATGCTTCTCCTGGCCGATAACCAATACGATAAACCGATAATTATTTCACATTTTTGTATTTAAAAAAATAAGTTCTTAACCTGTATTTTATGCACACCTGGGGTAAAAAAAAGAAAGCGCAGATGTAGTGAGCAAAGATGGATGATTTAATATTCCATAGCTCTGACCTAACCAATTCTAACTGACATCACTATTGTGAACACAAAACAAACAAAACTTCTGATATAATATGATTGTTTTAGTCAAGTGTATCCCTCAATAGTCAATACAAAAAATAAAGGCTTTTATAGAACCAAAAGCCATAGCGCTTAGTCTGCAGATAAACCAAAAGAGACATGGTAATTTAGACTCTTATTGGCATGTTACTGGCAACTAAATGGGCCGTCTGAATTTTGCATTGGGGTCAGTTCTGTGAATGGGGCAGGCATGGAAAGCCTCACTATAAGCCATCATACAGTATCTGTGTCGTTTCACTTTTTACTGAAGAATGCTCCCTCTAGATAAAAACGCAATGTGATGTTGACTGGTGTTTTTTTATGTAAATGTGCGCATTTGTTTTCTTTATTATTGGTCTCTATACATTATAACTAGATAATGACTGCCCAGCAGCTAGCTAGCTACGTTAGCTTACATGTAATGTTACGTTAGCGGGTTGCTTTTGGAGTTAAGACAGAAACCCTGGACATTTCATTTCGGGTAAAGCATGAGGTTCTCTACAGTTTACGCCAGCTCTGGGAGTATGAAGTGCTTTAAATGTGGGGATGTTTGGTCACAACAAGCTTGAGGACCGCTGCCTGCTGAACTACAAGCTAGGCCACAACCAGCTAGCTAACATTAGCCACCACAACAGCTAACGTTAATGTCATTGACTGTATGTTAACGCTAAACAAATCTGCTGCTTCCCCCCCATGTTTGGTTTAACGTAACGCCAGCTCAGACTTCCCCCTCATCTCAGAAACCTTGCGGGACATGTATTGCAAATTGCAATAGCGTTGTTTTGTTATCAACTGAAACCGAACAGCCACACACTGGAGCGGCCATGTTTCGCGCAGCTGCTTGTGATGTCACGAGCACGCTTCCAAAGCAAATAAAATATTTATCGGCTAAAATGTCATTATTGGAATAATAAATAATAACGCAAAATGGCCATATCGGCACATGCTGTATATTGATCCACGGAGTGGGAGCTCCATGCCTTTGTTAGCATTAGCAGCTAACACAAAAGCTATAGCTTAACACACAAATAACACTGTTTGAAATCAAAATGAGAAACATCCACACCATGGAAGCTGGACCAACACGTTCGCTAGCACAACAGTGTACTTTTAAACCAAAGGAAAATAATTATAAAATAGAGAGAATAAAACGTTACATACCTATTAGAGTGGGACTTAATTTGGGAGAAGTTCTCTATGAAAACCAGAGGCTTCAGGGAAGATAAAGAAATAAAATAAAATAAGAAAATGTGGGCTTCCGGGGCAGGCTGGAAACGAGCTTGTAACGTCATCGCGGACTTGACCAATCACAGGGACGGACTTGACCAATCACAGGGCGCCACAGGAGCTCGTCACGTTAGAGGGCATAACTGTACATTACTTCTTTATTAAATCCTTCTATAAGCATCAAGAAGCTCCTTTTTTCTATTTACTGTTTATATTGGCCTGCTGAGCTATCTTGTCGCCACTTTTTTGACTTTTCATACATCTAAAGTAAACATCTTTTCAGACGGGGGACCTAGGCACAAAATCTTGAAAGTGATCTGATTGTTAATAGGGAATGTATCATTTCATCATTTATTTATTTGCGGCCCCTGGACCATCTCAATCCGGCCCTCAACTGTGTGTGAAAGCAGATATTGTTTTGGGATCTAACACTTTACTTCTTTTAAGTAGGAGTGGGCTATACAGAGGTCAAAAACACTTTTTTGGTCATTTTTATTAGGTCTCAGTTTTTTTTTTATTCCATTTGACCTATCTCAACATGAAATGACAAAAATTTTGGCCTGGGGTTCAAGAAAAAAGTGTGCAGGGCACAAATCCTAGATCACCACCGTTTTCCCTGAAAAATCACATTTTTAGCCATAACTTTGTCATTTTTGTCAACTCAATATATGATGGTTTGTGACTACTTCTAGATGCATAAATAGATTGCTTGACCCCCAAAACATAGGGTTAGACACCAAAACCAAGTAAAAAGACCCAAAAATGACAAAGTTATGGCTAGAAATGTGATTTTTCAGGGAAAACGGTGGTCATCTTGGATTTGTGCCCTGCACACTTTTTTCTTGGACCTGAAGCCAAAAATTTTGTCATTTCATGTTGAGATAGGGCAAATGGAATACAAAAAAACTGAGACCTAAGCAAAACAAAAAATTACCCATTTATAGCCCACTCCTATTTTAAGTTTATTTCTCTCACAATCACAGAGGCACTCACACACCAGCCATTGTCCTGAGGTGTTACCTATTAAGTCAATAGCCCACCCCCCCCATCCAGGACCAGGATTGTCATTTGCATGTGAAAGCCTCCCACAGGCTAGGGGCTGGGGGGGTCAACTGCCGACCTATTTGTGGTAAAAATGTGGAGTTTTTCTGTGATGGCGGCAAAGTGCTACAAAGACCCACAAAGAGGAGATTTTTCGGTAACGCTTTAGAATACAGCCCGCAAATAAGCATGTAGTTATAGTATAACAACGGGGTTTAGGGCTGTAGTTATAGTCTAACTACGGGGTTTAAGGAGTGAATGATAAGATCTGTACTTATAGTCTAACTACGGGGTTTAAGGAGTGTAGTTAGAGTATAACAATGGGGTTTAAGGAGTCTAGTTAGAGTATAACAACGGGGTTTAAGGAGTGTAGTTAGAGTATAACAACGGGGTTTAAGGAGTGTAGTTAGAGTATAACAACGGGGTTTAAGGAGTGTATAGAGTATAACAACGGGGTTTAAGGAGTGTAGTTAGAGTATAACAACAGGGTTTAAGGAGTGTAGTTAGAGTATAACAACGGGGTTTAAGGAGTGTAGTTAGAGTATAACAACGGGGTTTAAGGAGTGTAGTTATAGTCTAACAACGGGGTTTAAGGAGTGTAGTTGGAGTATAACAACGGGGTTTAGGGAGTGTAGTTAGAGTATAACAACGGGGTTTAAGGAGTGTAGTTATACTCTAACTACACTCCTTAAACCCCGTTGTTATACTCTAACTACACTCCTTAAACCCCATTGTTATACTCTAACTACACTCCTTAAACCCCGTTGTTAGACTATAACTACACTCCTTAAACCCCGTTGTTATACTCTAACTAGACTCCTTAAACCCCGTTGTTATACTCTAACTACACTCCTTAAACCCCGTTGTTATACTCTAACTACACTCCTTAAACCCTGTTGTTATACTCTAACTAGACTCCTTAAACCCTGTTGTTATACTCTAACTACACTCCTTAAACCCCGTTGTTATACTCTAACTACACTCCTTAAACCCCATTGTTATGCTCTAACTACACTCCTTAAACCACGTTGTTATACTCTAACTACACTCCTTAAACCCCGTAGTTACCCTGTAAGTACAGTGTGGTACCCCGTAATTAGCCTATAAGTACAAACATTTGTCCCCTGCTTCATAATACAGCCCGCGACCCCGTAGTTAGACTATAAGTACAGATCTTGTTACCCTCTAGTTAAAGTATTTTTTCACTCCTTAAACCCCGTAGTTATACTCTAACTACACTCCTTAAACCCCGTTGTTATACTTTAACTACACTCCTTAAACCCCATTGTTATACCATAACTACACTCCTTAAACCCTGTTGTTATACTCTAACTAGACTCCTTAAACCCTGTTGTTATACTCTAACTACACTCCTTAAACCCCGTTGTTATACTCTAACTACACTCCTTAAACCCCGTTGTTATACTCTAACTACACTCCTTAAAACCCGTTGTTATACTCTAACTACACTCCTTAAACCCCGTTGTTATACTCTAACTACACTCCTTAAACCCCGTTGTTATACTCTAACTACACTCCTTAAAACCCGTTGTTATACTCTTACTAGACTCCTTAAACCCTGTTGTTATACTCTAACTACACTCCTTAAACCCCGTTGTTATACTCTAACTACACTCCTCAAACCACGTTGTTATACTCTAACTACACTCCTTAAACCCTGTAGTTACCCTGTAAGTACAGTGTGGTACCCCGTAATTAGCCTATAAGTACAAACATTTGTCCCCTGCTTCATAATACAGCCCGCGACCCCGTAGTTAGACTATAAGTACAGATCTTGTTACCCTCTAGTTAAAGTATTTTTTCACTCCTTAAACCCCGTAGTTATACTCTAACTACACTCCTTAAACCCCGTTGTTATACTTTAACTACACTCCTTAAACCCCATTGTTATACCATAACTACACTCCTTAAACCCTGTTGTTATACTCTAACTAGACTCCTTAAACCCCGTTGTTATACTCTAACTACACTCCTTAAACCCCGTTGTTATACTGTAACTACACTCCTTAAACCCCGTTGTTATACTCTAACTACACTCCTTAAACCCTGTTGTTATACTCTAACTACACTCTTTAAACCCCGTAGTTACCCTGTAAGTACAGTGTGGTACCCCGTAATTAGCCTATAAGTACAAACATTTGTCCCCTGCTTCATAATACAGCCCGCGACCCCGTAGTTAGACTATAAGTACAGATCTTGTTACCCTCTAGTTAAAGTATTTTTTCACTCCTTAAACCCCGTAGTTATACTCTAACTACACTCCTTAAACCCCGTTGTTATACTCTAACTACACTCCTTAAACCCCGTTGTTATACCATAACTACACTCCTTAAACCCCGTTGTTATACCATAACTACACTCCTTAAACCCTGTTGTTATACCATAACTACACTCCTCAAACCCCGTTGTTATACTATAACTACACTCCTTAAACCCCGTAGTTAGACTATAAGTACAGATCTTATAATTCACTCCTTAAACCCCGTAGTTAGACTATAACTACAGCCCTAAACCCCGTTGTTATACTATAACTACATGCTTATTTGCGGGCTGTATTCTAAAGCGTTACCGATTTTTCCGATTTTACAAAGTCCCGGAAAGTAGGAATTTCATGCAGTGAAATGTCCACCTGGTGTGCCACCCAACCCTGGACTTAGGCAGTCTGCATGACCACGTGCACCTTCACAAAACGGCAGTCCCAGCCTTCGCCAGGACCCTGAAGGATGCTGCACTCAACCGGAACCCCATCACCTCACACAGGAGCAACAGATCACCAGCACTCATCCCACCCAGACCAGGGCGGCACACCCGCGAACCTGCAGGAAGAGGCCCTCCACCAAGACCAGCACCCCACCAGCAGACCCACACACCCCATCACCCACACCCCGCTCAGCAGAGACCAACCCCGGGCAGCTACATCCCACCATCCCACAGGCCGGAGCCCCTCCTGCCAAGACTGCCATCCTACAACCACCCTCACAACAAACCTGCACCCCTCATCCCCCTCAACGCAGCCCCACCCCTACCACAGGAGCGACAACCAGGCAGCCCAAACTATGCCCGAGCTCTGAGCAGGCCAGCACAGCCCCCCACCCTCCCCACTTCTACTGCAGCTACATCACCCACTGGACTGAAGAACATTGAGGAAATGCTGTGCTTCCTCTGCTCCCATCTGATGGGAATTGAAGCCAGAATGGTGATGTAGATCACTTACCACCCTAACGTGCATACACGCACGCACGCACATACACACACACACACACACATACACACACACACACACACACACACACACACACACGCACACGCATGCAAGCACGCACGCACGCGCACACACACACACACACACACACACACACACACACACACACACACACACACACACACACACACACACGCACACACACAATGTAAAATAAGAATAATAATTACTAAACCTGATGTATAGCACAGGAGTTGTTGTTTATCCCATTTTAAAAAACAAGAAACAAAAGCGACATTTATTCATGGAACCCAAGTGTTTTACTGTTGCATGTTGGAACATTCAAGGTCTAAGGTCCTTTGCTTTTGGGAACAAGAGCAGGGACCCAGACTTCATTAGAGAACTAGGAGATCCAGATGTTTTCATTCTGCAAGAAACCTGGAGTAGAGGAGAGGAGTCCACTGGCTGCCCCTCAGGGTACAGAGAGATAATAGTGCCATCAACCAAACTAAAGGGAGTCACTCAGGGCAGAGACTCGGGAGGGATGCTGATCTGGTATAAAACACACCTTATACATGCCATAGACATAGTGAAAAGAGAAGAATCCTCGATTTGGCTCAAAATTAAAAAAGAAACAATTTCGGTGGAAGAAAACGTATTCCTATGTGCAACATATATCCCCCCATCAGAATCCCCATACTATAAGGAAGAGAGCTTCTCCATGCTAGAGGATGACATCAGTCATTACCAGGCCCAGGGTAAGGTGTTGATCTGTGGAGACCTCAATGCCAGGACAGGCACAGCGCCTGACAACATCAGCAACCAGGGGGACAAACATGTGCCAGACATCAGCATCCCCCTACCCTCATACCCCCCCAGAAACAATTATGACAAAACAACCAATCAAAACGGAAGACAACTACTGCAGCTCTGTCGATCGCTGGGTCTGTACATAGCCAATGGTAGGCTACGAGGGGACTCGTATGGGAGATACACACATTGCTCTCATCTTGGCAGTAGCACTGTTGACTACATGCTAACAGACATAGATCCAGTGCACCTCAGGGCATTCACAGTCAGTCCTTTAACCCCCCGATCAGACCACAGCAGAATCACCCTGTACCTAAAACAGACCCAAACTCACCACATAGCAGAGAAGGGCAGCAAGCTACACAGAGCTGAACAACCCTACAAATGGTCTGAAAACAGCAAAAGTCATTACCAGCAGGCTATTGGCAACAACAAAACCCAATCATTATTAAACAAATTCCTCACTGAGACATATCCCCACAACAAAGAAGGAGTAAATTGGGCAGTGAGGGACATAAATTCCATCTTTGACAATCTGGCCACCATGGCTAACCTAAAGAAATCACAAAAGCCCAAAAACAAAAAGGACAATGATGAAAAATGGTATGATTCTGAATGCAAACATCTAAGAAAAGCAGTGAGGAAACTATCAAACCAGAAACACAGAGAACCGGACAACCAGGAAGTCCGGCTTCAATACTGGCAAACCCTAAAACAATACCATCACACCATCAGATCAAAGAAGACGCTGCACATCAAGCAGCAACTCACTGAAATGGAGGAAGCTTTAGAATCTAACAAATTCTGGGAAAATTGGAACCATCTAAACAAACCGCACAAAGAAGAATTAGCAATCCAAAATGGAGATACATGGAAAAATCACTTTGAGAAACTATACAGAGAAATCACACCTAATTCGGCCCAAAAAGATATATATAAAAAACTAGAACTTTTAGAACTAATAATTAAAGATCAACAAAACCCCTTAGACTTCCCAATTACAGAAGGAGAACTACAAGATAAAATCAAGGCTCTACAGGCCAAAAAGGCCTGTGGTGTGGATGGTATACTCAACGAAATGATAAAATATCCAATCCAATCCAATCCACTTTATTTATAAAGCACGTTTAAAAACAACAAGGTTGAAAACAAAGTGCTGTACAAGTCAAAAACGAATAGCATAGGCCTACCACAATCATACAGTACAAAAACAAAGAACAAAGTGTCACATAAAATGATTAACACACTCAGGCTGAAAAAGCCAATGAATAAAAATGAGTTTTGAGGCGTGCTTTAAACACTAGCAGAGTGGGAGCTTCCCTGACGTGCAGCGGCGTTCTGAACTAACTGCAGCCGAGAGATGGAGGCCTGGCTGACACCAACATACAAGGCATTGCAGTAGTCGAGGCGGGAGGTCATAAAAGCATGTATGACTGTTTCAAAGACAGGACGAGATAAAAACGATTTGACTTTGGACAGCCTCCTAAGCTGGAAAAAACTCTTCCCGACTACAGCATTTATCTGTTTGTCCATCTTGAGGTCAGAATCAATTTTCACCCCTAGATTGGTAGCAGTTGGCTTCACAAAAGGTTCGAGGGGGCCCAGATCAACAGGAGAAATCAGATGCGCATTGCTGGGACCGAACACCATGACTTCAGTTTTGCTGTCATTACAATTCAAAAAGTTTAGAGACAGCCATGCTTTCACATCATCCAAGCATGCAAACAAAGGATTTAAGGAGTCAGGGTTGTTTCGTCTTAAAGGAAAGTAAATCTGACTGTCGTCCGCATAGCAGTGAAAAGAGACACCATGTTTTCTAAAAATAGATCCTAAGGGGAGCAAATACAGCATAAATAAAATAGGCCCAAGGATTGAGCCCTGGGGCACCCCGCTGTGGAGAGATGCCGTAGAGGATACAGCGTCTCCCAGGCTGACACAAAAGCTTCTCTCTGACAGGTATGACCTGAAAAACTCAAGGGGACAAATATGCCGACAATACACTCCACATGGCCCTGCTGAAACTATTCAACATGGTGATGAGTGTGGGCTGTTTCCCTGACATCTGGAACCAAGGATTAATAACATGCATCTTTAAAAATGGGGACAAATTTGACCCGAACAATTATAGAGGGATATGTGTTAACAGCAACCTGGGGAAGATGTTCTGCTCAATTATCAACAATAGACTACAACAATTCCTCAGTGACCACAACATCCTGAGGAAAAGCCAAATTGGATTCCTACAGAATCATCGAACAACAGACCACATTTACACCCTCCACACTCTCATAGAAAAACATGTAAATCAAAATAAATCAAAAATTTTCTCCTACTTCATAGATTTTGAAAAGGCCTTTGACTCCAAAAGAAAAACCCCAAATAATGCATGCAGAGCGGAACTTGGCCAATTCCCCCTTCTAATCGACATTCAAAAAAGAGCCATCACATTTTACAGACACCTCAAAAATAGTGACCCCTCCTCCTACCACCACCAAGCATTACAAAGCCAAGAGAAAAGCATAGAGAAGAGTCCCCTCAGCCAGCTGGTCCTGAGACTGACTCCCAACCCTCCCCGAACTCAGGACAGCCCTCAGACTATCTGGCCCAACCAAATGATCACAAATCAAAAAGAAAACTATACCTATTGGAAAAATACCACAAAAACCCAAAGTAAATTAGACTGCTATCTGACCCTAAATCGAGAGTACGTGGTGGCAGATTATCTGACCACTATTACTGACCCAAAACTGAGGAAAACATTGAGCAGATACAGACTCAGCGATCATAGCTTGGCAATAGAAACAGCCCGACACAGACAGACCTGGCTGCCCAGAGAGGACAGGCTGTGTTCACTCTGCTCCCAAGGAGAACTGGAGACAGAGCTACACTTCCTGTTAAAATGTGACAAATATAAAGAAATTAGAGCGTCATTCACCCCCCAAATTAACCGGATATACAAAGAATTCAAAAATGTCACAGACACATCTGCACTCCAATACCTCCTTGGAGAGAAACCCGAATGCACCGTCTTAGCAGCCCATTATGTGTGGAGCTGCCAGCAGCTGAGGGACAGCCAGTGGACAGGAGAGCCGTCCACATCTGGCTGAACTAGCTAGCTTAGTGATTGTTTTTATTTTATTGCTTTGATTTAATCTTTTATTTTATCGTATTTTACTTAGGTCACAGTTTTGTGACCTATAATTAATGAGTAACAAAATGTCTCGTTTTTGCTTATTGCTTATATTCTATTATATTTTATTCTTCTTTGCTTTGTTTTGTTTTTCACTCTCTTCTGAAGATTTCAAAATAACAACGGTTATTTACAGATTCTGTGAATTTTTGTTAATATGCTGTAACTGCTCACTATTTTGCACTATCACCATTTAACTGCCCGTTTATTACTGTTCTGTTATTATTCTGAATAGATTCCGGTCAACAATGGTCTTCTATTATATTCTATACTATTACATTCCATTTAATTCTCTTGTGTCTTCCTCTTTGAATATCTTCAGATTTTGTGATTTATGTTACTGGGTAACAAAATGTCTTGTTTTTGATTCTTTGTAACTGCTAAGTGTTGCTAATGTATGCTTTGGCAATGTAAGATGCACCTTATCATGCCAATAAAGCCCTTTGAATTGAATTGAATTGAGAGAGAGAGAGAGAAGGAAAACCCTCAGTATCAAACAGCTGAATGTTGATGGAGAAAGGTTGGCCTATGATGTGTGTGTGTGTGTGTGTGTGTGTGTGTGTGTGTGTGTGTGTGTGTGTGTGCGCGTGTGTGTGTGCGTGTGCGTGTGCGTGTGCGTGTGCGTGTGTGTGTGTGTGTGTGTGTGTGTGTGCGTGTGTGTGTGTGTGTGTGTGTGTGTGCGTGTTATACTGCACATTATAAAATGGCTCTCTCAAATCAAGCAATCTGATTGGTTCACAGCCATTGTATAATTCCAGTAACCGAGTTCAATAACCCATGGCCATGGGTTATTGGTTACCATGGCAACTCTCTTACTAAATGGCAGTGCTGCGCTCGAGACAAACAGCTTTCTCCTGATCTGCTGTATGGAGGGTCACTAGTCGTCATTATGGACGCATGATGGCGCAACTCTCTTACTAAAAGTACCTCAAAAACAAAATGGCGGAGACAACTTTCAGATCCTTGTGAATCGATCTTCGCTTATAACTTTACTAATACTTCGCAGAAAATGATGATTTGTACAAGAATAGACGCGGGCTGAACCCCTCTCTCGCGCGCCCTCACTCTTAACCCCGCATTTCTAAATAAGACGTAACGTTACTTGGTCAGCATACGGCTCTGGTGTCGGGCTTTGGAAAAGCTCTGAGCCAAGCGCCAGGATTGGCCAATGTCGACTTCAGTCTCCAGAACGATCCAATCAAATCACCCGCACGTCTATCTTCTTGCTAGAGGTCCCGCCTTACAGTATTGTTTCAACTGACTCTATCAGAATAAAATGCCAGTCGGACTTATAGTATTATTATTATTATATTATTATACTTGGAACCCTTTTATAAAAGCAATATAGCACTCGAGCAGCGTGTGTTGTGAAATATATCACACTGATAAGCTGTTATCCCACTCGGCCTGCGGCCTCGTGGGATAACAGCTTATCAGTGTGATATATTCATCACAACACACTAGCTCTCGTGATATATTGCTTAAGTATAACACTGAATGTAACACTGGCATCTTTGTGAATGTGTTCACTTTTGTTTTATAATAGAGTTATTGTACATTTGAGTCGTTAGAATATACTGAAGTTTCGGGCTGGGCAATATGGACAAAATCAAATAGCACAACATTTTTTATCAAATACCTCAATAACAATATTGTGACAATATTGTAGGAATGACTATTGGTGCTTTCACAACATATTTACACAGAGAGGTTTTTGATCAATAATCATCAGTAATGTGGATATAAGTGGGTAAAGACAAATCATGTGATTTAGGGGCCATTCAGAACAAAAGCGTTTTGGGAGCTGCCAGCATCTTTCTGACATTAATTCTCTACGTAAGGACGCGCTAAACGTGCTCCTCTTTTAATGAACGCACCTGGCGTTTAAACGTCTGTTGTTTTTGGAGGAGCGCTGTGAACGTTTTTAAGCTGAAAAAAGTTGAACATTAGAGGAAAAGCGCGCTGCTCGTCATTTTCACTCTATACCTTTTCTCCTCCCGAGGGATCCTCCAACCTCCCTTCTGCCAGAATTAGCAATAATCTGGCTTTCATGTTGACAGTGAACAACATCAAACAGACAAAACTGCTGGTTACCGTCCGTGTGGTCGTTGTGTTCTGATCTGTACTGCACACGACTACAGGGGAAAACAAAACTAAGCCGACTGCAGGGGAAAACAAAACTGAGCAGACTACAGGGGAAAACAAAACTGAGCAGAAAAAAAACGCTCCGTGCGTTGTGTTTTGTGCACAATGGAAGCGCTCTCAACATGATTTTCATAGTGTTCTGACTGAAAAAAAACACTTTTGGGTCTCCTTAGTTGTACCACTGATGGCTTATGTTGTAGGCTACTGTATATTTTATATGCTGTGTGTCGTGTAAGCCCATGTGGGCTTTGACACAATGAATAAAACAAACCAATCAATAATATAACAGCTGGAAGAGTCTGGTAAGTTCATAAAATGACATCACTTTACTTTAAAGCAGGAAAAGACAACACTTATGCAGTATCGCCATATTACGCTATCAAACTAAGATATATCTAGACTCATATCACAATATTGATATAATATCAATGTATTGCCCAGCCCTGTGTGTGTGTGTGTGTGTGTGTGTGTGTGTGTGTGTGTGTGTGTGTGTGTGTGTGTGTGTGTGTGTGTGTGTGTGTGTGTGTGTGTGTGCGCATGCGCATGCGTACGTGTGTGTGCGCGCGCCCGTGCATGCATGCGTGTGTGTGGGTGGGTGAGAGAGAGAGAGAGAGCAGGTGCGGACTGCATAATCGGGCACGTCGGGCAAATGCCCGGTGGCCTAGCCTGGCCTGCGATTTTTTTTTCTTTTTTCTTTTTTTTTTTTTTTTTTTTTTTTGGTGCTCGCAGTCAGGCCTCTCACTGAACAGCAGGCCAGGCGCCGCCTAATGGTTTACTAGTGGATCTTATTACTTTATTAGTTAGTCTGAAGTAAAAATTACACTTCATGGGTTAAAGTGGGTGCATCTCATTGTAAAATTGGACTCGGCCCAAATTGGGCTTCAAATGGCCCAAATTGGGCTTCAAACGGCCCAAATCTGGCTTCAAACGACCCAAATTGGGTTTCAAACGGCCCAAATTGGGCTTCAAACGCCCCAAATCTGGCTTCGAACGACCCAAATTGGGCTTCAAACGGCCCAAATTGGGCTTCAAACAGCCCAAATCTGGCTTCAAACGTGCGTGCGTCGGCCCGTATCGGCCTGGCCTGCTTGTTATCTAATGACCGGCCTGAATTATGATCCCAGTCCGCCCCTGAGAGAGAGAATGCATCTATGAAAGAGAGAGAGAGAGAGAGAGAGAGATCAGTGTGTGTTTGTCAGCGTGTGGGAGAGCGAGTAGAGGGCTTGTTTGTGTGCGTGTGTGCGCCGCACGTGCACGCATGCTACATCACACTGCTAATTTAGAACAATCCAGGAGTGAAAAGTGGAACATAAACAAACCTCCAGTTTGGTTAAAGAGCCGCTTATAGATCTCAATGGTGTTTTTGCTGCTCTGCTGGCGACTCAGACACTTCTCAGTGTTTCTCTTCCAGTACTGTGGATCATCTGCTGTTGCATTGATCATCCAGTCCTGTTTGGGTTCTGCTCTCTTGGTGTTGCTGCAGTGAAACACCTGAACTCCATCAACAAACCTGACCTCCACAAACTCTGTGCTGTTTGTGACTCCAGAGGATCCAGTGCGGAGATACTTCAGGGAGTGAGTCACTGTGGGACAAACAGGGAAGGAATTCAGCTTTTGTTTTACATTTTCAACACGTCCGCTAACATACACACTAACAACACAACAAAGAATTTCAATCTCAGTTAAATGAGACTAAGTAAATAAATAATTTAATAAATCAATCAATAAACAAATACATAAATACATAAATACATAAATACAAATAAATACATAAATAAATACATACATAAATACATAAATAAATACATAAATAAATAAATAAATGCATAAATAAAAACTGTGTCAAAAAGTAGCCTAATGAATAGTTTTCATTAATTTTGTAAAGGGTTGGTATTAACACAGGGCTAATAAGGGACTTAGAATATACCAGAAAGGTAAAGTTATGTCACTCCAAAACAGTAAATTATATCTATTGTCAGACAGTTTTACTACCAACTTGAATCATTAGTTGAAAGGTTGACAGTTAATTTTGTCCTCAAAAACTGTTATTTTCTTAACATCACAAATAATTTTAAAAGTGACCCATAATTTGTTGTAATGCCATGCCAGAAACCATTTGTGGACATCTCATTATGAAACTGTTCAGATCCAGTTTGTTGTAAATTACTAGAAACATAAATCTAAATCCTTCTTGAATACATCACAATACCTAGATAATTAGCAGTGTTGGGCAAGTTACTGAAAAGTAGTAATTAGTTACAGTTACTTGTTTATGAGTAAGTTATTTAATTACTTAAGTTACTGTATTTACTTCAAACTAATTAGGAAAGTAACTTTTGCGTTACTTAGAAAAGTCAGCTTTGATTCTCTTATTAATTCCCATTTTATTTTGTTGCTGTGGCACAGTGTGGAACAAGACATACTGTCAAATTTTCAGGTAGGCTACAATGATTTTTTTTTAACAAATCATTGTACCTGCATGGGATTCTTGAACATTTGCTTATATTGGGGAGGCTTATATCCTACCCACTCCCATTAGCATATGTGGCTTGCTAACAGTCCATCTTTTTTCTAGCTGGCATGATGCCTTACGTGAAATAATATTTCTATTCACAGGATTACACCGGAAGAAGCACCCATAATCACAATGTAATCCTCACGGAAAGATGTGCGAGGAAGCAGTAGCGGCTCCAGCCAATTGTGGCTGGGGGGGGGGGGCTAAGGGGGGGGCTTAAATATTTACAGCGGGGGCTAACTTTTTCTACATAGACAGTGGTTCTCTTCTCAACCTGTGGTACAGGTACCACTGGTGGTATGCGGGGGCCCCTCCCTCTCATACATTCATATGGTGGTAATTTCTCAGGTACTTGTGTAAAAAGGTTGAGAACCACTAATATGATTGATAGGGTGTGAATTAGGCTCTACTATTAGACAAGGAGGGCCCACTGCTTTTCCATTGAGAGCCAAATCCCCAACCCATCATTATGCATGTAAGTGCTTCAATGAGCTGAAGACTGACTGTGTATTTAGCCCTATGTCACACTGTATGTTGAGACTGATGAGTCCAGTTACACAAGGCTATGCAGCACACACATTTAGAGGGTAAATCAAGAGTTTATATTCACAAGTTACACAAAAGATTTAAAATGTGCTATATTTTAGAGACAAATTAGGCTAATCACTGCATATAGGCTATATGTAAATAAACAGTGCCACATACACAGGCACATCCATTCATCAATAGTCTGTGCCAGAGTAAAAAGAAATTGAACCATTCATATAGACTGCACTATATAACAATCACACCAGTGACAAGACTGTATAGTGACTGAGCTGGACAACAGGCGTTTTGATACTTTTATCAAAACCAGCTCAGTGGCCTTGTGGTCTGAGTGTCCGCCCTGAGACTGAGCACACAAACGGGGCCTGAAAGAGGCGCCCACTTCCCATGCAGAAGTTGTGATCTAAAACAACAAACTTTCATGGGAGAACGACAGTTATGTAACAGTCAGCAACAGTCCAATAGGTTTGATATGCGTACAGCAGCTTCACATGCCTCAGAGAAACGCCATCCCCGACACAACTGCCCGGCGCCACAAGGCAGCACATCGTCTTTGTACTGTACATGACGCACACGTCATGAAATAAGACTCTAACTATACAAACACCGCACTCACGGGACGGGAGGCGGGCGGGTGCCGTTCGTAGCTGTGATAGTGCTGCCGGCGGCTGAAGACCGTAGGCCACGGGTTTCTTTCTTGTTGTTTTGGCCAATGATCGGCAGGGGAAATTAGGAGTGCCAATCCCGCTCCCAGCTCTGGTTTGGGACGTCCGACACGCGTTGGCCGTCCTATGTTCGCCCTGGACCAACACTTCCCCCGCAGACTCTCACTACACGAGCCGGGTTGGACCAGCGCTATTCGCCGAGACCCCCCGGGGGAGGGTCGCTGTGCACCGGCCAGTTAAGTGGTCATTTTAACATGTATATGATTTATGTTCTGTGTGAATGGTAGTCTTGTCAGTCGTTGTCTATGTTCATTTGTGTTACATGATTTTAGATTCAACAGCTTTGCGTCTCATGAGAACTGGCGAAAGTTAGCTTAGGCACATTAGGAAAGTTTTAGGTCTGTCCCGCCCTGCTCCGCTTGTGTGCACTCTGAGTGTGCGTCTTACAGTGTGTGACGTAACGCGTGCCTATATTTATATAGGGTGGAATCTGATGTGGTGTAAAGTGCTGAGCGTGACGGTTAAAGGGTGCCTACTGCCGATCTCGCTGGGGGGTAATCCCGTGTGACGTAGTGTGCTCACTGCTATATAGGGTAAAATCCTGTGTGATGTAAAAGTGTGCCTATAGCTTACTTATAGGGTGAGACCCTGTGTGATGTAAAGTGTGCCTATGTTTAAAGGGTGAATTCCAAAAGTGTGCCTATGTTTAAAGGGTGAATTCCAGTGTGTCTTATCGGTGTGCCTGCTGCTATACCTAAGGGGGTTGAATCCTGTGGGGCCGAGTGCACAATGTTTATAGGGACATCCTGTGTGGCGGTTAAGCAGTAGGCAATAACCCGAGTGTGGCCACTTAGCGCTATTTGCAATACCGGAGTGTGTTTTGCCCTAGTGTGTTAAAAAGGGGGTGCAGTGTAATTTATTGTCTCGCCGACAGAGGGCTGTGGGTAGGCTAGGTGGGCAGACCTGTGGGAGAGGGAAATGTTACAGACTGGCCGGTTCTCTGTTCAGGGTACGTCATAGCTGTTCTTATAATTTGTTGCCATTAAAGCATATATCTTTTTCTTACGTCGTTGTCCATGTGGGTTGTGCTCAGGGATCTGACACCGGACCTCCCCGGATTAACAAAGGTGGTGGCAGCAGTGCTATTTAGCCTGTCCAGTGGATATTTCACATCCCAAGCAAGGTTTATTTCAGTATGTTCTGTTTTGGCCTGCGCAGAGTGCGTGCGCCCTCCCCGGAGCCCCGCCTCCAGCGCGTGCGCGAAGAGTATGCCAGAGGCTACGCTGGGTTCACACCGACGACCCAAGCCTTGCCTATGCCTTGCCTTTACCCACGCTTTTTAATAGGCGTCCGTTTTAGTCAATGAGGCTGTGTACACCGGCCGCCTGAGCGTGAACCCTGCGTGTACCCACGCCTTGCCTGTGCCTTGCCGATTTTATCGAATAGGCGTGAGTTCTATTTTGAAGCCGACAAGGCGCGTGCAGGCAGGCTTCTTCTGTCAAGCCATGAAAGAAAAACGCACAATATCCGTCGGAAATTGCAAAATCAACTGAATTTCAAAATAAAATGGAGTTACTACAACATGTTGAGCAGAGAGACAGAGAGATTGACGGGTGGCTATCACGTGGGGCTTTCTCCCCGTCGGCAAACAAATCTTCATGAGAGAGAATAGCGACCGAAGAAGCAAGATGGACAATGTTGTTGTGCCAGGCTGCCAGCACATATTCTTGCAAGATCACCTCTCTAAAATGTCCGACTATAGTCAGACCTGGTTATACATATCCAGCATCAATAGAACATTAAATATATCCGATTTATTTTACCTAAAGGCTACCCATGACAATTCTTGACAACACGTGAAAAAATACAGTCGGGAGAGAGGAGAGGCGCTTGTGACTCGGCTCCAGGTTCGGCGTGCAAAAGGCGTGCGGTGTGATCGCAAAAGCGTGTAACAGGTTCACGCCCAGCTCGGCGTAGGCGTGGGTTGAGGCAAGGCAAGGCGTAGGTTGTCTGTGTGAACGAAGCGTTACGGTGCAGCCACATCTACGCGTCGTTTGACGCGGGCTGACGCTGCTGCCCATCCACTTTGTATTGAACATGCTGCTCGACGCCTCGCAAAGCATGCTGGGAGACCAGACGACGCGTAGCAGGCTTGTGAAGCGACAGTGGGCAACAGAGGGGGCGGGGTGGAATTTGACAAAGTACAAAGCTAGCCAATTGAGCTCGTCCTAGGACCTATCCTACCCTTCCTGTCCTCTTCCACTTCCTCTCTACCACCAATTTTCAACATTACTTTATTCTCTTCAGAAACCACTCCGATTTGCCCTGATTACATAGAACACATACAAGAAGTTTCAGTTGCATATTTCAGATTTGCATGTCAAAACAAGTTTGCAGCCTAGGAATAACTGGAAAACATTTTATTGATCTATTAACATCAGAGGAAGCCAGGATTAGTCAAAACGATTTGAGAGATACACAGCACGTCTGCCGTGTGACTTTTCCGGGTTTATTGTCCTGCGTGGGGGGGGGGGGGGTACAGAGGGAGGTAGGGGATGAATTTCGAGGTTTGACTGACAGATTGAGGGCGAATGGCGTTACGAGATTTACTCACAAGCTCGTTTTACACACAAGCTCGTTTTAATGTTTTTCCATTGGTTGTATTTGGTAAAAACCACACAGAGACGTGAAGGGTGACCAATGGCACTGATTTATGACAAAAAGTAAAAAAGTGAAAAAAGGGACATTCGAGGTCCTGGCACAACAGCGACGATATAAGAAAGTATAGAGGGAGGGGGGGGGGGGGGGGGGTGCTCAGACTGAGGTTTCAACCCAAAAGACCTACTGCGCAGACTCTGGTTCTCTGATCTGAGAAGATTTTTGCTTCAATAGACCATACAGGGAGGAGATAGGGACGCGTTCTCCATTCATATTATATCTCAATGGGCTGTAGTTGCGGCGTGTGTTACAGTAATTACAGTGTTACAGTAATTACAGTGTCACAGTAATTACAGTGTCACAGTAATTACAGTGTTACAGTAATTACAGTGTCACAGTAATTAATAAAGTTACTCCCAACACTGATAATTTGTCAGTGACACTCCTCATTGTGGTATTAGACTGAATGTTGAACTCATATAGCATTTTATTGTACAAACATTCAGTGTGCTCAACAGAAGATCTAATCAGCTAATTTACAGTATATGAAGTATGGAGCTGGCAAGTTGTCTGAAATGTCAACATCATGTAATGTAGCCTTATTATTTAGCCATCATATTAAACGCAGAACATTAAAGTGTTTGATTTCAGCTAGCATTAATATGACTACAGCACCCTCAAATGGCTTTTGTGTCATGCTCTCTGCCTAGTAGTCTCTCTCCATCTGCCTGTGTTCAGTTCAGTTATGTTTATAACACCTTATTACTAGTCTCTCTCCATCTGCATGTGTTCAGTTCAGTTATGTTTATAACCCCTTATTACTAGTCTCTCTCCATCTCTCTGTGTTCAGTTCAGTTATGTTTATAACACCTTATTACTAGTCTCTCTCCATCTCCCTGTGTTCAGTTCAGTTATGTTTATAACACCTTATTACTAGTCTCTCTCCATCTGCCTGTGTTCAGTTCAGTTATGTTTATAACACCTTATTACTAGTCTCTCTCCATCTCCCTGTGTTCAGTTCAGTTATGTTTATAACACCTTATTACTAGTCTCTCTCCATCTCCATGTGTTCAGTTATGTTATGTTTATAACACCTTATTACTAGTCTCTCTCCATCTGCCTGTGTTCAGTTCAGTTATGTTTATAACACCTTATTACTAGTCTCTCTCCATCTGCCTGTGTTCAGTTCAGTTATGTTTATAACACCTTATTACTAGTCTCTCTCCATCTCCCTGTGTTCAGTTCAGTTATGTTTATAACACCTTATTACTGGTCTCTCTCCATCTCCCTGTGTTCAGTTATGTTTATAACACCTTATTACTAGTCTCTCTCCATCTCCCTGTGTTCAGTTCAGTTATGTTTATAACACCTTATTACTAGTCTCTCTCCATCTGCCTGTGTTCAGTTCAGTTATGTTTATAACACCTTATTACTAGTCTCTCTCCATCTCCCTGTGTTCAGTTCAGTTATGTTTATAACACCTTATTACTAGTCTCTCTCCATCTCCATGTGTTCAGTTATGTTATGTTTATAACACCTTATTACTAGTCTTTCTCTATCTGCCTGTGTTCAGTTCAGTTATGTTTATAACACCTTATTACTAGTCTCTCTCCATCTCCCTGTGTTCAGTTCAGTTATGTTTATAACACCTTATTACGTGTCTCTCTCCATCTCCCTGTGTTCAGTTATGTTTATAACACCTTATTACTAGTCTCTCTCCATCTCCCTGTGTTCAGTTCAGTTATGTTTATAACACCTTATTACTAGTCTCTCTCCATCTCCATGTGCTCAGTTATGTTATGTTTATAAGCCCTTATTACTGGTCTCTCTCCATCTGCCTGTGTTCAGTTCAGTTATGTTTATAACCCCTTATTACTAGTCTCTCTCCATCTCCATGTGTTCAGTTATGTTATGTTTATAACACCTTATTACTGGTCTCTCCATCTGCCTGTGTTCAGTTCAGTTATGTTTATAACACCTTATTACTAGTCTCTCTCCATCTGCCTGTGTTCAGTTCAGTTATGTTTATAACACCTTATTACTGGTCTCTCTCCATCTGCCTGTGTTCAGTTATGTTATGTTTATAACACCTTATTACTAGTCTCTCTCCATCTCCCTGTGTTCAGTTCAGTTATATTTATAACCCCTTATTACTAGTCTCTCCCCATCTGCCTGTGTTCAGTTCAGTTATGTTTATAACACTTATTACTGGTCTCTCTCCATCTGCCTGTGTTCAGTTCAGTTATGTTTATAACACATTATTACTAGTCTCTCTCCATCTGCCTGTGTTCAGTTCAGTTATGTTTATAACCCTTTATTACTAGTCTCTCTCCATCTGCCTGTGTTCAGTTATGTTATGTTTATAGCACCTTATTACTGGTCTCTCTCCATCTGCCTGTGTTCAGTTCAGTTATGTTTATAACCCTTTATTACTAGTCTCTCTCCATCTGCCTGTGTTCAGTTATGTTATGTTTATAGCACCTTATTATTGGTCTCTCTCCATCTGCCTGTGTTCAGTTCAGTTATGTTTATAACACTTATTACTGGTCTCTCTCCATCTGCCTGTGTTCAGTTCAGTTATGTTTATAACACATTATTACTAGTCTCTCTCCATCTGCCTGTGTTCAGTTATGTTATGTTTATAACACCTTATTACTAGTCTCTCTCCATCTGCCTGTGTTCAGTTCAGTTATGTTTATAACACTTATTACTAGTCTCTCTCCATCTGCCTGTGTTCAGTTCAGTTATGTTTATAGCACCTTATTACTGGTCTCTCTCCATCTGCCTGTGTTCAGTTCAGTTATGTTTATAACACCTTATTACTAGTCTCTCTCCATCTGCCTGTGTTCAGTTCAGTTATGTTTATAACACCTTATTACTAGTCTCTCTCCATCTGCCTGTGTTCAGTTCAGTTATGTTTATAACACCTTATTACTAGTCTCTCTCCATCTGCCTGTGTTCAGTTCAGTTATGTTTATAACCCCTTATTACAAGTCTCTCTCCATCTGCCTGTGTTCAGTTCAGTTATGTTTATAACCCCTTATTACAAGTCTCTCTCTATCTGCCTGTGTTCAGTTCAGTTATGTTTATAACCCCTTATTACAAGTCTCTCTCCATCTGCCTGTGTTCAGTTCAGTTATGTTTATAACCCCTTATTACAAGTCTCTCTCCATCTGCCTGTGTTCAGTTCAGTTATGTTTATAACCCCTTATTACAAGTCTCTCTCTATCTGCCTGTGTTCAGTTCAGTTATGTTTATAACACCTTATTACTGGTCTCTCTCCATCTGCCTGTGTTCAGTTCAGTTATGTTTATAACCCCTTATTACAAGTCTCTCTCCATCTGCCTGTGTTCAGTTCAGTTATGTTTATAACACCTTATTACTAGTCTCTCTCCATCTGCCTGTGTTCAGTTCAGTTATGTTTATAACACCTTATTACTAGTCTCTCTCCATCTGCCTGTGTTCAGTTCAGTTATGTTTATAACACTTATTACTGGTCTCTCTCCATCTGCCTGTGTTCAGTTATGTTATGTTTATAGCCCCTTATTACTAGTCTATCTCCATCTGCCTGTGTTCAGTTATGTTATGTTTATAGCCCCTTATTACTAGTCTCTCTCCATCTGCCTGTGTTCAGTTCAGTTATGTTTATAACACCTTATTACTAGTCTCTCTCCATCTGCCTGTGTTCAGTTATGTTATGTTTATAACACCTTATTACTGGTCTCTCTCCATCTGCCTGTGTTCAGTTATGTTATGTTTATAGCCCCTTATTACTAGTCTATCTCCATCTGCCTGTGTTCAGTTATGTTATGTTTATAGCCCCTTATTACTAGTCTCTCTCCATCTGCCTGTGTTCAGTTCAGTTATGTTTATAACACCTTATAACTAGTCTCTCTCCATCTGCCTGTGTTCAGTTATGTTATGTTTATAACACCTTATTACTGGTCTCTCTCCATCTGCCTGTGTTCAGTTCAGTTATGTTTATAAAACCTTATAACTAGTCTCTCTCCATCTGCCTGTGTTCAGTTCAGTTATATTTATAACCCCTTATTACTAGTCTCTCTCATCTGCCTGTGTTCAGTTATGTTATGTTTATAGCACCTTATTACTAGTCTCTCTCCATCTGCCTGTGTTCAGTTATGTTTATAACACCTTATTACTGGTCTCTCTCCATCTGCCTGTGTTCAGTTATGTTATGTTTATAGCCCCTTATTACTAGTCTCTCTCCATCTGCCTGTGTTCAGTTCAGTTATGTTTATAACACCTTATAACTAGTCTCTCTCCATCTGCCTGTGTTCAGTTATGTTTATAACACCTTATTACTGGTCTCTCTCCATCTGCCTGTGTTCAGTTATGTTTATAACACCTTATTACTGGTCTCTCTCCATCTGCCTGTGTTCAGTTCAGGTATGTTTATAGCACCTTATTACTGGTCTCTCTCCATCTCCTTCTGTTCACTTCAGTTATGTTTATAACCCCTTATTACTAGTCTCTCTCCATCTGCCTGTGTTCAGTTATGTTTATAACCCCTTATTACTGGTCTCTCTCCATCTGCCTGTGTTCAGTTATGTTTATAACCCCTTATTACTGGTCTCTCTCCATCTGCCTGTGTTCAGTTATGTTTATAACCCCTTATTACTAGTCTCTCTCCATCTGCCTGTGTTCAGTTATGTTTATAACACCTTATTACTGGTCTCTCTCCATCTGCCTGTGTTCAGTTCAGTTATGTTTATAGCACCTTATTACTGGTCTCTCTCCATCTGCCTGTGTTCAGTTCAGTTATGTTTATAACACCTTATTACTGGTCTCTCTCCATCTGCCTGTGTTCAGTTCAGTTATGTTTATAACACCTTATTACTGGTATCTCTCCATCTGCCTGTGTTCAGTTCAGTTATGTTTATAACACCTTATTACTGGTATCTCTCCATCTGCATGTGTTCAGTTCAGTTATGTTTATAACCCCTTATTACTGGTCTCTCTCCATCTGCCTGTGTTCAGTTATGTTATGTTTATAACCCCTTATTACTAGTCTCTCTCCATCTGCCTGTGTTCAGTTATGTTTATAACCCCTTATTACTGGTCTCTCTCCATCTGCCTGTGTTCAGTTATGTTTATAACCCCTTATTACTAGTCTCTCTCCATCTGCCTGTGTTCAGTTATGTTTATAACCCCTTATTACTGGTCTCTCTCCATCTGCCTGGGTTCAGTTCAGTTCAGTTTATAACCCCTTATTACTAGTCTCTCTCCATCTGCCTGTGTTCAGTTATGTTTATAACCCCTTATTACTGGTCTCTCTCCATCTGCCTGTGTTCAGTTATGTTTATAACCCCTTATTACTAGTCTCTCTCCATCTGCCTGTGTTCAGTTATGTTTATAACCCCTTATTACTGGTCTCTCTCCATCTGCCTGTGTTCAGTTATGTTTATAACCCCTTATTACTGGTCTCTCTCCATCTGCCTGTGTTCAGTTATGTTTATAACCCCTTATTACTGGTCTCTCTCCATCTGCCTGTGTTCAGTTATGTTTATAACCCCTTATTACTAGTCTCTCTCCATCTGCCTGTGTTCAGTTATGTTTATAACCCCTTATTACTAGTCTCTCTCCATCTGCCTGGGTTCAGTTCAGTTCAGTTTATAACCCCTTATTACTAGTCTCTCTCCATCTGCCTGTGTTCAGTTCAGTTATGTTTATAACCCCTTATTACTGGCCTCTCTCCATCTGCATGTGTTCAGTTCAGTTATGTTTATAACCCATTATTACTGGTCTCTCTCCATCTGCATGTGTTCAGTTCAGTTATGTTTATAACACCTTATTACTGGTCTCTCTCCATCTGCCTGTGTTCAGTTATGTTTATAACCCCTTATTACTGGTCTCTCTCCATCTGCCTGTGTTCAGTTATGTTTATAACCCCTTATTACTAGTCTCTCTCCATCTGCCTGTGTTCAGTTATGTTTATAACCCCTTATTACTGGTCTCTCTCCATCTGCCTGGGTTCAGTTCAGTTCAGTTTATAACCCCTTATTACTAGTCTCTCTCCATCTGCCTGTGTTCAGTTATGTTTATAACCCCTTATTACTGGTCTCTCTCCATCTGCCTGTGTTCAGTTATGTTTATAACCCCTTATTACTAGTCTCTCTCCATCTGCCTGTGTTCAGTTATGTTTATAACCCCTTATTACTGGTCTCTCTCCATCTGCCTGGGTTCAGTTCAGTTCAGTTTATAACCCCTTATTACTAGTCTCTCTCCATCTGCCTGTGTTCAGTTCAGTTATGTTTATAACCCCTTATTACTGGTCTCTCTCCATCTGCCTGTGTTCAGTTATGTTATGTTTATAACCCCTTATTACTGGTCTCTCTCCATCTGCCTGTGTTCAGTTCAGTTATGTTTATAACCCCTTATTACTAGTCTCTCTCCATCTGCCTGTGTTCAGTTCAGTTATGTTTATAACCCCTTATTACTGGTCTCTCTCCATCTGCATGTGTTCAGTTCAGTTATGTTTATAACCCCTTATTACTAGTCTCTCTCATCTCCCTGTGTTCAGTTCAGTTATGTTTATAACCCCTTATTACTAGTCTCTCCTCATCTGCATGTGTTCAGTTCAGTTATGTTTATAACACCTTATTACTAGTCTCTCTCCATCTGCCTGTGTTCAGTTCAGTTATGTTTATAACACCTTATTACTGGTCTCTCCATCTCCCTGTGTTCAGTTATGTTTATAACACCTTATTACTGGTCTCTCCATCTCCCTGTGTTCAGTTCAGTTATGTTTATAACCCCTTATTACTAGTCTCTCCTCATCTGCATGTGTTCAGTTCAGTTATGTTTATAACACCTTATTACTAGTCTCTCTCCATCTGCCTGTGTTCAGTTCAGTTATGTTTATAACACCTTATTACTGGTCTCTCCATCTCCCTGTGTTCAGTTATGTTTATAACACCTTATTACTAGTCTCTCTCCATCTGCCTGTGTTCAGTTCAGTTATGTTTATAACCCCTTATTACTAGTCTCTCCTCATCTGCATGTGTTCAGTTCAGTTATGTTTATAACACCTTATTACTAGTCTCTCTCCATCTGCATGTGTTCAGTTCAGTTATGTTTATAACACCTTATTACTGGTCTCTCCATCTCCCTGTGTTCAGTTATGTTTATAACACCTTATTACTAGTCTCTCTCCATCTGCCTGTGTTCAGTTCAGTTATGTTTATAGCACCTTATAACACAAGCATGTCTCAAAGGGATTTATATAGCATCATGACAGTATACTAACATTTCTACACCCAGGTTACATACCTCATGTACTGCACATACTGCGTACTACACATTTTATTAATTACTTACTACACAAACACAACATATCTTTGGTCTGTTGGAGAAAACCAGACCACCCAGATGAAACTCACACAAACACAGGGAACACGTTAACTCCACAGAGAGAGAGGAACTGGGTGGATTCGAACCCACAACCTTCTTGCTGTGAGGCAACAGCGCTAACCACTGAGCCACCGTGTGTGTGTGTTTGTGTGTGTGTGTGTGAGAGCCTGCATGCGTGCGTGCGTGTGTGTGTGTGTGTGTGTGTGTGTGTGTGTGTGTGTGTGTGTGAGCGTGTGTGAGTGTGTGTGTGTGTGTGTGTGTGTGTGTGTGTGTGCGCGCGTGCGTGCGTGCGTGTGTGTGTGTGTGTGTGTGTGTGTGTGTGTGTCTTTAATTGCAGGGTTGGAGTCAAGTGTGTGGGAGTCAGGCATCAGCTGCCATCTATCATCTAATCATCTGCTCGCTTCATATAGGCGGTTTTCACAGAATCCTGTTGCTAGGGAACAGTTTGGAACCTTTCTTATGTCCTGTCACTTATTTTATTAGCAAACACTGCAACAGGAAGTCAGCTGTTGTTGAGTTGAAACCGACTATACCCGGCTCATACTCAAAGAACCTCAGCTGGACTCCTGCTCGAGTGCTGCCTCCAGCACTCGCCTGCCTGCCTCCTGCCCTGGACCAGCTCATCAGCCTGTCTGCCAAGCCAGCTCCCTCTCTGCCCTCTGCCTCAGTCTGCCCAGCCTGGCCTAAAGACTCCCAGCTCCCCTTTCCCCTGTTCCAATAAATTAACTTTCAAACTGTCCTGCTGTCTCAGTCTGTGTCTCTGTGTCCTAACATTGTGTTTATTTTGATGATCAAAAAAGAAAAGAAAAGAAAAGGTCTAAAATGGTGGTAAGAGCCAAGAGGACACACATTGTCAGATGAAATACAGTAATATATGAGTGATGTGAGTCAAGAGTGTGATCATCATTCAAAAAATCAACAGGCAGAAAAAGTTTTTACCTGGCTGCACGACAAATTTCCCCTCGGGGGACAATAACGTTTACTTGAACTTGAATATCTTCACATCCATAATCAATTTTACTTAGCATACTAGGAAGACTCAAATGTATTCATGTAGAGATGTGAATATAATTCATCTTAACGTGACATATGTTTATAGGAAAGATTTTAGATGTGATCTTACCTGGAGATGCATCGTGACACAAAAGGAGCAACAACAAAATGAACACCTTCATCTTAGAAGCAGACTTGAAAAGAATGACAAAGTGTCGGCCGACGGATCCCTTCAGCAGTCAGCCTCACAGTCAAGAGCCCAGTCCTAGCCAATAGGAATTCAGAAGAGACAGTGATGTCATGGGTTATGCTTTAGATGACCCAGATAAAAAATACCCGTTCTTATCTGATTCACCCAATGCCTGGCAGTGAGTCAGCCTGATTCCACCTTGGTTCTTGTCCCCTAGTTAGGTTAGACCCTTAAAAAAAAAAAAAAACACACGATTTCAGACTGCAGCCCGTCTTTATTGTCACACGAACACACTACAACACATGCATGCGGGTGCAATGCTGACAGTGGCCGGTGAAATATGTCCTCTGCATTTGACCTATCCAGGCTTGTCCTTTCCTCCAAGGGGCAGGCCAAGAGCAGTGGTCGCTATTTCTTTTCAGCGCCCGGGGACCTTCATTGGACCATCATTGGACCAACTTCAGATGTTGTCGTCACTGGTCGGATGCCGATCTTCTGCATGTTTTTAGTGGGGGGTCATGTATGGAGGAACCCCCTGGGGGGTACGGGGAGAACATGCAAACTCCACACAGAAAGGCCCTTTCGACGAGATAGCCCACCTGGGCAGTAGGCACTGAAGATATGGGGGGGGTCACAACTCCAGCGCCAACAGCGTCCCAGGTGCGAATCGAATCCAGGACCTTCGAGCTGTGAGGCGACAGTGCTTACCACTGCACCACCGTACCCCCTCCACTGCACCACCGTACCCCCTCCACTGCACCACCGTACCCCCTCCACTGCACCACCGTACCCCCCTAAAGACCCCTAGAACAGGGGTTCCCAAACGTTTTGGGCTTGTGACCCCACTTTGACATTCAAAGGGACCGCAGACATTCAAACTTCAATCACTTCAATCTGAGAATGCTGACATTGAAGTTGAGCTGAAATGAAAAATGACTGTTTAACTTTAGATCACATCCCTGGTCATAGGGTCATACAGTGCAGCTTTTTTAACAAAAAAAAATCAATCAATTTCTTTGGTTTTTCACATCAAAAGTGACCCAGCATGTCTTCATTCATAACGATGCTGTAATATCTACAGTATGCTGATGTCATGTAGTACTATCACATTTCAACACAATTTCAACCAATATCATAACATGACAGCTGTCAATCAATCTTCATGGTTAGGAGAAAAACTCAGAGCAGACAACATGGCTGCCTATGGGCAGACTTTTCAGCCCATAAATCTGAATATACTGCGCCAATAAGTATGTAACATACAACATAACATGAACTATAATGTCTTCATTTAATGTTGAATGCAAAGGACATGTAACTGGCTCGTTAACTCGCATTCCAGGAATATCGTTATTTAGCGTGGCTCATCACAGCTTCAAGGCGGGCACCCAGCACTCTGCTTCAGGGAGATGGAGGCTGTGTGACAGAGGGGGCCAGCCGCCCAGGCCTCTGCTCTGGGGCTGCCTGGGTGCAGTGAGCCAGCCAGTGAGCACAGGGTGCACAGGGCTGTATTCACATGATATTGTGTTTGTTATTGAAACGTGACCGTTAGGTTTCAGATTTGTCCTGTAAAATACATTAGGCTATTTTGAACTGATGTCTCGCGCTGCTCCGAGGCACAGATCCCTCACCTCACTCAGTTTAATGTAGCTGCTCTATGCAAAGGATGTGTCATTGACTCATTTTAACACATTTCAGAAAAATCGCTCTTCATGATGTCAACAGAGCAATGACCTTTGTGCCCTGGCATGTGGCCTTGTGCCCTAAAAAAATATGTGATGCTGAAGGCCAGATGGCCACACCCCTAAAATGACTAAATTCCCACCCTGGTTGAGACTAGTCAACGCCTGACACCAGTCCCTCTCCCAGACACACCCACTTTCCAACAGTCAAATCAAACTCCTCCACGCACAATGTCCCGCCTCTCTACCCTGTTTCACTGGGAATATGTCACGATATGCAATCACATCTCCTGGAGATGCCATTTCAGCTCGATTTTAAAATCAGAATGCTGACTTTTTCCCTCGGAATCCTGACTTTAATCTCAGAATTTTGACATTAATCTCAGAATTCTAATTTTAAACTGAGAATTCTGACTTTAATCTCAGAATTCTGACATTAATCTGAGAATTCTGACTCTCAGAATCTCAGAAGTCTTCTGACATTTTTCTCAGAATTCTGATCTCCCCGCCCCCAAAAATAAAATCAATCAATCAATCAATCAATCAATCAATCAATCAATCAATCAATCAACATATGGAGGACAGGCCTTTCTAGAAAAATCAAACTTGCCCTGTTCATTGCATCCGTGGATTCAGTGTTGATCTATGGCTCTGAAACATGGACCTTGAGTCAACAGAGGCAGAACAGACTAAACGGATGCTACACGCGGGTGCTTCAGCATGCCCTCAACATCCACCCTGGCACCCATATCACAAACGTAGATCTTCACCAAGAGCTGCCTAAGCTAAGTGAGAAGATACGACTCAGGCAGCTGAGGCTTGCTGGTCACTGTTATAGACGTCCGGAGCTAGCAGCACAGAAGCTGGTACTGTGGGAGCCGACACACGGAACTAAAAGAAGGGGAAGACAGCAACTAACATATGTGGACACTTTAAGGCGAGACACCGCGCTGACTGCAGGAGAAATTGGAACGTGTATGCAGGCGAGGGAGGAATGGAGATCCATCATTGCCCGAGGAACCCACTCGACCTGATGATGAAATAAATAAATAAATAAATAAATAAATAAATAAATAAATAAATAAATAAATAAATAAATAAATAAATAAATAAATAAATAAATAAATAAATAAATAAATAAATAAATACATCTGACATTAAACTCCTGACTTGAACTCAGAACTTAAATACCTGTCAATCTTTCAACCAAATACTCTTCGGGAGGTTTAAATTGTGTGTGGTGTAAAAAGTAAAATAATAATAATAATTTCAGGCGAACCCATTTGAATTCCAGGCGACCCCACTTTGGGAAGCACTGCTCTAGCAAGTCATTGTGCCATAGCCCACTCTACTACACTCTTCCACAAGCCCCATTCAACCCTGGAGACATAGCCCACTCTACTACACTCTTCCCCAAGCCCCCTTCAACCCTGGAGACATAGCCCACACTACTACACTCTTCCCCAAGCCCCCTTCAACCCTGGAGACATAGCCCACACTACTACACTCTTCCCCAAGCCCCCTTCAACCCTGGAGACATAGCCCACACTACTACACTCTTCCCCAAGCCCCCTTCAACCCTGGAGACATAGCCCACACTACTACCCTCTTCCACAAGCCCCCTTCAACCCTGGAGACATAGCCCACACTACTACCCTCTTCCACAAGCCCCCTTCAACCCTGGAGACATAGCCCACACTACTACCCTCTTCCACAAGCCCCCTTCAACCCTGGAGACATAGCCCACTCTACTACACTCTTCCCCAAGCCCCCTTCAACCCTGGAGACATAGCCCACACTACTACACTCTTCCCCAAGCCCCCTTCAACCCTGGAGACATAGCCCACACTGCTACACTCTTCCCCAAGCTCCCTTCAACCCTGGAGACATAGCCCACACTGCTACACTCTTCCCCAAGCCCCCTTCAACCCTGGAGACATAGCCCACACTGCTACACTCTTCCCCAAGCCCCCTTCAACCCTGGAGACATAGCCCACACTACTACCCTCTTCCACAAGCCCCCTTCAACCCTGGAGACATAGCCCACTCTACTACACTCTTCCCCAAGCCCCCTTCAACCCTGGAGACATAGCCCACACTACTACACTCTTCCCCAAGCCCCCTTCAACCCTGGAGACATAGCCCACACTGCTACACTCTTCCCCAAGCCCCCTTCAACCCTGGAGACATAGCCCACTCTACTACACTCTTCCCCAAGCCCCCTTCAACCCTGGAGACATAGCCCACACTACTACACTCTTCCCCAAGCCCCCTTCAACCCTGGAGACATAGCCCACACTACTACCCTCTTCCACAAGCCCCCTTCAACCCTGGAGACATAGCCCACTCTACTACACTCTTCCCCAAGCCCCCTTCAACCCTGGAGACATAGCCCACACTACTACACTCTTCCCCAAGCCCCCTTCAACCCTGGAGACATAGCCCACACTGCTACACTCTTCCCCAAGCCCCCTTCAACCCTGGAGACATAGCCCACACTACTACCCTCTTCCACAAGCCCCCTTCAACCCTGGAGACATAGCCCACTCTACTACACTCTTCCCCAAGCCCCCTTCAACCCTGGAGACATAGCCCACACTGCTACACTCTTCCCCAAGCCCCCTTCAACCCTGGTGATAGTTTGACTCAAGGTGAATTTGTTGTGGAGGTTTGACACACAGACACCATGTGATGATTTTAATCACACTCAGAGGCTGTCAATGAAACAGCCTGCCCTTATCGTACGGCACTAAACTAGGTCACCTCATGCAGAGCTGAGACGGGCTCACTCTAACCACAAAAACACACTTCCTTTACTCTAAGTTGTTTTTAGACACACACCCAAGAGAAACAGATCATGACATTTTTTATTACTTTGATTTCTTTATTACTTTTTATTACAACAAAACAAGCAAGTTTGTGCTTAAATGCAGTTCAAGTTGACAGGTTCACAAAAATCTAAATATGGCCTTTGTATTTACATAATAGCCTATACACATTCAAAGCTCTGCTACACTTCAGCAAGAAGCCAAGACATGTTGTCCTCTGCTGCAGATGTCCAAGAATCCTTGTCCTACTTGGCCAATTAAGCTGGCCAAGTACACACACAAGTCACACACATACACAAGTCACACACACACAAGTCCCAGGCTTCACAAACACACCAGTTACAAGACAAGTGTAAACCCCCTTCCCCACCACACACACACACACACACACACACACACACACGGACGCACGCACGCACGCACGCACGCACAACATGCTCACTCAGTATCACCAGTTCAGATCAACCATGTGGCTGCTAAGAGGGGGAGGAGCTTGTACAGGCAACACTTGAGGTCACATGGGGGCTTTGCACACGGCCTTGGCTTGCAGCAGTCCAAGCACCTCGGTGATTTTTCATGTCTAGGGACCCATTGACTCAGTTCAAGTGAGAAATTATCCTAACACCAAATTGTATACGGGGCCAGGTACAGGATTAACACAGGACCGACAAGCAATTGTCAGTGTTAATAGAGAGGCAAAGTGACCGCCTACTTCCTGCTTCAGCACTGTACCAGAGATTTTCATCCGCCATTTATTTTCCCATACACATTGGGTCAAATGCTTATAAAAATAGTTGTACTGGTTCAAACCAAACGGTACAGATATATTTAGAAACAGGAGAGATCACATAACATTTCACTGGCACCAAAACGTTAAAAAAAACGTGGGTTTAAAGAAAATATTTTTCTTTAGGTTTTGGTCCGAGTGAAATGTTCTATGGTCTCTCCCGATTATAGCGTTAGCTGACCCGTTTGGTTCGACGAAGTACAACTATTTTAAAAGCATTTTACGAAATGTCTATGGGGGAAAAAAAGGCGGATAAAAATATCTGGTACAGTGCAGAAGCAGGAAGTAGGCGTCACTTTGCCTCTCTATTAAAGAACTAACAGATCAAGGATTACATTTAATACAATAATTTGTTACATTAATATCACTGAATAACTGGATGACCAATCAAATATATTGCAATGTCCCGATCAACTTTCTGACACTCAAAATAGATTTATACATTTGATTCTACTCAAACCACAACTTGGCATGTTCCACTACGCCTCTGTACCTGAGGGTGGACTCCTCCGCCTTGTTTCACACACCAGGCCTGAATGAGGAATTGCCAAGTGTTAATTAGCACCAACTGCACCACTGTAGTGAGACAGACTCCAATGAATAAAATGTCACAAGCAAACAAACACCAATTCAACAGTATATGTATATATAGAGCATGGGTGTCCCCCTGACAGGCTGTCAATGAAACAGCCTGCCCTTATCGTACGGCACTAAACTAGATCACCTCATGCAGAGCTGAGACGCGCTCACTCTAACCACAAAAACACACTTCCTACTGTAAGTTGTTTTTACACACACCCCCAAGAGAAACAGATACAAGATCATGACATTTTTTATTACTTAGATTTCTTTACTTTTTACAACAAAACAAGCAAGTTTGTGTTCAAATGCAGTTTAAGTTGTGCAGGTTCACCAAAGTCAAAATATGTCCTTTGTATTTATTTACATAAGAGCCTATATACACATTCAAAGTTCTGCTATACACTTAAGCAAGAAGTCAAGACATGTTGTCCTCTGCTGCAGTTGTTCAAGAATCCTTGTCCTATTGGCCAATTAAGCTGATTGTGATTCTGAGGACGGCCACGGACAAACAACACACACAAGTCCCATGGGCATATGCTTCACACACACACACACACACACACACACACCAGTTACAATACTGTTGTTGTTGTTGTTGTTGTTGTTGTTGTTGTTGTTGTAATAATAATAATATCTGTGGGTCTTCTGACATTTAGAATTATATCGCCATCAATGTTGGAGTTACCAGTTCTGCTCTAATCTGTCATAAAAAGGTCCCCCTCCCTCTTCTGTGCCAATGAGCTGGCCTGCTGCCAAGCTGGCCTGCTGCCAAGCTGGCCTGCTGCCAAGCTGGCCTGCTGCCAAGCTGGCCTGCTGACCATTTTAAAACAGCAGAGAAGTGCCACCTGGCTGCAGCATGGCACTTTGCACAGCAAACACACATTTTTACTTTGACCTGTGTTGACCCCTCTCTGTGATGCCTCAGACTCACATCACTGATGGTTGACTGGCTTATTGAGCTTACCAAGCATCTTCTCTCCTCTCTTTCACAGCATTTGTCTCCATGGGCTGAGGTGCGGTCCAGGACCGAGGCCAAGCATATAGGACCAGTCTTCTGTCGACCACTTTGACAAAGAGAGGAGTGAGCCAGCACAGTGAGCCAGCACCGATTCACACGTCGATATAGCTTTGAAACACCACCAGCGACACAGCACCAACAATGGGTAACACCAAGAGCGGCGCCGTGTCCAAGGAGATCCTGGAGGATCTGAAGCTCAACACCAAGTTCTCCGAGGCGGAGATCGCCCATTGGTACGACAACTTCAAGAGGCAGTGTCCGACCGGCCGCATTAGCAAAGAGGAGTTCCAGTCCATCTACAGCAAGTTCTTCCCAGACAGTGACGCCCAAGCGTACGCCCGGCACGTCTTCCGCTCCTTTGACACCAACGACGACGGCACGCTGGACTTCAAGGAGTACATCATCGCCCTCCACATGACGTCAACGGGGAAGACCACCAGCAAACTGGAATGGGCCTTCTCGCTGTTCGACGTGGACAAGAACGGATACATCACCAAGTCAGAGGTCAAGGAAATCTGCGCGGTGAGTTATGATGTATTAGTGGTAAATAAGAAAGCTGTTAGGTCTCTCTCACAAATATAACGGCGGATAAACTGAGTTCAAGTGTGTCTAGCTTCCTTTATATCCATAAGGAATGGGATGGCTTGATGATCTGGTCAAGTTACTTGGATGAAGGGTGGGTTAGATGATTTTGATGGGAGTATGGAGGAAGGCATCATGGCAAAGTTGGTGAAAGTGATGGATGGATGACTGATGGATGAATGGATGATGGACATGGACACAAAGGGACAGAGGATGAAAGAGCAACACAACAAATTGTGAAGGAAGGAGATGTGCAGATGGATTAACAGATGCAAAGATCTTTCACTTTTCAATGTGTCGCTCAGGATGTCACTTGATTTGGACATAGAACTTAAACATGTTTAGACTCATGGCCGGCTGAGACAACGGAAAGCAAAGGTGGAAACACTTTTACCGCTGGAGTAGACTTGAATTGACGCTGATGAACAATTGGAAGCATAAGAGAGCTTTGGACTGGGGATGGGAAACTTAAGAGGAGATAATAAAACAGGAGATTCGATCTGAGTGTCTAATGAAGACATACAACATGGTGTCACTACAAGACCGAAATGATATTATGAATATATTATTATTGTTATTGTTATTATTAGTACAGTATTATACAGTTTTGCGGAAAGTGTAGTATGATGGAGTCGTGACCACTAAAAAGTCAACAAGAGCCACAAAAGAATGAACATGTTTCTTCATCTCCACTGTGCAGTTTGACAAAACATAAACCTCTGTCTTCTGACCACTGTCTGGAAGGTTTCATTTGCGTTTGAGTATGGCCCCACTTGTGAAGAGATCCAGTATTAACAAGGGCAGAAGGACGGGTTAAGAATAGTTGATTGATGCAAGTTGATTACAGGACCTGTTTATGACCTTTGATTGACTATTGGACAAAGGTCAGATTTTATAGACTATTTTTAAAAATACATTGATGGATATTCCCTGACAGTCTTAAGCTGCATGTTTATAATTTTTACTCCCCATATAACACATTTAACAGCTAGCTACGATAAATCACGATAACCCGACTTTATATAAAACTATATATATATAACAGATTAACATGTTTTTTTCTTTATTTGGGGTATGGAAGATAAATACATTCTTTCTGAACACCATCACCCCCCCCCCCCCCGTTACTTTCTCAAACTGAGTTTACTTGATTGCTTTCTGAAATGTGGTTTCAATCTGATATTGTTCCAAGCAGTCATATGTTCATAATTTGAGTTCAAATTACAAAGTAGTAGAACCTCACGAAACTGAACAGATAACTACTGCCCAAGTGGTGTTTCATATGTCCAACATAATAGACAGTGCATGTTATTGTATGTATTCAAAAACAACCCCACTTCCTGGCTGCTTTGAACGCTTCACTTTCCCATAGGTCTATTTATAGCCATGTTTCAATGTAAAAGATTAGTGGTCATATAATGGCAGAACAAAAGCAGGCAGGAACAGCTGGTCAGTTAATCCAGGCCATCATAACAGCGTCCTGTTGTTTTTGTTGATAGACACATTATCAGTTTATGGATGGGTTAAAAAATGTGCAGATTATATGAGGACCGGGTTATGCACATGTTCTGCTCTCTTTGCAATCATGTAGGCCAGGGCTTTTCAAAGTTTGAGACTGTGGGCCTCCCTCCAGCCTTGGAAAGAGGAGTCCCCCTCGCTCAATTCCTGGATGCCTATGGGATCATATGTTATTTGATCCCATAATTGAGCCAAGATAGCCTGATATTGCTGTTTGACATACATCATACTACACCAAATACATTATGAAATACATACATCATACTACACGAAATACATTATGAAATACATACATCATACTACACCAAATACATTATGAAATACATACATCATACTACACCAAATACATTATGAAATACATACATCATACTACACCAAATACATTATGAAATACATACATCATACTACACCAAATACATTATGAAATACATACATCATACTACACCAAATACATTATGAAATACATACATCATACTACACCAAATACATTATGAAATACATACATCATACTACACCAAATACATTATGAATAGTCTGTCTGAAGGCATGTAGCCTATTTGTTTCTGACGGGGAAAGTGGGAAAAACCGTAAAATCCCCCAAAAAGTACTGTATCTCTGAACTACTACCAAATCACACATTTAGGCTATTCTATGTGATCTCGTTTTGATACCTAATAATAACTAATGTAATAACTAATTATAAACTAGTCATATTTTTTCACTTGCATTCACTGAGCCTCCCCTGAAACTGTTTGGAGCCCCCCTCCTGGGGAGGCCCGGCTCCCACTTTGAAAATCTCTGATTCAGTAACCTTGTGTCACCGCAGGCTCTTCCAGAGAAGAGCCTGGTGACGGTGGCGGCGGTGGCGGCGATGG
>NC_139643.1:19483269-19500769 GCF_964638095.1 Poromitra crassiceps
GATCCTGTTCGTAGACTTCACCTCGGCGTTTGACACGATCCTCCCAGCCCTGCTACAGGAGAAACTCTCCCAGCTGGGCGTGCCCGACCCCATCTGCAGATGGACCACAGACTTCCTGACTGATAGGAGACAGGAAGCAGCACGTGAGGCTGGGTAAGCACATCACTGACTTTCGGTCCATCAGCACCGGCGCTGCCCAGGGCGGTGTCCTCTCTCCCTACGTATTCGGTCTGTACACCAACAGCTGCACCTCCAGTCACCATCTCCGTCAAGCTCCTGAAGTTCGCAGACGATACCACCCTCATAGGGCTCATCACAGACGGAGATGAGTCGGAATACAGACAGGAAGATGACCATCTTCACGGTGGCTCAGTGGACCATGGGCACGGTGGCTCAGTGGTAGAGCTGTGGCCTCGCAGTCAGAAGGTCCTGAGTTCGATTCTCGCCTGGGACACTGCGGGCGCTGTGGTTGTGTTCCCCCCATATCTTCAGTGCCTACTGCCCAGGTGGGGTATCTCGTCGTAAGGGCCTTTCTGTCTGTGTGGAGTTTGCATGTTCTCCCCGTGCTCCCCCAGGGGTTCCTCCATACATAACCCCCCCCCCCCCCCCCCCCCCCCCCCATTAAAAACATGCAGAAGATCAGATCGTCATCGTCATCCGACCAGTGATGACAACATCCGAAGTCGGTCCCCGGGCGCTGTACGAGAAAGCGACCACTGCTCCTGGCCTGCCCCCCGGAGGAAAGGACGAAGCCAGGATGGGTTAAATGCAGAGGACAAATTTCACCGGCCACCGTCAGCATGTGTGTGTTTGTGGCCCTCCGTGCATGGGTTGATGTGTAACCGTGTGACAATAAAGACGGAAACGTCTGAAATCATTTTTTTTTTTTTTTTTTTTTTTTTATCTGGTGACTTGGTGCAGTCAAAACAACCTGGTGTTAAATGCTCAAAAAACAATGGAGATGATTGTGGATTACAGGAGGAACAAAGCCCCACCTTCCCCCATCACCCTGGGTGACTCCCCAGTCAACACTGTGGAGTCCTTCCGCTTCCTGGGGACCATCATCAGTCAGGACCTAAAATGGGAGATGAACATCAGAGCTCTCACCAAGAAGGCACAGCAGAGGATGTACTTTGTGTGGCAGCTGAATAAATTCAAAGTGCCAAAGGCCACGATGGTGCACTTCTACACCTCCATCGTCGAGTCCATCCTCACCTCCTCCATCACCGTCTGGTATGCTGCTGCCACTCTCAAAGACATCAACAGACTTCAGCGCATCATCCGCTGCGCTGAGAAGATAATCGGATGCAACCTGCCATCTCTCCAGGACCTGCATGCAGCCAGGACACTGAAGCGGTCTCGCAAGATCATGGCTGACCCCTTCCACCCTGGCCACAAACTCTTTAAGACACTCCCCGACGGCAAGAGACTGAGGTCTGCCAAGACCAGAACCACTCGCCACAAGACCAGCTTCTTCCCAACCACCATCAGCCTCACCAACAAGGCCCGGAAACCCCTTCCGCCAAGGAGCTCACCAACAAACCCCCCCCCCCCCCCCCCCCCCCACAGTGAGAGAAATATGTTTCACATGAAACACATTGAAATAGTCTGGTGAAAAGTCATGAAGGTGTCGCTCCTGCATTGCCCCCTAAGGATATTACAGTAGCATGGGCAGGGCCCTGAGTTTGTTCGTTTGTTTGTGTTTGGTTTTTTGTTTGTTTATTTGTTTGTTTGTTTTTACCCTGATAACCTAGTTTTAATTTTATTTGATCTATCTTTTAACTAAAACATTATAGTTTTAAAACAAAATATTGTATCCACAATGAATCCGTTTTATTTGAGTAAAGGATAAATATGCAGAAATATGGTTATTTTCTGTGATAGAAAATATTACCTTTTGCTTCTTTTTTTATTAATTTGTATTGGAACCACACAATTCAGGTTTAGATATTTACTAAAATTGTAATAAATTATTTACTGAAATTTGCTTAAATGAAATCTAAAAACAATTTGGGGGACAACACGCACTGTGCAATACAAGCCAAGAATACTAATTTAAAAATTAAACGTGTGTGTTCATAAATAGTCACTCTGAGTGTCGGAGTGCATTCTGCCACAAACTGGACCGTTGGTAAATTCAGAGCACTGTTGGAAAATAGCAGGTTATTCAGAACACTACACCCTTGGAGCGGCAGTGCACTGACAGACACTTGACTGGCTTTTAAACTAGTTTAGCAATTAGCACACTACGGTCTTAAACTTACTTAAATTCCTCCCATACTTCACTAAATATGCAACTTTGAAATCTTTTCGAAGACTCGGGCAGACAATCTAACAATGTGTGCTCCCAAAATCAAAGTAGACATTATAGGCTACCGGCCACACCTCACTCTCATCATGCTTTGTCCCCCTCGTCTCTCCTCTGAGGGAAGGGTGCAGCAGTGGTGTAGCGTTCATCCAGCTGCTCATGGACCGCGGCACCGACCTGGCCCTGGTGACCTTGGAGCAGGCACAGCAGGCCCGGTTTTACAGGGGTGCAAAAGCACGCATTGCACCCTTATTTTAATTGTCTGCATGCTCAGTTGAAAAGTAAAAAAAATAATAATAATAATAATAATAATAAAGGTAATAATAATAATAATAATAATAATAATAATATTAATAATAAATGCTGCAGCTGCACATTTACTGTTTAAACTTGAATTATAATTGTCGTTTTTCTTTGTTCTTTGATGTGAATTTATGGCTTTTTAGCACCTATATGTAACCTTTTAAGGTTGAGATAATTGTATTATCATTATACAGTATGGTCCAAATATTTCAGTAAAGCACTTGAAACACTTGAAATATTCTTGATTGGCTGGTATCATTCTACCTGAAATGATGGTAAAATGCATTATTTTTAGTAAAATAACATGTCAAATTTAAAGGACGGCCGCCCGGGTCGGCCCATGCATGTGCACTCCTTCCTATCTAGGATGCATCCCTAGTCATCTTGTTCTGGAACCGGCCCTGGCACAGCTAGAGGAGGTGGAACCCGAGGTGCACAGGAGGGTCTTTCTGGAGGCCAAGAGATGTTCTGGGAGTCTGTCCCACATATGTCGGATCCGGATCCGCCAAGCACCATGGGCACAGATCATCTGAACCAAGTCCACTCCCTACCACTATCAGAAGGGACAAAGGACTTCTTGCTCCACAAAAACTAGAAAAGGTAGAGTGGGTCGTCCACTAATCGCTTTGGATAAAAGAGGTCGGTGATTCGATCCTCCAGTCTGCATGTCGAAGTGTCCTTGCAAGATACTGAACCCCAAATTGCTGCCGATGGTGTGCCAGCATGCTATCTGCTTGCCGTCATCTGTGTATGAATGTCTTTGTGAATGGGTGAATACCTACTCACTGTAAAGCGCTTTGGATGAAAGCACACGCGTCATGCCCATTGTAACTGAGGAGACAATTGCCCCCTCATTTTTTTTGTTTTTTTTAAATAAACATAGGCTATAATATTATAGGCTGTGTGTGGTAGTTGAAACATAGTTTCAAGTTGACGTTTATTTATGTTTGTATAGTTAAAACAAAAACATAAATACTGTATAGGCTACATACAGTACAACACAAAAGGCTGTTATTTACCCTTTGTCACCACCTGGTGAGTAAATGTAACTAAAACCATTAAATTGGGTTAGGCAACCGGTCCGCAACTTTTTTTCCCATGTATCTACCAGTCCTTGGCACAAAAAAGGTTGGGAACCCCTGCTCTAGAGGACACTAGATGAGACTAATGGAAGAGAAAAGATTTCTACCTTCTGAAAAGGCAATACAGCCAAAATAAACATTCTGTTACATTGCTTTGAATCGCCCTTTTTTGTCAAGTCCATTGAGTCTGGGCAGTGGCAATGTACTTAGTCTGGTGATTATGGATCTTTCCAGGAGGCTGAGCAGTTTGGAAAATAGCCTTATGGTTACACCTGCTTAGTCTGGTTATTTAAAATTAGATATTCCTCTAAATCTGGCTTCCAACCCGCCAAATTTGTTTTGAAAAAAAAAAATCGTAGTTCATAGTTCACCCGCTCGGATTGTTGGCTTGCATGACGCCCCTGGATGAAAGCGCTATAGTGAGTGCAACCCATTCCTTCATGCTGACATGTATCAAAACCGCCATCTCAGCACAATGTATACAGGAAGCCAGTGGAGACTCACAGAGAAGACCGATAGCGACAACAGCCGCTGCCAAGAGAACACAGAGGAACACCAAGGCCACTTTCTCTGCCTTACAGCCGCTGGCCGTCACCTTTGACCCTGCAGTTGAACCCGCTGCTTGAGGGAATCATCTGTTGAACAGTTAGAAGTTAGAACAGGATGAGTTACTGTAGTCACAGGCGCCGATTTATGTTTCTGCCAGAGCGCAAGCATGCCAGAGCGCATGGTTGCGCACTGGCATGCTTGCAGACCTCCGCAGGTCACATGCGGACTCCGCACTGGGGCCGATGCTTTTATAGTCACTATGGCAACCAAGTGATCAGCATGTTACAATGTAATGAACAGCCCATGAAAAGTCACAATGAAATGCTATTATGTGCAGTACTGAGTGCGCTTTCACTCTCAAACGACCGTATATCAGCACATGAATGAATCACCAAACTTGTTTTTACTGAATAGCCGTATCAGTTCTCAGCCCTGATAGCCTAATCTGTGCTGCTTTTAATCTCTCTCAACACAACACATTTACTTGTTGAAATGACTACAAATGAACAGTTACAAATCAAAGTTTAGCCTACCACATGGGTTAAGAAATGTGGTGAAAACACAGCTCAGTGTTCAGGGCTCGCAGTGGCTCGAAAGCGTCCATGTTTGGAGAGAAGCCGCGCGGAGGTCGCACTGCTAGAAAAATCTTCAGGTACGCGCTGTGCGGCTGCGGGGGGCGCGGCCAACGAATTGACATCATTTTCGGCTGCCGGCCCTCACTCCTCCCCCGCGCCTGGCTCGGCGCTGCGACCATAAAACAAGCTTCAGTTGATCGTAATCCAACATGTCCCTCCGGAGGTCGGGCACTACGTGCGCAGTACGTGGTTGTAGCTACAATCAGGCTAAGCTAAACCTGTGGCTAAAACAGGAGTGCTATGAGCACACATCTCAATAGAAGGCACAGATTGTCCATGTCGCAGATGGTTTCGTTTCCACCATCTACCTAAAGAAGAAGAAGAGAAAAGAGCCTGGCTGGAGAATCTAAATGTAAATAAACCACCAAAGACCCTGTATGTAAAAACACCCACCCAGGAGAACCAACACCCCACATTGTGGTTGGGCTGACAGACCACAGAAGAAGAGACATCCAGCCAGCCCCGGCGCCAGACCAGATATCCAGAGGGGGCACAAGCCTTAAGCAGGGGGGCACTGATAAAATATGTCCCCCCAATAATGAAATAAGAAAACATTGCTTTAGCTACTGTGTGATACGTTACCGCGGAGCCAGCTCTAGGGGAGAGCAGAGCAAGGAACTAACCATTCTACACTAACACGTATATTGATGTAATGGGTATATATACCACTCTCATAACATGTGTGCATCACTTAGGGTGTCGAGTCACAGTCTATCTTTAATTTGTCTTTATTGAATGTTTCAAAACTGCATGTTTAACTAAGAATAGGCTAATGATTATTTCCACCCACCACTCATTTAATTTGGTTAGTTACTTTCATGTAAGAAGTTTGGAAGCAACAAGGGATGCTGGGGGAAATATGCGAATTCCCTCTCATGGAAGCGGGCGGGCACAGCGGAGAAGTGAGCGGGCACTGCCCCCTAGTGCCCGCTCGTGGCGCCGGGGCTGCATCCAGCGCTTAAGAGGAAGACTGATGAAAACAGTGTACCCGCTAGGCCACGTTATGATGATGCTGTTGTTGTTTAATTTGCTGGGTTTTGTTGATGGCAAACGTCAAGTTACAATTTCAGTCACTGACTTGGCGTTAGTAAGTTACTAAATGGCAACGACTGTAATTAGCCTACAGCTTATATCAAACAATGCTGCCTTCTGAAGGCAAAATTAGTTGTTGGCACTACAGAGTAACAGCTAATTAATTTGTTACATTTATTGCTGTGAAAGATAAGTTGATCATTCTGTTGAGACTGTCTGCCACTCTGCTTGCTTTCCCTAGGTGAGTGTAGTCAAGTGGAGGAGAGTGCAAAAACACACCGTGATGCCCAGACTCAGTGGAAAGACCCTGCAACGGAGGACCACACTTACTCAAAAGGCCCCACTATTGCATGCAGTACCATGAGCAGGACCTTAGCACTAGCAGCATCCACTGAAAACTCAATGCCTATTGCACAAAGCCTGTTTAGAGATGGTACAGTCTCTCTGTTATATACAGGTATTCCCCTCAGTGCATTTCATACCCTTGTGTCCTGTCTTCGGATCTTTGCCCCGCCCTCACTGTCCATGGCACCAGTAGATCCAATTTTGATTCCCCTAATTCAGGCATGTCCAAAGTCCGGCCCGGGGGCCAGATGCGGCCCTTTGACGGATCTTAAGTGGCCCTCGCGTTGTCTCTCAAAATATACTGTATGTGGACTTCCACACAGTATTGGTTAATCAAGCAACTTCAATGAGCATTTTTCACGTTCACCTAACGATGACAGCACTATCATACAGTTTGTAGACAAGCACCAAGTAGGAACAACACAGGCAGAACTAATGTTTTTAGATGGTAAACAAAATCCTTCAAGTACAATGGTATTGTATGTTATTATTATTTTTATTTCTATAACCCATATGATGCGAGAAGCAGCTGGCCGGCCCCCCCGGTAATTTCACATGATCTAGTCTGGCCCCCATTCAAAAAAGTTTGGACACCCCTGCTCGAATTAAACTGAAACAAAACTTTCTCATGGCTGATTTAGCGCGGCGCTTTCAAATCTCACAGGGTCTGGTCAGCAAAACTGTTGGCCTGTGGATAGATATCATGGCAGAGCATAGCAAGCTCCTCGTACCATGGCTACCGAGGGACACCATCAAGGCCACATTGCCACAGGCATTTAAAGACAGGTTTCCCAACACAACTTGTGTAATAGACTGTACAGAAACTGTTCTCCAGAAACCCCAAAACCTTGACTCACGAAGCGAATGCTATAGCCACTACTATGCCACCACACCAACACAGTGAAGTATCTTGTTGCAACTGCTCCCTCTGGTGTTATTATGTTCATTTCCGATGCATACGGTGGTAAATGTAGTGATAAACACAGAACTCAGGGCAGGGGCGGACTGGGATCATAATTCAGGCCGGGCATTAGAAAGCAGGCCAGGCCGATACAGGCGGACGCGTGTGCCGGCGACCGAGGGTCACCGGCAAAAAATGTGGGCCGTTTGAAGCCCAATTTGGGCCGTTTGAAGCCAGATTTGGGCCGTTTGAAGCCCAATTTGGGCCATTTGAAGCCAAATTTGGGCCGTTTGAAGCCCAATTTGGGCCATTTAAAGCCCAATTTGGGCCGAGCCCAATTTTACAATGAGATGCACCCACTTTAACCCTGAAGTGTAATTATTACTTCAGACTAACTAATAAAGTAATAAAACCACTAGTAAACCAGTAGGCGGTGCCTGGCCTGCTGTTCAGTGAGTGGCCTGACTACGGGCACAAAAAAAAAAAAAAAAAAAAAAATTGCAGGCCAGGCCAGGCCAGGCCAGGCCACCGGGCATTTGCCCGACGTGCCCGATTATGCAGTCCGCACCTGACTCAGGGTTTCTAGAGCACTTGCGCTTTCGTGATGAGGTGATGGGGGATCGTGGCTTCACCATTAGGGAGGTGCTGGAGGAACGTGGAGTCAAGCTGATCATACCTGCATTCACACGGAAAGGATGCCAGTTTACCAACGACGAGGTGACCCACACACAACGCATAGCTCACGCGCGGATTCACGATGAGCGCACAATACACCGTCTGAAGGTTCATAAGATCCTGTCACAGACTGTGCCAATCACCTTCTTACGCAAATTGGACAAAATTCTAAAGATTTGTGCTGGGCTTGTGAATTTGAGGGGGGGCTTATCACAAGCAAGCAGAAAGGTGAAATACAATGCTTTTCGAAATGGACACATTCATGGGTGAAATAAGAAAACTACTTCATCTTTGGTTATGTAAAACATGCTATTTTTATTTATGTAATATTTTCTTTCAAACAAAACTAAGATTCATCCTGTTTAGACAGACTTGGATGACGCTCTCCCAGAGATAGGGTTAGCGTCAAGTGTCATTTTATCAGTGTTATATCGCCAGAGAGTTTGTTTCAGGCCGATGCAGATATTTCGTTTTAAAGCCTTTATCGGCCGATACTGATCCTGTGCTGCTGGTTATCATCGTGCATCTAGTAAAAAAAAACATTTAATATTACAAGTGACATTGAAATTCAATACATCACATTGTAAAAATGTGACTGTATTGTGGTCTGAAACATTAAAGTTGATCTTATCTCCATGTTATTCAGCTCTGGTAATCAGAACTAGACGTTGAGCATCACAGTTTCACATGCTCTCCATCCAGATTATATTATTGTTACATTTGTAAGTTGTTTTTCATATGACTACATCTACTGTGGCTCAAAAAAATCAATGGTGATTATCTCCATGTTAACACAACTCCAGAGATGTTTGAGCATTAGTTTCACTAATAGGCTGTTTAATATTTAACTTGCCCCTGAAACCTGGCACCTCTTTACCTTCACAAGTGCATCACATCAGATTGAAGGACTTCTCAGTGCAATTTTTACACTTTGCCAAGTCATCCTGTGGACCGGATTGGACCGTTTGGCGGGCTGGTTCTGGCCCCCGGGCCCTATGTTTGACACCCCTGTTAGTTGGATGTATCTTAAATACAAGTGTGTGAGTGTTTCCCAGACTGACCTGAGGTCTGTGCAGGTGCTCTGCTGGTGCTGATGTCTCTGGGCAGATGGGTGCTGTGGTACAGCGGGAACATCGAGGGCCTCACGTCCCGCAAGGAGCTGTGACACATCGGCAGCGCCGTGGACCGACTGGCCCGCAACCTCAGCCGCAAGATCCGCATCTACAGGAGCCACCTGTGATGCTGCAGGAGGGGGCGGGGCTTAGCAGGTGAGGATGCTCGTATGCAGGAAATTTGCCAAAGCTAACATAAATATGATCATCTTTATGTTTCTGGGAATCCTGCAGTGAGTTTGGAGCTCAGCATGGAAAAATAATGTAAAGTCTCCAAAAAACACACATGACTTCACATTTGTTTAGTTTGTAAACATCGTTTCATGTATTTGTTTCATGTAGGATTAGATTTTGCATTCGTATCCCGTCATGGGCATGATGTTCAAGGGGTAGTTAAGGGTTGTTGTTGTAGTTGTTGTGGTTGTGGTTTTGGGGGCGGGGGGGGGGCATTTTGCCTTTATATTTGATCGTAGCTCCCAGGGGGCGCTACGCTTTGTAGGAGAGACAGGGAGAGAAATCAAATAAAACATTTCTAAAACATGTTTGGTAAAACTTTGATTCGTAACCGTTTGTTTTTAGTCATTTCAACAAGTCAATGTTTTGCTGTGTTGAGAAGGATAAAGCATCACAAAGTAGGCTATAGGGCGGAACTGAAACACCTGTTTACATTCAGTAAAAACATGTTTGGTGATTCTATTCCTGTGCTGATATAGAGTGAGAGTGAAACACCTGTTTACATTCAGTAAAAACATGTTTGGTAATTCTAGATATAGAGTGAGAGTGAAACACCTGTTTACATTCAGTAAAAACATGTTTGGTGATTCTAGATATAGAGTGAGAGTGAAACGCCTGTTTACATTCAGTAAAAACATGTTTGGTGATTCTAGATATAGAGTGAGACTGAAACACCTGTTTACATTCAGTAAAAACACATTTGGTGATTCTATTCCTGTGCTGATATAGAGTGAGAGTGAAACCGCACTCAGTTGGCTACTGCACATAATGGCGTTTCATTGTGACTTTTTCATGGGCCGTTTCTCACTGATTATCACTGTAGAAAACATTGACCCGTGGATGGTGTACCGTACCATTCAATATTGTATTGAGAACCGTTGCATCCCCATATTATATCAGGCCCATATTGGTCTATTATTGATTATCAGATATCAACAGTCACTGTCATCCACCTGCAATCTGATGCAGGTTCCTCCTGAACACAGCTACAGAAAAACAGTCTGGAAAACCTGACGTGATTTTTTTTTTTTTTATTATTATTGTTCTATAATGTTACATTTTAAGCTCACAATGTAGCGTAGCTTACATAAGATCACTCACAATCTTCAAATCTGACCAATAGGCTTAATAAAGACCTAGGAATTCAGTATGGAGTAATAACATAAAATGTGTCTGGAGACTGTATGGTGAATAGGTCAAGGCAGGATTGTGTTTTTCCAGACTGATGTCTGTACAGTTTGTATTCATTTCTCTTTCATTCTCTCTGTGTCTTCACAGGCTTTTTCATGGCTTTTTCTGTTCTGGAGGTCTGAAGATGTCGTGGACCAATGCCTTGGATATGTTCTGTAAATTCAGCTCGAGTCAAATTGTGCTACCTGGATCTGTCAGTGTTAATATACAGATGATCTACATAGATAAGCTGTAATGTCTCTGTTACCTGTACTGAAATACACACAAATATGAATGTTACACATGTCAAAAACATTTCATTTATATCAGAACTGTTGCTCCTCTGTTACATGGCCATGGTGCTGATGTTTTATCATGATTGTTTTCTTTCATAGTGTCAGTTTTAGATGAGTATCATTGATTTCAGCAGTGGTCTTGTTCAGGGCCGTAGCTAGCTATGAGAACGGGGAGGTCCGGACCTCCCCTAATATTTCAGAGAAGAAAAAAAAAGTTTTTTTTTTTTTTTTTTTTTTTTTTTAATAAAACAATCTGCATGGAAAAGCATGAAAAACACGGGATCGCTTTTATTTTGAAACGAAAGGCAGGTCAGGCAGGAAGTCATCTGACGCCGCGTCCGCGGTAACTTGATTCCGAGAGAGCAGCAGCATGGTGGTGAGTGATGACTGTCTGTCTGCCTGGCGAGATAATTGAAGGTGAGCGACCTGCGAGACAGTGAGCGAGTGAACGACAGACAGTGAGTGACACTGACAGATTTTTTAGCAACAACCAAGAAAGTAAGTGTCTAGTCTGTCTCTTAAGTAATGTTACCTGTGTGACACGTTGGGATGCTACTGGCTAATCATGCATGATGCCAATTGCCAAGCTCCCGAAGTCAGGTATGCAGGTGGCTATATGCATGGTTTCAGTTTCATGACCCAATAAGTAACAAAAAGAGGTGGTGTAAAGTTAAAAACAACATAATATATTTTATTTTATTTTTCAATCGTTCCTATCAGGAATAAATAAATGTCCCTCTGTATGTTTTTTTTATTATCGATGATGACTTTGTGTGTTGTGTACGGCTTGGGTTGTGTACCTGTGTTTGTAGGTGTCATTTTGATATGAATTTGGCTAAAACAGTTTGTGTTTGTTAGTTACAATTATGTTGACAGGAGAGCTGAGCAGGTGGTGACATGAAAGAGAATATACTGAATAATGACATCACAACAGTATAATCCTAATGTTGATTTAAAATGATATATTACTCTAAATATGGCTTAAAAAGGGGAAAATCCGCCTCCCCTTGCTGGACCTCCCCTATTTCGGAACCCTGGCTACGGCCCTGGTCTTGTTCTGTTATCAACTTCAATAAAAAACATTTTTATGAACTGTTTAAAACCATCTGGATTACTTCTCAGCTCTATTTTATTTCCAAAACCAAACAATATATTTGTTTGAAATAGACCTCCAATCACACCGTCATTCAAATCAGATTAACTTTATTGATCAAATAAATGTACAGCCAGGAATTTGTAATTGGTGTTACTGGTGCTGAGACAATTCATTACAGATGGTAAAGACAACAACAGGATGGCACATAATAGAGCAAGATATGCTACTGACAGCAGATTATACATATTACTGCACTTATATTCAGTATTAAAGGGGCATTAAATCATCAGTGATTCCCAACCTGTGGGCCTCTGGTGGTCTGTGGAGGTATTGCAAGTGGGCCGCCAAATGAATATATATACCGTATACAGTATATATACCGTATATATTATTTTTACATTAAACAAATTGAAAAAACTTGCTGATGGACAGCTCCTTGGAAATTGTTAACAGTGAAAATGCTGCAACATGTTTCAGATGCTGTGTTAGTGACTGTGGAAGATAACAAGTGCTCTGAGAACACATTATTTAGCCTCCGTATTTTTTTATGGGGTTGGAGGTGGGCCACAAAAAGTTTTGAAATGTTCAAGTGGGCCCTGATTTGGAAAAGGTTTGGAACTGCTGATCTATGAGCTTTATTGGTCTCTACAGGTGAGGTGACCAGCAGGAATTGCACCCCCATCCCTTTGAGTGACAGTGGTCAGTAATTGACACACATACAAAAGTCAGATTTTCACAATTAAGTCATAAATTAACGAATTAGAGCTGAGATCCAAAGGAAAATTGAAGAGGGAATATAGCTTATCATCAAGCTAAGTAGGCCTAATCTTTTACGCTTTTACTGCCTTTTTTAGCTTGAGAACGAGGCATTTCTTTACAGCTGAAATGTGTTGCAACAGTGATCGCTCACTTGCACCATCGTCACTGAAACAGTTGAAAATGTGAGTGAAGATGTGACTTGAAATTCTAACGGGTGGGGAGTTTCTGTTCCAATACGGCCCATAAAGTGAGTTTTGAAAATGAGAAATCTCAGCACCTGATAAAGACAGCAGTAACAAACCCTGCAGGTATGTTATGGTCATTTTGTGCTTTGTGACACTAAACATTAAGATGGATGGTTTCAAGGAAATGCTGCTCATCCATCCCAGTCAAACAGAAAAGATCTTACACAGAATTTATCTGTGACTCTTCTGTTCACAACAATGTCCAAAAACAGCAGAGAGGAAGTGACCTGGCAGGAAGAAATAATGGATTACTTGTAATGGGATTACAATAATCTGTTCCATTACAGCAGGGCTATTCAACTGGCGGCCCGCGGGCCGAATCCGGCCCGCCAATCAAGTCCGACCGGCCCGCGAATGAGTTCGCAAAAAAAACAAAAACAATTTTAGATTTTTTTTTTTTTTTTTTTACAATTAAACCTCATTTACTTATTACACTCGACTGGTTGTTTTTCAGATGTGATGTGAATCTAAAGTGAACTAAACAGTCAGATCCACTATAAATGTTTTTCAGTAGATGCTGTGATGTAGCCACAAGAAAGGTGGAATATTAATGCTTTTCAGGGGATGCCGATGTGATGTAGCTAATCAAGAAAGATGCATTATAAATGGTGTTTCAGGAGATGTGTGATGTTGCTAGCTATAGGTTCTAAACAAGAAATATGGTTCAAATGTTTACAGTAGTTTTCCTTCCTTGCTGCACTACAATGTTAAAATGCTGTGAGACAGAGCTAAACACAAAAGATGCAATATTAATAGTTTTTCATGAGATACTCAGTATTTAATACTAATACTAATAATAGAAAAGGAGAACATACTGAATAATGACATCACAACAGTATAATCCTAATGTTAATTTAAAATTAAATATTCTTCTAAATATGGATAAAAGTCCAAAAAACATAAAATTTTCTTCGACACTGCCCCGAGATTCCATTCCTTACAGCAGCCCCTACTTAATAATAGTTCCAGCGCGGCTGCGAAAATGTGGTGGCGCATTGTCTCAAGTGTACATATAATGGCTCGGGGAACGGTCCGGCCCCCGGTCCCTTAGGTTTCTGACAATGCGGCCCCCTGAACAATTTAGTTGAATAGCCCTGCATTACAGTCAGTAAAACACTGATGGAATGGATTAGATCAATGCAATTCCATTACAACTAATCAGATCAATTACTTGATTACTTCAATTAATCAATATCCATTAACTGTACAACAATAATTATATTACAAAGGTGATTATTAAAATATATCATAAAATACTGTACTACAACCGTGTGATTTATATATATATATCAAAATGTATTTAGATAATAAAGCTGAGATTACACTAGCATAACAATAGACACTTGAAGTTATGATTGTTAATGGCTGAATCAATCAATGCGCTTTACATTAAAATCAAACTACAGCTAATTAAAAAATTACAATAAAATAATAAAAAATACAGATAAAATAAAATACAGACAAGTATGTTGTGCAAGAAATAAAATAAAGAAGAGTGAGAAATTGAAGGAGGAAAATACAACAAGATCGAATGAAAATAAGAGATGACGATTATGTTAACTTTTTTTTTCTTTTTTTTACATTTAACAGCATTTATATTCTAAGTAAGAAAAACATGTTACAGAGTCTGAATATTCTATTAATGTTTATAGCTTAATAGAATACATTTGAATAAAAAAACATCAGTAACAATGTTTCTCTCTCTCTCTCTCTCTCTCTTTCTCTCTCTCAGATATACCCAGCTGGGTTTTGAATATGTCATTTACATCTGTGATATGGACAGCATAGAATAATAGTTGGCATCGCAAGTCTTTACAGGTGAAGACAATTCTTTCAGACTTCACACTTTGCTACCAAGAAGCATGTTGCAGCCTTCATGCACCGCAGCATGCAGCAGACTGATGAATTGCTTAAGAAAACTTGTTGATTGCAATCAAGTTGAAAATAGTCATACCTATAGGGACTTTTGAACTGTACAAGGCTCTGGAGTTATTAAAATGCTTTGATCACACCAGTGACACAGTCAATGTAGACATTTAAAAAATATATTTTGTCGCCTGCCTCGCCCTCATCACAGCAGAGCTCGATTCCAGAGGAATGCAGAAGTAGATGGCTTTCAAATGAGCTGAGCACTGCCCGTGTCTCATCATGGGAAAAGCCCTGCAGCTGCTGTAATCTGACAGTTCAGCGCCGCCGCCGGCGGGATGTTCTGGATCAGGCCGACGCAGCTCCGGCGATATCCAACCTTGTTGAGTCCAGATGATGCAATCCCAGGCAAACTTGTTTGTCAGGTGCAGAAGAAAAGTGGATGCTGGTGACTCACCACTGGTGAGTGAGACCGGCACCTTTTTATTGGGAGTGGATCCATAAGGTTGATTAGGCCCATCCTGATTGGTTGAGTATGTGTATGCACATTTCAGTGTGCTGATCCACTCGTAGGAGTGGCTGTAGCAATGGAGCCCTGCTGTGTGAAATAGAACAGCACAGATTTTTGAACAATCCCTCCACCCCTTCCCTGCCATAAAACTGCCTTTCTTTCTGTAACTGATCGCCCATTGGTTTACACTTTTGAATGATCCCTCCCCGTGTTATGACCGGACCAAACATCCTGTTTCAACAGGATATAAGAGCGGAACATTTTATACAAATACAAAGATTTGTATCATCAGATACAGGTACAGATACAAACTCTAGCATCTCAGCACTCTGCTGCTATCTACGTTGTCTGTTTGAGAGTAGATCTCCATAGTGGCTGGACTGAGGCTCTGGTAGGTGGAGTCTAGCTCCAGAGGAGAACATGTTTGGTCCTAATCCACAGTGTCTGGACTGATGTTCTGGTAGCTGGAGTCTAGCTCGAGACTAGAGGATGTTTGGTCCTGATCCATGGTGGCTGGACTGAAGTTCTGGTAGGTTGATGCTGGCTCCAGAGTCGAGTATGTTGGGTCCTGATCCATGGTGGCTGGACTGAGGCTCTGGTAGATGGAGTCTGGCTCGGCAGTAGAGTGTGTTTGGTCCTGATCCATGGTGGCTGGATTGAGGTTCACGTAGGTGGAGTCTGGCTCGACAGTAGAGTGTGTTTGGTACAGATCCATGGTGGCTGGATTGAGGCTCTGGTAGATGGAGTCTGGCTCGACAGTAGAGTGTGTTTGGTCCTGATCCATTGTGGCTGGATTGAGGTTCTCGTAGGTGGAGTCTGGCTCGGCAGTAAAGTATATGTGGTCCTGATCCATGATTTCTGGATTGGAGCGCTGGTAGGTGGAGTCTGGCTGGGATCTGGAGGCTGGAGCAGAGTTCTCATAGAGAGGAATCTGCAACAAACAATAATAAGTTTAGCAAAGTGAGAACATGACAGCACACCTGAAATACAGTGGTAGCCATGGAAACAGTCCTCCATCTTGCATGTATCTGAATAGGTGGTGGTGGAAGATGGACCTGAAGCCTTAGGATTGTTATCAAATCCAAGATGGCAGCATGTCAGTGTTAAGCATCATCAGTACAAGTCCTTTATTCTATAACGGGTGGGAAATGAGAATATCATTTTGTCCATAAGGTCGCTTGACTTAAACCAATAATTGCCTTTATATCAAACAAGGGTAGTCCAGTTTACTTCAAATGTCATTCTTATTGGACGTGATGTGTTTACAGTGACAGTAACATGTTATTAGAGTTCTCATAAAATTGGATGGATCATGGCATCTATCGGTTGCCATGGTGATTCCAATCTTCCAATTCTTCCATTAGAGTGGCATCCCATAGCTTGTCACTTCATTTCTACCCACCTTCTTCTTCCACAGCTGCAAGTGAACTGGTAATGTAACTTGTGATGGAGTGACACTTGGTAGTGAACTGGTAGTGGGTAGGGGATTTTGACATCAAAGGAGTCGAATGGTATAAGAAGTTCAAAACAGCCACCAGATGGCGACGATGGGCCTGAGTACACACCATAGAGCCCCAGTCCATCTGGACTGGAATGGCTGGTGCACAGTAGCCTGGGTGAACCCAGCTTTCAACGTGACATCACAGACTATGTCTGTAGCGTTTCTTCGTGACTGATAGTACATGGAGGTCATGTGGAGGCTGTGTTTATCCAGGCTAGGTGCAAAGCCCTGGGAGATCACTATAAGTCAGTAATAACTAATGAGTCTCAAACCTATAGAAACGTGAGTAACTAAAACCTGCCTTTTGGCCAAAATAACCTTGGTGAAATATTTTCACAAGAACAGAGATTTGTGTGTGTGACTGTAAAAATGTGAAGTTTGACTGCTATGTTTCTCCGGAAATAGCGGATGTTGGATTGTTCTAATCGTGGGGCATTTAGGGTCATTGGAACCTCGGAATTTCTACTTTCCAGCGATGCCAAGCACGTTATTGTAGACTGACAACTTGCTCTTATATCTACAACCCGGTACCGTTTCTGAAAGCTTAATTGAAAAGTAAAGATAAAACAAACCAAAATAATCCTTAACCCTAGAACACTAACGTGATTTAAAGTCACACCATCACTAACGTCGGGTGTATTTCACCCGATGCAATATACCCCATAAAACATACTTCTCATCAAAATATCTTAAAGTACAACAATACATGGCAAATTGAGGTACTCTTCTTTTGTTTTTAAATGTGAAATATCACAAAAAACACAAAAAAGTTTATTATGGGGGACACTATAAAAAATATGTCAAATTCGGGAAAAATGAGGTAATCGTTATAAAAATAATAATAAACCCAAAAAAACAGGAGCTCCCAACTTCTCCTTCG
>NC_139643.1:19508269-19563269 GCF_964638095.1 Poromitra crassiceps
TGTCTTCATTGTAGACAGTTTATCGCTGAATGTGTCATTACATTATAAATATCTTACCTGAATAAGCTCAAATGCTGTTACAGGATTATCACACCGAGTCTGGAGCACTTTCTGCCGGCCAGGCAGCAGCTCGTAGGCACCCTGCCTTTTAGAGCACGAGCTGCTGTGCTCCAGGCAGCGGGGACGCGCGGGCGGAGCTCTTCACATGGAGGTCTGACACTGCCCTGCGCTGCAGTAACTTTTAAGAAGAATCACGAAAGCCCCCAAAACGCAAATTAAAAACGGATTTCATTGCGCGGTTTATCGCTAGTTAGACGAGGGAATGACGTGGAGAAATCTCGCATTGTGTTACCCCAGAGCGGGGGGTTTGTCCTATTGTGCGGTGTGCTGCGGTAACGAGCCTCACCTCACTTTGCTCTTAGCGATAGTTACAGACGCCCACATACACATACATGGAGAAAAATAATTAAATTTCTAGTTCGCCACTGAATTACCAAATTGATATAACTTTCAACCATTTTGAGCAACACTGTTTCCATACATGCCACCAGCGTTGGCTAGTTGTTGATATTTATAAAGATATTGCCCCTCTCAAATAAATTATTTTTGAGGTGGTGGGCAAACTGTAATGGCGGCGATTTCCGAAAAAAAATCTTGACTTGAACACAGCCAAAGAGTTTAGTATAGACAAGAGCATATGTCATTTCTTGGTTTTTTCCATAGGTATTTTCAAATCACTATTCTGATACATATCTAGGGGGTAAGTCCTCCTTTAAGCTTTTTGTTCATTGATTATCTGCGTGTGTGTGTGTGTGTGTGTGTGTGTGTGTGTGTGTGTGTGTGTGTGTGCGCATGTGTGTGTGTGTGTGCGCGTGGGCATGCTACACACACACACACACACACACACACACACACACACACACACACAAACTCTGCTACTTTACAACAAAGCAGGATGAAAAACATTTCAGCAGAATAAAGTGAAACATAAACAAACCTCCAGTTTGATTAAAGCGCTGCTTTATGATCTCAATGTTGTTTTTGAAGATATGCTGGAGACTCAGACACATCTCAGTTTGTCTCTTCCAGTACTGTGGCTTATCTGCTGTTGCTTTGATCATCCAGTCCTGTTTGGGTTCTGCTCTCTTGGTGTTGCTGTCACAGTGAAACACCTGAACTCCATCAACAAACCAAACCTGCACAAACTCTGTGCTGTTTGTGACTCCAGAGGATCCAGTCAGGAGAAACTTCACGGAGTGAAGCACTGTGGGACAAACAGGGAAGAAACTCAGCTTTTGATTGACATGTTTAACACGTGTGAAGCAGGCGTGGTCAAGAGAGGCTGTTATGAGGTGAGTCATGCATTCAGTCAGTCAGGAACAGAAAGGACGCTTATTTCAGGGTCGCTTCGTCAGACGCCTTCTCTTTCCTGACCGGGTGGTGTTTGAATCATGCTGCTTAAATGTTCACCCCCGCCCACTTGGAATGCTGGCTTAACTCATTGAGTGCCATGGACGAGTATGTTCGTCAATTGGTTTAGTAACGTAGAGTGCCAAGGACGAGTATGTTCGTCAATTGCGTTTTTTGACGGTGGGACGTGCATCAAAGCCAGATCCATCTCCTGTGAAAGTATGGTGGCTGTTGAATGTGTAAAACCTATTTTAGGGACCCATTAGGTGGCGACAGTGCTCTCCAGATTACAGAAAGGCCAGGAGAAAAGAGAGAAGAAGTCATGAGGAAACGGAAATCGCATCGATCGATATGCATGAAGCATAACATTAGCTGTGCCTGTGAACAGCAGTCAATCTGCTGCCACAGCCCCTCCGTCTCCGCTGCAATAGCCCCTCCATATGATTTAGTTGGCGACACCAGCGTCTTTCTGAAAAGTTACATTATTCTCAGCTGGGAGCCCCGGCGACACGATGTGAAAAAGCGGGGGGATGCAGCGCACTTTTCAGTGCAGAGTCAGAGCAAACGCAGCAGCCCAGAGACACTCCCAAGGAGGAGGAGGAGGGGGGTGGGGCACGCAGGGCAGCAGAAAGCCCAGAAAGCCCAGAATCGGACGCAGCTTCACAGCTCACAACCAAAACCTCAGAAACGAGCGAGCCCGATCCACAGTCCACACTGCCCCGACGAGCGGCCGCCATCCAGGCAGCAGACTCGCCTGACACAAGCAGCACTCAGAGCGAGCAGCAACATCATGACACACCCACGGAGGAGGAGTTTGCAGTAGAGGGGGGGTGGGGGTGCTGTTATATTGAAGGAAATTACTGTTCAGATGTTTCAGGTCAGAAAATATTAGTTTCAGAGTCAGTGATTTGCTTGAAATGCTATATTTCACAAAAGGCTCAATATCTCAGCTTCTAGATGGAAACGCCAATTTTTTCTGTTTTTGACCTATCTTCTCCGGCTGATAAGTAAAGAACGGAAAATTATATCAATAAACTTTTTTTTGCTGCTGATACAATAGAGTCTCATCGTTCTTTGTGCGTGTTCGGTGTTTACATAGTAATATCACACAATATTCTGTGGGCCTCGAAATCACTGAAAACGCTCTGAAACTCTGGCACTGGGAGCGTCCGTTCTCCAAAAGTGGCTGGCACTCAAGTCAAGTCAAGTCAAGTTTATTTATATAGCCCTAATTCACAAGCATGTCTCAGAGGGCTTCACAGAAAGTATGTCTAGCTGATTCTAGCTAACACACAGTAACAAGAATATACAGAATAAAGATAACATTTGAACATTTGAAGAAAGCAGGAGAGTGGAGGAGGGAGGGAGAGGGAGGAGGGAGGAGAGGGGGGAGGTGGGGAGAAAATAGGAAATGTGGAGAGGTGGGAGGGCGCAGGGGAAGGAGAGCAGTGGGAATGTGAGAGAGGGGAGAGGACAGAGAGGAGGAGAGAACAGAGAAGGAGAGGTGGTACAGGGGATACAGGGGAGGTAGAGTAGAGGTAGGGTCTAGGGTGGAGGGAGGGAGGGAGGAGAGGGGGGAGGTGGGGAGAAAATAGGAAATGTGGAGGAGGAGAGAACAGGGGAGGAGAGATGAGGGTGCAGGGGAGGGAGAGCCAGGGTAGGGGTAGGGTCTAGGGTTGGGGGAGGGGAGGGAGTAGGATACGGGCCCGGATTAGGGCGAGGGTGGGGAGAAATGGGAAATGTGGAGGAGGAGAGAACAGAGAAGGAGAGGGTGCAGGGGAGGGAGAGCAGGGGGAATGTGAGAGGGAGGAGAGGGCAGAGAGGAGGAGAGAATAGAGAAGGAGAGGTGGGAGGGCGCAGGGGAAGGAGAGCAGTGGGAATGTGAGAGAGGGGAGAGGACAGAGAGGAGGAGAGAACAGAGAAGGAGAGGTGGAAGGGTACAGGGGAGGTAGAGTAGAGGTAGGGTCTAGGGTGGAGGGAGGGAGTAGGATACGGGCCCGGATTAGGGCGAGGGTGGGGAGAAAATGGGAAATGTGGAGGAGGAGAGAACAGAGAAGGAGAGGTGGGAGGGTGCAGGGGAAGGAGAGCAGGGGGAATGTGAGAGAGGGGGGAGGACAGAGAGTAGAGGTGCAGGGGAAGGAGAGCAGGGGAAGAAGAGCAGGGGGAATGTGAGAGAGGGGGGAGGACAGAGAGTAGAGGTAGGGTCTAGGGTGGAGGGAGGGAGTAGGATACGGGCCCGGATTAGGGCGAGGGTGGGGGGAAAATGGGAAATGTGGAGGAGGAGAGGACAGAGAAGGAGAGGTGGGAGGGTGCAGGGGAAGGAGAGCAGGGGGAATGTGAGAGAGGGGGGAGGACAGAGAGGCAGAGAAGGAGAGGTGGGAGGGTGCAGGGGAAGGAGAGCAGGGGGAATGTGAGAGAAGGGAGAGCAGGAAGTGGCAGGGATTCAGGAAAATAGGGGAGAAGAGGAGAAGGAGCAGAGGGGGGGGGAGAATGAGGAGAGAGCAGGAGAAGGGAGGGGGGGGCGGTGGGATGTGGGGGAGGAAAGAGCATGGAAAGAGAGGAGAACAAGAAGGGGGAAGAAGGGAAGAAGCGGGGAAAGGGGGAAAGAGAGGGGGGGGGGAGAAGATCAGACAACTGACTACTCTAAGCATTAACCAGAGCTAACTGGGACATAGTATCTAGCTAATCTACAGCCTAATCTGGCCTATCCTACCCTGCTCTAGTCTGATTTTAGCCTGAACACTAACAGGTCAGCCTTAGGCTGTAGCTAATCTATCGCCTACCTAAGCTGTTCTAAACCAACCGGCAGCCCTCGACCAGTGATGAAGAGCACCGATGCCCCCCGACCCGGCCCCCGCCCACATATGGCGTGGGAGGGAAGGCCAGGCCGGGACACAGCGGCACCCCCTCACCCCCAGTGAACGCAAGAAAACCTTTCCACCATATGGATCGCCGCATGGATTGCCCCAGTGACTTGGCTGAGGAGGAACCTTGTGAGGTCGTTGTGCTAGGGGCCAATTGCTGCGGCCCAGGCGGACCCAGCCCCCACGCGACCCGCCCCCCCAGCCCCCAGCCACCAGCATAGTGACTGAGAGCGTGAGAGCAGGCCACGCGGGGGACGGGCCCACCCACCAGGCCACAGCAGCGGACCCCCATCTGGGGACTCCCCTCCGAGACAGGCCGAGAGATGCCGGGCTAAACCATGCACAGAGTTTCCGATAATGAAACTCTGTGAATGGTTTATTATGGAAATAAAATGTACAAGAGAACAGAAAATTGAAAATGTAAAAAAGAGTCCAACAGAAGGGATATAAAAATGTAATTTTTAAATTATCCTAAGATCAGGGAAGGGAGTTGAAAATCTAAAAAGTAGAGTCCAAAAAGAAATAGAAAATGCAGTCTTTAAGTGTTCGTAGGTTTAGAGAATACTAGTTAATTAGCTAGGTGACAAAAAGGGTAACAAGATTGGGAGTTCCATGAGGATGATCTGAGGAATCCATGAGTCCGCGTTGGTGACATGGATTAAGAGGAGGGGAGGGGAGGATAGGAGTCGGAGGTGATGATTAAGAGGAGGGGAGGATAGGAGTTGGAGGTGATGATGAGGCGGCGGGGGGGGGGGGGGGCTGGGGGGGCGCCCCCCCCTTCCCTTAGGCAAGCAGGTGACCAGGATGATGAGGATAGGGGTCGGTGATGGTGATGAGCCCGGGGTGTCAGACAGTAGAAGGAGTAGTGGGTAGATGGCCTAGAGTGACGACAGGTGGCTAGGACGATGACGGCCGGACCTAGGGCTGCAGCGGTGGGGTGTACGTCAGGCCAATGAGGACACCTGAGGGGGAGAGAGAGAAGAGAGCGGGGGAATCTGCGCAGAGGTGGAACTAACTCTATAGACAGCAATAAAAATTAGGTCAAATCAAAATTTATTAGGATTATTTAGGATGACTAATATTATACTGCTAATTCAGGTCTAGGTAGTCTAGGTCTAAGTTTATACTGATACTGCTGGCTTGAGATAGCCCGCTCAGCAGTTCAGGACTAAGTTTATTCACCAGCTATTTGATTTTCTATCTAGGCTACTGGGTCGACTGATGCCATATTATTTAAATTAGGTCAAGTCTAAGTTTATACTGATATTGCTGGCTTGAGACAGCCCGCTCAGCAATTCAGGATTGTATGTACTCAAGAGCTAATAAATATTTATAGAGAATGACATCATCAAACATAACCATCAAGCACAACCAAATGATTGGGAGAATAAATGGGTTTTGAGTCTAGTTTTGAAGATTTCAATGGAGCCAGCTTCCCTAACTGACAGAGGAAGCTGGTTCCAGAGGTGTGGAGCACGGTAAGAAAATGCTCTGCTACCTGCTGATTTTTTCTTAATTTTAGGGACGGTAAGATAATTACCGTCCTGTGAGCGGAGAGTACGCGTGGGAACATAAGGAATGATTAGCTCAGATAAGTACGGAGGTGCGAGCCCGTGCAAAGATTTATAGGTTAACAGAAGCACCTTAAAGTCTGATCTGGCCTGAATTGGGAGCCAGTGGAGGGAGATTAAGACCGGAGTTATATGATCAAACTTCTTAGTTCTAGTTAGAATTCTAGCAGCGGCGTTTTGCACGAGTTGTAATTTATTTGTGCTACAAAGTGGAAGGCCAGAGAATAGGACATTACAGTAATCGAGTCTAGATGAAACAAAGGCGTGTATTAAGGTTTCGGCATCCGTTGCATTTAGCAAGGGACGGATCAATGAGTTAATTACAACAAGCACACAGACACACACACACACATACACACACACACACACGACACACACACACACACACACACACACACACACACACACACACACACACACACACACACACACACACACACACACACACACACACAGGCTGTAACACAGGACCCACACTTTAAATCAATGGCTGAAAGGAAATCACTATAATCAGGCAAATGAGCCAAGTGTGAGAAACAAACGTGAATATGTGAGTTTAATGTTGATACAAAGGACTCTGGAAGCTCTGGATGTGTGGAACATTTCAGAAACAAATTGGGTCATAATTCTCAGGTTACCTGTTTGTAGCTGCAGTGCAGCCAGTGTAGCCTGCCCAGTGTCCTATAGAGGAGGAACATGATGGCAAGCAAATATTGAGTTTTGAAATGTGTCTTTCAACATTCTGACCCAGTGATCCTCTGTATCGACATTAATGGAAGTGTAGAAACGGTCCATAATGGCCCACCGTCAGGCCTGTTCTTGGGGCAGTCGATGCCTACCAGCCGGCGCTCCAACGACGTAATGATGATGACATCATCAACGATGACAATGATGTCATAGCATAGAGTTCACCTGTGAGGTCATCGGCGATGTCAGACATAACACCGATGATGTCATAGCTCCCTCGAACGTTGTGACATCACCAATGACGTGATGTCATACACCGGAATGCGACCATATAAACACAGTGTTCCGTGACGCTACACCACATCCGAGAGATTCCTGCTTGATTCCTTCGAGATTCCTTCGACTCCCATACTTCTTCAGGTATTCTTAATCCCTAATAATGTCAACCATTAGCACAACTAATCCCGGACCCGAATTGAACCCCTGCTGTCTTACAACCAGCCAGGCCCTGGTGACCAACTGCCTTACACCCAGACAGGTCAACAGTGGTAATTCAACCGCGTCCCAGGACCGACATGTCGGTCCCTATCTCCATCTCCGTGATTCTGATCGATCACAGCCCGTGAGCCTTCATACACGATCCAGCACACTTCACGAGGCAAGCCCAGAAGCTTTGCCCCCAGCGAGCACACTAGCTTCGCTACAATTTGGTCCTTCGAGCGGATCAGAGGACTTGCGACGCTCAGAGATGGAGCAGGAGTCAGGTGAGCTCGCTCTGGTCACGGCACCTTACCGACCAGAGCAGCAACCCTTCCCCCACCAGATCGAATCTGGATACCGCAGAGTATCCAGGGTTCGGAGTAGTACTAAAGGGCCAGACGATCCAACCGGGGCAGGAACTCATCCGTAGCCACCAGGAAAACCGACTCCCTGCTCAGGCAGACCATGCAAGGGCCGATCTCCTAGCTCGAGAAAAGGCTAAATTCGACGCTACGATCGTGCGCCAAAGGGAGACCAACCAGGACATCACTGAATACAGCCCACAGGAAAACCGATTCCGTGCTCGGGTAGCACAACATGAGGCAGATTATGCTCAGCTAAGGGCTGAGTTTAAGGCAGATGAAGCTGCAGAGAACCTTATGGAGCTCCTATTGATCAAGTTCAGAGCCCTACCGGCCTCTGGCCACGCTATCGCTAGGAGGAAGGCACACCAAGCAACATTACATGAAGAGATCCTAAGGATGGAAGCCGTAATGGGGCAGGTCTATGCTAGGTTCCAGGCCGAGGTCCTCCAAGCTAGAGAGCAGATAACTGCTCCAGAGCCAACGACCCAAACTACGGAACCCACTGTTCCAGTGCCAATACCACCAACACTCCCACCTAGGACATGTCCACCGACAAAGGTTGCCGACCCTGAGCATACCATAGAGTGCAACGGGGCGGCCAAGCCCGCCACCGGGATACACCAGACTCAGGGAGGCATGGCGAACACTGAGACCAACAGCACAGGGCACAGCCAGCCGGACGGCGTCAATCATTCCCACAAGATAGCTGGACACGACAGCTGGGACCCCCCCAGAGGTCGGGACCAGCCATCTCAATTACCTATTCCCAGAATTCACCTCCTGGCCCTGCCCGGGCTCATGGAGACAACTCCAGCCAAGGTCTCCAGGGAGGCCAACAAGTCCGAGCAAGTGGAGCAAGTGGACATGCCTTTGCGGACGCCGAGGCAGGAGCCCCAGATGCTTCACGGGGCGGCCGTCTCCCTCATCGTCTCGCCGGCAATTTGCCCAGAGCAGACCTATTGTACCAAGAGAGCCTTTACGGAACCGAACCTTGGTCTAGGCGAGCAACCTTACCCCATCACCGCCCTGCAGCAGGAATCCCGCCCGAGGAATTTGCCCCTCCATCAGTTCGGGAGGATCCATCTTATCCTGCTCATACAGCACCTATGGAAATGGGAACCAGGCTGGGATAATCCAGTCCTACCTGAGACACTGCTGCAGGCCTGGGAAGAGTGGGGGGATGGACCACCTCTTCTCAGCCCAGATCGCTGGCCAAAGACACCCCGACTCCACACGGCCGCGGATAAGAGCGAGGAGTTGAAGCCAAGTTACGGTGGCCTCGGGTCGGCTCCCCCCAAGCCGGAGGAGTGTACGACCTTCGGTGCCCTCAGTGAGGATGCCACACCGGCGCTCCACGGGGCGGCCAACGAGGCACTAGGAGCAGAGGCCTCCCTCCAACGAGGGCAGACAAATGGCTTCCTCACCGACCCTACGCCGCTGAAGTTCCTCGACTGGAAACTCAAGCCACCAGAACCAGAGGCTCCTCACTACCGCAGTAGCTGGGTAGACCCCCGGCCCCTGAGCGGCTCCCGCGCTGACCTCACGCCGCTGAGTTTCCTCAACTGGAAACTCAAGCCCCCAGAGGCCACTACAGCTCACTACAGCAGTAGGATCCCACACACATCCTGGCCAACGAGGACGGTCACCAAATCTTGGCTCTTGTGATGTACGGGACTGGACAACGGCGCGCGGACCCGTGCCTACACCCGGCTGGTGGCCAGGCGGACCACAGCCCCCCTCACTCCCAGAATAATCAACCAAGCCCTGCCTATACCAGGTGGGACTGGAGGGCCATTCCGGCCATTTCTGGAAGAATACAGATTCCCCACAGGAATCTGGGAGCGGCTGTAGAAACGGTCCATAATGGCCCACCGTCAGGCCTGTTCTTGGGGCAGTCGATGCCTACCAGCCGGCGCGCCAACGACGTAATGATGATGACATCATCAACGATGACAATGATGTCATAGCATAGAGTTCACCTGTGAGGTCATCGGCGATGTCAGACATAACACCGATGATGTCATAGCTCCCTCGAACGTTGTGACATCACCAATGACGTGATGTCATACACCGGAATGCGACCATATACAGTAAACACAGTGTTCCGTGACGCTACACCACATCCGAGAGATTCCTGCTTGATTCCTTCGAGATTCCTTCGACTCCCATACTTCTTCAGGTATTCTTAATCCCTAATAATGTCAACCATTAGCACAACTAATCCCGGACCCGAATTGAACCCCTGCTGTCTTACAACCAGCCAGGCCCTGGTGACCAACTGCCTTAGGCTTCGTTCACACCGACGACCCAAGCCTTGCCTATGCCTTGCCTTTACCTACGCTTTTAAATAGGCGTCCGTTTTAGTCAACGAGGCTGTGTACACCGGGCGCCTGAGCGTGAACCCTGTGTGTACCCACGCCTTGCCTGTGCCTTGCCGATTTTATCGAATAGGCGAGAGTTCTATTTTCACGCCGACAAGGCGCGTGCAGGCAGGCTTTTCTGTCAAGCCATGAAAGAAAAACACGACAATATCCGTGGGAACTGGCAAAGTCAACTGAATTTCAAAATAAAATGCAGTTTCTACAACAGTATTGAGCAGAGAGAGAGAGCGAGAGAGAGATTGACGGGTGGCTATCACGTGGGGCTTTCTCCCTGTCGGCAAACAAATCTTCATGAGAGAGAATAGCGACCGAAGAAGCAAGATGGACAATGTTGTTGTGCCAGCACATATATATTCTTGCAAGATCACATCTCTAAAATGTCCGACTATAGTCAGACCTGGTTATACATATCCAGCATCAATAGAACATTAAATATATCAGATTTATTTTACCTAGAGGCTACCCATGACAATTCTGGACAACACGTGAAAAAATACAGTCGGGAGAGAGGAGAGGCGCTTGTGACTCGGCTCCAGGTTCGGCGTGCAAAAGGCGTGCGGTGTGATCACAAAAGCGTGTAACAGGTTCACGCCCAGCTCGGCGTAGGCGTGGGTTGAGGCAAGGCAAGGCGTAGCTTGTCTGTGTGAACTAAGCGTTACACCCAGACAGGTCAACAGTGGTAATTCAACCGCGTCCCAGGACCGACATGTCGGTCCCTATCTCCATCTCCGTGATTCTGATCGATCACAGCCCGTGAGCCTTCATACACGATCCAGCACACTTCACGAGGCAAGCCCAAAAGCTTTGCCCCCAGCGAGCACACTAGCTTCGCTACAGGAAGACATTCACATATTTTTGTAAATTTTGGTTATTTTGCAATTATTTTAATATAGACAGCAGGGGTACTGCGCTTCCAAGGGGGGAACAGAGTCGCAGAAGTGCCAGCCAGCAACTGAAGCAGGTCCGTGTAAAAAGCATTTAACACTGAAACATCACTATGGAGCTATCAAATAAAATAAATTATTTTTGGACACCCGACCCAGCGAAAACCACATGGGATAGTTTAATCTTCCCCGATTATGAAGCAAATAAGAAATGGCATTGGGACAAAGTAGCAAATAATTTCAGATCAAGTGGAGTTTATTCATCTCACCTCTACTTTTTTGAATCAAGAATTATTATTACACTTATTTATTTATTGAAATTCAGAGTCTGTACTGTTTGCATAGCTTATTTCAATGTAGTTTTTGTTTTTTCAATGAGGATTGAAAAAAGTGCCAAAGTAGCACATCTTTTTTTGGGGGCCGATCCGATACATGACACACACACACACACACACACACACACACACACACACACACACACACACACACACACACACACACACACACACACACACACACACACACACATGATGCATGCACACACATGCAAAAACATTGTATTTGGAACACTGAAAGCGCACCACATGTCAGCCTGAATGTAAATGAGGGATATAATTAAGAAATATTACATGAGAGGGTGCAGCCTACTTTACCGTGGTTATTGACGGTGATGCGGCAGCACCGAGGCTTTACCGAGGTCCGTACGTCCAGACGTGGGACAAGACATACTGTCAAGTTCAACTGTTATCTATCATTGTACCTGCATGGGATACTTGAACATTTGCTTATAGCCTACTCAGGGTCATCAGCCTCTGGGGCTTATAGCCTACTCAGGGTCATCAGCCTCTGCATGGGGCTTATATCCTACTCAAGATAATTAGCCATTAGAGCTGTAATTTTATGAAATTGCCAACTAAATTAATTCCTTCATGCACTGCAAGTCAATAGGGATGCTATCTTAAGGAATTAACGATACTACTCCTCCTATGATACTGCTTATCAATCCGGTACTTTAACGGTACTCTTATCGGTGCTTTTTATTTATAAGGGGGGAAAAACCTGAAACAAATATAGGGGCTGCTTGGTTGTTCTTTTTGTTCGTTTAAGAGGAGAGAAAAAAAGAAACAAATTAAGAACAGAAATGTCTTTATTTTCACATTACCAAACTGCAACAGCATTTTTCTTTGTCTTTTAAGAAAACACTTTAGACCAGGGGTGGGCAATTATTTTTCTTGGGGGGCCACATGAGAAACCCAGATTGTTGCCGGGGGCCAAACAAATATTGTCATGCTTAACCTCAAATTTTATCACTGGATTATATAATAGAAAACACACTGTGCACTTATTCTTCAGTATTTATGATATTGAAGATCACTCCAAACAGCCAATTTAGGTCATCTCATTGGATTTTTTTAGCTTCATAAGTAAAATGATGTGGTTTGTCTTCGACCTCTCAGGCCAGGCAGAACCATCATGAGGGCCGGTTCTGGCCATATAATGCCCAGGTCTGCTTTAGACTATGTCTGTGATTGTGATCAGCATTTTACATAAGAATTAAAATCTCCTTCTACCAACCTTTAACACTAATCTTCCACTGTAAAATGTGCAAGATAACGTTTGTGTAGCAATTATAAATAGGAAATCTATTTTCTTAATTTCTCCACTACCGATAAGGGAAGCATTAACGTTAAAGCTTTGATACCCATCCCTACAAGTCAGGTGAATAAGTAAAGTAAATGTGTCTCTCCTCCTCCATCAGCTCTGATCCCAGACTTACCTGGGTTGTTGGTCTTGATCACTGCTGGGTCCAGTTTGGTGATGATGTCCTCCTTGACACCAGAGAGCTGAAACACACACTCGTACTTCCCCCAGTCTTCAGGTTTGACTGATGAAACGTTCAGCTGAACGCTCGTCTGGAAGGTTCCATCGTGGTTGGGGAAGATCTTTCTCTGGTTCATGAGGTCCTGAAGCTTCTCTCCATCTTTCCTCCAGAACAACATGCCTCTGTCAGGGTAAAAACCTGTAGCGTGGCAGGTGACTGGAGAGGAGGGAGACTTCTGGAGGAGAGACACTGAGGGAAGCTCTGGAGAGAGAGAGGGGGGATGGGGTATGAGAAAGAGGGAGAGAGGGGAGGGGGCAGTGGGTGAGAGGAAAAGGGGTCGAGGGAGAGAGAGAAAACAGAGAAGGGAGAGAGCGATAGAAAGACAGAAAGATGGAGGATGGACAGGAGGTCATGTGACTCAGACAAATGGTGACAGCTAATGTGTTTCTTGCTGCCTTCAGTGGGCTCATATGAATATGTCATAAATCCACTTGACCGACCCCGTCATGTGGTATTCACAACTTGGTATGTGGATTCTTTCTGAAAGCTTTGAACCTGTCGAAGCTCACGACTTGTGACGTTTTCACAAATTGGCAGACACCATGGAGGTGGATGGAATGTAAATATATTGACATTTTAGCTGTATAGAGCTTTTCATAGTAATTTTATATTATTTCTGAGGAACATGTTGATATTCTCAACAGTCTCATCTTTTTCTCTCCGTCATTATGGATTATATTAGTTAGCCGCTCGCTAGCTAGTGTTAGATAAATTGTTAGCCTCGGTGGCTTCTAGTCAACTGCTCATCTTCACGACGTAACCACTTGAATGCCAAGCATGTTGTGTCCACGGCTTTCGGTCTCGTATTCATGGTAAATACTAGCCCACTTGAAGGCAGCATTAGTGAACCGACCAGCACGTTTGGTTGCCTTCAATATTCTCATGGAGTTCAAAACTGTCTGGTTGTACAAATGTTGGTATGGTAAACAAGCTGCGGCCAAATTTACCTCCAAGGAGGAACAAACTATGGAGCTATCAGAGAACACCATACAGTATAGAAACTACACTGCATGAGAAAACACAGGCTGGAACTAAATAGATACCATCTAAAACTAGATGTAGCCACATATACAAATACTGGTTACTAGGTTTTTTTGTAATTGTATTTGTATTATTGTATGTTGTAATCAGGGCGTCCTTAAAAAAGAAAGTTTGCTCTCAATGGGCCTCCCTGCATGAATAAAGGTTAAATAAATACCGTAATTCTTCCAATAAGCGCCTGACTCTAATTGCCGCCGGTCTTCCATTTCCCGCCGGGTCCAAATTGATTTAGCATAATAAGCGCCTGACTCATTTTGCTGCCGGGGCATTTATTAGAATAAATACGGTTTGTTTGTACTGTATGTTTTTGTGTTGACTAAATTCAGTCACTTACGGTAATGACGTTGTTTTGGAGGAAGTCAGGCGGAAGTTTCTCCTCCTGTCAGACAGTTTTATATTTTATTTATACATGCTGTAACCGACATGTTTCAAGTATGCATACCGCATTGTTTAATGGTACGGATTCCTGTAGGCAACGTGCTGGAGACGCTGTCTAACCAGGAGCAGTGGGCAACTTACGCTACGTAGCGTAATGTTACACTTCCCATTATACTGGACATGTAATGGAAACTTAGCGTCTACTATACCGGTATTTGGTAAGTCTGCTTATTTTGTCTAGTGCTGAGTAGTTGTTTGGTTAGCTTGGTAGCTACGTTAGCGTGCCTTCTACATTGCTTTGATGGGAGAGTTAATTGTTCATTCAGTTGTTTTCGTTCATTCCAGTCCGTTGTACAATACTAGGCATGTTCAAAACTGCCTGTACCTACCCTCTTGTGTGTACTAAGTACTATCTCACTGGTTTAAACTGCCTGTACCTACCCTCTTGTGTGTACTAAGTACTATCTCACTGGTTTAAATAAGCAATTTGACTTTCCATTTTTGCTGAGCAGGCATTTCTGTTCAAAAAATAATAATCGCCTGGCTCAATTATGTAAAAATGAAAATAACCGCCTGACTCTAATTGCCGCCTGTCTTCCTTTTACCGCCCGGGGTCCAAGTTGATTTAGCATAATAAGCGCCCGGGCTCTTATTGGCAGAATTACGGTAATAAAATAAAATAAAATAAATCATCTTCGTCGTTGTCAACATCATCATCAAGAACCTGCGTGGGTCTCATAGGACTTATCTTAATGAAAATAAAACAACTTATATATTTTATACTGAAACACACGTCATTTAACTTGAACAACCTGCATGGGTCTCATTAGTTGATTGTATATTACTATGCAATTGTATTGTTGAGAGTACCCAACTGGTCATAAACACAACAAAGAATCACCAAATCTCTATCAGCTGTGAGCCCAGTCTTACCTGGGTTGTTGGTCTTGATCACTGATGGGTCCAGTTTGGTGATGTTGTCCTCCTTGACACCAGAGAGCTGAAACACACACTCGTACTTCCCCCAGTCTTCAGGTTTGACTGATAAAACGTTCAGCTGAACGCTCGTCTGGAAGGTTCCATCATGGTTGGGGAGGATCTCTCCCTGGTCCATGAGGTCCTGAAGCTTCTCTCCATCTTTCATCCAGAACAACATGCCTCTGTCAGGGTAGAAGCCTGTAGCGTGGCAGCTGACTGGAGAGGAGGGAGACTTCTGGAGGAGAGACACAGAGGGAAGAACTGGAGAGAGAGAGGGAGGGGGAGAGAGAGAGAGAGAGAGAGAGAGAGGGTGACAGGTATGAGAAATATGAAGGTATTATTAGAGCAAATAATACCTTCAGTATTAAAAGTATGAAAGTGACTTTATAGTTGTAGAACATAGTCACACATCTGTATCAGTACATTTGTAAAGCATATTTCTCTGTGACTTCAGATCCACTGATACAGATGTGTGACTACGTTCTACAACTACAAAGTCACTGTCACAGGTGTGCAGTTACTTTGCTCCAAAAATGTCATAGAGAAAGAGAGAGAGAGAGAGAGATACAGATACAGGTGCAAACGAGGAAGAGGGAGAGAGAGAGAAAAGAGAGAGAGGAAGAGAGATAGAAAGACAAAGATGTGGGTGCGTGTGCGTGTGCGTGTGCGTGTGCGTGTGTGTCTGTGTCTGTATGTGTGTGTGTGTGTGTGTGTGTGTGTGTGTGTGTGTGTGTGTGTGTGTGTGTGTGTGTGTGTGTGTGTCTATATGCTGGTTCATATCCACCGTCATGTTTCTATAAACAGAAGAGACAGATTAACATTGTTGTGTCCCTCACGTCACTCTACCTGTTCTCTGCAGAGTGCTCTTCCCATAGGACACATACTTCTTCAGCCAATCAATGCAGGTCTTGGTGAAGTACTTCTGTAAATATTCTATGTAAGCTGTGTCCTTATTCCACCTCTCTTTCATGCTGACAGCCTGTGGTTTTGCATTAATCCATGTTGGTGTCTTCAGGTCCAACAGCAGCCAGTCTTCTCCATCATAACTATACTCACTAAAATCACTAATTTCTCCTGTCTCATCATCCCATTCACAGCCAGACATCCACTGGACGGTGTGGACACCTGAGAGAGAGAGAGAGAGAGAGAGAGAGAGAGAGAGAGAGAGAGAGAGAGAGAGAGAGAGAGAGAGAGAGAGAGAGAGAGAGAGAGAGAGAGGAAAACCCTCAGTATCAAACAGCTGAACACTGTTGATGGAGAAAGGTGGCCTATGATGTGAGAGAGACAGACAGAGAGTGGCAGAGACTGCTGTCAAACAGATCCCAACAGAGTCACTATCCTCTTTACCACTGAGACCAACACACAGTCTATCCACACAGTGTGTGTGTGTGTGTGTGTGTGTGTGTGTGTGTGTGTGTGTGTGTGTGTGTGTGTGTGTGTGTGTGTGTGTGTGTGAGAGAGAGAGAGAGAGAGAGTAATGGAGGCTACATATCTCTGCTAATTTACAACCAGGATAAAAGAAAATCAGCAGAATAACATAAACAAACCTCCAGTTTGGTTAAAGAGCTGCTTCACAATCTCCAGTTCAGCTTTGAAGATCCCCTGGCTCTTCAGACACTGCTCAGTGTTCCTCTCCCAGAACTGTGGATCATCTGCTGTTGCGTTGATCATCCAGTCCTGTTTGGGTTCTGCTCTCTTGGTGTTGCTGTCACAGTGAAACACCTGAACTCCATCAACAAACCAAACCTCCACATAGTCTGTGCTGTTTGTGACTCCAGAGGATGTAGTGCTGAGATACTTCAGGGAGTGAGTCACTGTGGGACAAACAGGGAAGAAACTCAGCTTTTGAGTTACATTTTTTAAATACATGTGTAACAACATATGACAGGTATGACCTGCCCATTAGATAATCAATGTCACTGAGCTACTGAGAGCATAATACAATACACAATAACAACTGTATTGCATTGTATATGTTAAATTGACCGAAATAAACTAAACTAAACTAATGCTGCCTGATGTTATTTGTTGACTTGACTGGTGGTTGAAGCAGAAACCTGTTAAAGAGTTCTCAAACACATTGCTATGTTTGCAGCCACACTTTGCTTTTTATGTCTGTTATTTTCTATAATTGTAACGTGTTCATGACTTGTAGGTGGTCAGTGCTCCACTCAGTGTCATTGTTGCAGCTACATTGATAAGGGAGAGAAGAACCCCACTGAGGTATATGTCCTTATTTGATATTGAACCTTGTGTCATATTTAGGGCATAGCCTACCAGACGACATGCTACCCGATGCTTGCCTTGTGTTGTGAGGGGTCAGGTGCAGTACATTAGAGGCAAATAAACATTGTTAATGGTATTTGTAGGGGAGTAGAGATAATATATATATATATATATATATATATATATATATATATATATATGGAGAGAGAAAGAGAGAGAGAGAGAGAGAGAGAGAGAGAGAGAGAGAGAGAGAGAGAGAGAGAGAGAATTTGTAGTTCGGTTGATGCAATAACATAGCCTTATTCTTACTATTTGTTTGATTGCCCTATATCCTTTTTTAATGCTGTTGGTTGGTTTCAGGCTCATTGCCGCGGGGAATCACTCTCTGTTGGTCCACTGGTGTGAGCAGGAGATAGCATCGGTGTTTAGTTTACTTTGGACTTTGGACTCACTAACGCGTGTAAATTGGTTTGCAGTGCACTGAGTTCTTTTCACGACTACTCCCTGGCCCTGGTGGTAGCAGAGTCGCATTGCTCCGGTGCGTCTGGGCCTTCCGCTCCCCATAGTTGATTTTAAACAATAGTACTTATCTTAATGAAAATAAAGCAACTTCTATATATTTTATACTGAAACATACGTCTCTGTTCGGTTCATTTACTTGAACAACCTGCGTGGGTCTCATTAGTTGATTGTATATTACTATGCAATTGTATTGTTGAGAGTACCCAACTGGTCACAAACACAACAAAGAATCACCAAATCTCTATCACTGAGCCCACTCTTACACAGGTTCCTCTTGATCACTGTTGGGTCCAGTTTGGTGATGATGTCCTCCTTGACACCAGAGAGCTGAAACACACACTCGTACTTCCCCCAGTCTTCAGGTTTGACTGATGAAACGTTCAGCTGAACGCTCGTCTGGAAGGTTCCATCGTGGTTGGGAAGGATCTCTCCCTGGTCCATGAGGTCCTGAAGCTTCTCTCCATCTTTCCTCCAGAACAACATGCCTCTGTCAGGGTAGAAGCCTGTAGCATGGCAGCTGACTGGAGAGGAGGGAGACTTCTGGAGGAGAGACACAGAGGGAAGAACTGGAGAGAGAGAGGGAGGTGCAAGGAGGGAGTGAGTGAAGGACAAATGTGGATAGTGACAGAAAAGGCAGCATCTTTGCATGTTTTGAGACTTTGAACCGATGCAGGTGATTAGAGAAATACGAGCGGATGTCCCACCTTTACGGGACATCCGGGACATCCCCCTACCATCACTCATTATTTTCCCTGAGCTTCTCTTTCTGTTTTGACCAAGTTTTCTGTGCTCGAATTACAGACGTTTAGACGGAAGCATTTACAAATTGTGAGAGCCACCGTCTGTTTTAAGAGACTAGCGTCCCGGTGGCTCACCAGAGCACGTACCACAAAGGCTTCTCACGGCCGACCGGGGTTCGAATACGACCTGTGGTCCTTTGCTGCATGTCATCCTCTCTCTTTCTCTTTCTCTTTCTCTCTCTCTCTCTCTCTCTCTCTCTCCCCCACCTTTTCTGTCTGCCTACTGTCCTAAGATGGTGGTCCCGGCCGCAAAAGTGTGCGATAACCTATTGTAGTTTTGTTGAGCCTTTTTGTTTGGTCCTGTCTCTGTGTATGTACGTGAACTCTTGAGGATGATCTTCACGGAGCCTTCACACAACCACATCAACTGAGCTGTCTGAAAGATGGAGATGTATCACCTGGGCTCTCACAACACAACAAGCCAGGTGAGCAACGTCCTTCAGTTGCAGTGTTGCACCGTTCAACAAGCTCATATTTTATATGGTGAGCTGAGCGCAGCCTTTTGCAAATCCATGAACGTACGGTGTCAAAATACAAAATAAACAAAATAAGCTCTGTTTTTTCATGCCAATAAAGCTCAGTGACTTGAAAGTGAAAGAGATACAAAGATACACATGTAACCCTGTGTGTGTGTGTGTGTGTGTGTGTGTGTGTGTGTGTGTGTGTGTGTGTGTGTGTGTGTGTGCGTGCGTGCGTGCGTGCGTGCGTGCGTGCGTGCGTGCGTGCGTGCGTGCGTGCGTGTGTGTGTGTGCTGGTTCATATTCACTGTCATGTTTCTGTACATTAGAAACAGAAGAGACAGATGAACATTGTTGTGTTGATGAAACTACATCAGGTCATGTGACTCTACCTGTTCTCTGCAGAGAGCTCTTCCCATAGGACACAAACCACTTCAGTTCATTAATGCAGGTCTGTGAAAAATACTTCTTCTTCTCTGCTAACCGAGCTGTGTTCTTATTCAAGCTCTCTGTGATGATGACAGCCTCTGGTTTAGCAGCGATATATGTCCATGTTGTCATGTTCAACACCGCCCAGTCTTCTCCATCATAGCCACACTGTTCAAACCCTTTAACTTCTCCTGTCTCATCATCCCATTCACAGCCATTAATCTGCTGGTAGGTGTGGACACCTGAGAGAGAGAGAGAGAGAGAGAGAGAGAGAGAGAGAGAGAGAGAGAGAGAGAGAGAGAAGGAAAACCCTCAGTATCAAACAGCTGAATGTTGATGGAGAAAGGTTGGCCTATGATGTGGGTGTGTGCATCTTGTGTGTGTGTGTGTGTGTGTGTGTGTGTGTGTGTGTGTGTGTGTGTGTGTGTGTGTGTGTGTGTGTGTGTGTGTGTGCATGCGTGTGCACACGTGTGCATGCACTGCACAGTATAACACTGAATGTAACACTGGCATCTGTGTGAATGTGTTCACCTTTGTTTTATAGTAGAGTTATTAGAATATACTGAAGTTTCGGGCTGGGCAATATGGACAAAATCAAATAACACAACATTTTTGACCAAATAGACCCCTTATACAGCTTGTCAACATTGAGCTGCGCGCGCATCGTGTAGGCAGAAAGCCGTCAGCTTTGCATTGACAGACAGCGAGAACTGGTGAAAGCCCCGCTGTCAGGACTGCTCTGTGCCCATCTGCAACACACAGTTATATTTTAGTTTTAAAATGCAGTTCTCGGCTTACTACCACAGCTTTTCGCCTAGTGATAAGCAATGTTATGCATCGAAATTAACGTTGTTTAATGGGATATGTCTAATGGCCCAATCCCACCGCAGCTAGTAGCGCGGTCCCGCTCCGCTCGACTCGACTTTTGGTCTCATCCCACCGGTATAAACCGGCCCAGCTCGGTTTGATTTGGGGCTGAGTGGTGCTACTTTTAGTACCTGCCTCGTCGGGGTTCTATTCTGCGAACCCGGGTTCATACGGTGACGTGAAAACATTGTAGACGACTGATTGGTCAGGCAGAATCGTGTTTTCTGTCTATCCTACTGACTGTCAATGCAGCGCTGCATACGAGTTTAGTGGGGGCTTACCTTCTCTTATATTATGTTATTTCCATCAGTCTTTTGTGTTGCTGCCTTCGGCGCTGGTGAAATAAAATCGATCTCCTTGCTCAGCTTTAACACGCGCTCCTCGGGAAGCCCTTTGTAGTTGCCTCCGCTAGGCCGCAGGCGAAGCCGCGGTCTTGCCTGGTGAGTTGCCGCTGGGGTTCTCCCCGTAGCGCCTCTCCCGTCCCCCGCGCAGTGCATGCATGTGAGTTTGAGTAACAACAAAGTGATATCCATTCTCCTAGCCGATTGTCACATTTGCCCATGTACACTGTAGGTCATTTAGAGGCACCAGTATTTCATAATCAGTTTAAAAGTTCCATGTATTGATTTCATTTTAACGTTATACTTATAGCCTACTTCGGCAATGGGCGGAGGGCAGATATGCGGTCCCATTTACGACCAGGTGTGGGCGGAGGCAAGTAAACTTGCTATGGAAACAGAGTCTATATCAAGTAGAGTCGAGTAATACCAGATAGAGTGGAGCTGTACTGTGCTGTTATATGTGGTGGAAATGAGCCATTACAGACCCACCCATACGCACTGGCGCTGTCAATTGGCCAAGCCTATGGCCAGCAATACATATCGTGCATTCCTTTATAACTGGGGATAGCGTAGATAATTATTATGTAACTTGCAAAGATATATTGTTATGTTGATAATGCACACAACTCAATAATGACATTATGTAACGTTACTTGGTCCGTTAACTAACCGAGCGATGTTGAGCAGCCTACAGTTTCAGGCAGCTTACCTGATTATGAAGAGCACTACAAAGTCGAACATTTTTAATGATGTCCTCGTTCCAATCAGTTCAACTCAATAATGACATTATTTAACGTTACTTGGTTGTTAACTAACCGAGCGATGTGGCTGCAGCCTACTACAGTTTACCTGATATGAAATGAGCGAGCACTGCAAAGTCGGGCATTTTTAACGATTTCCTCTTTCGGCTTGCAACCAAAGACACCTACGGTTAGCATTAAAAGCAGTATGAGTTGACAGGATTCGGTAAAACTTTAGTCCTTGCTTTGTAGATAGTGTAACAGACTGTTCAGTGTTGTGTTGTGTTCTATTGCGTGTGTGCGAGGCTGTGTATGTTCCCTCGAGTTGCGTAGAACAGGATATGTGGGGAGAATTAGGTGAATTATATCGTTACAGCCTGGCTCTATCGTTTATTATTTTATTAACTAAGTGTGAATAGGCGGACCCGAATACTCTCCTACAATAGCTTTCCGATTCTGGCATCCCACTGTACAACACGAAGACATATCTAGCTCGAATAGTTTTCGGGCGACTGGAAAACTACTTGACAGGGCTGCGCGGAGTCTGTCTTTCTGCCTCCGTCTTGCGCATCTGACGCTGTTTGTTGTCATTGTGACGTAGGCGTATAATTGGTCTATACCTCAATAACAATATTGTGACAATATTGGATGACTATTGGTGCTTTCACAACACATTTACACAATGAGGTTTTTGATCAATAATCATCAGTAATGTGGATATAATGACTGATTGGGTAAAGACAAATTTGTGATTTAGTTGTACCACTGTAGTGATGCTTATGCTGTACTGTATATATTATATGTTGTGTGTCATGTAAGCCCATGTGGGCTTTGACACAATGAATAAAACAAACCAATCAATAATATAACAGCTGGAAGAGTCTGGTAAGTTCATAAAATGACATCACTTTACTTTAAAGCAGGAAAAGACAACACTTATGCAGTATCGCCATATTACACTATCAAACTAAGATATATTTAGTCTCATATCACAATATTGATATAATATCAATGTATTGTATTGCCCAGCCCTGTGTGTGTGTGTGTGTGTGTGTGTGTGTGTGTGTGTGTGTGTGTGTGTGTGTGTGTTTGTGTGTGTGCGTGCGTGCGTGTGTGTGTGTGCATGCGTGCATGTGTGTGTGTGTGTGTGTGTGGAGGGGGGGGGGGGGGGTGGTGAGAGAGAGAGAGAATGCGTCTATGAAAGAGAGAGAGAGAGAGAGAGAGATCTGTGTGTGTTTGTCAGCGTGTGGGAGAGTCGAGACAGAGGGATTGTTTGTGTGCTTGTGTGCGCCGCACGTGCACGCATGCTACATCACACTGCTACTTTAGAACAATCCAGGAGTGAAAAGTGGAACATAAACAAACCTCCAGTTTGGTTAAAGCGCCGCTTTATGATCTCAATGTTGTTTTTGTAGCTCTGCTGGAGACTCAGACACCGTTCAGTTTGTCTCTTCCAGTACTGTGGATCATCTGCTGTTGCTTTGATCATCCAGTCCTGTTTGGGTTCTGCTCTCATGGTGTTGCTGCAGTGAAACACCTGAACTCCATCAACAAACCTAACCTCCACATACTCTGTGCTGTTTGTGACTCCAGAGGATCCAGTGTTGAGATACTTCAGAGAGTGAGTCACTGTGGGACAAACAGGGAAGAAACTCAGCTTTTGATTTACATTTCGAACACGTGCGCGCATGTACACTACACTATTAAACACAACAAAGAATTTCAATCTCAGTTCAATGAGACTAAGTAAATAAATATATAAATAAATAAATATATAAATAAATAGAAAAATACATACCGTACATAAAATAAATACAAATAAATAAATAAATAATAATAATAATAAAAAAACACGGTGCAGTCAAAAAGTAGCCTAAAGAATAGTTTTAATTAATTTAGTAAAGGGTTGGTATTCACACAGGGCTAATAAGGGACTTAAAATATACGAGAAAGGCAGCCCCGGCGCCATGAGCGGGCACTAGGTGGCAGTGCCCGCTCACTTCTCCACTGTGCCCGCCAACTTCCATGAGAGGGAATTTTGTAACAAGCAAAAATATATTTATTATCAGAAAGTTTTACTACCAACTTGAATCATTAGTTGAAAGGTTGACAGTTGATTTTGTCCTCAAAAACTGTTTTTTTCTTAACATCACAAATCATTTTAACAGTGACCCATAATTTGTTGTTTAATGCCATGCCAGAAACAATTTTTTTAGACATTTGTGGACATCTCATTATGAAACTCTACAGACCCAGTTTGCTATTTTGTTGCTGTGGCACAGTGTGGACAAATTTTCAGGTGGGCTATAATGATTTTTTTTTTTAACAAATCATTGTACCTGCATGGGATACTTGAACATTTGCTTATATTGGGGAGGCTTATATCCTACCCAAGCTCATTAGCATCTGTGGCTTACTAACATTATCCACCTTATTTCTAGCTTTCATGATGCCTTCCGTGAAATATGGGTGCTTCTTCCGGTGTAAACCTCCCAACCCCCCAACCCCCCCCTATTACTGGTCTCTCTCCATCTCCCTGTGTTCAGTTATGTTATGTTTATAAGTCCTTATTACTGGTCTCTCTCAATCTCCATGTGTTCAGTTCAGTTATGTTTATAAGCCATTATTACTGGTCTCTCTCCATCTCCCTGTGTTCAGTTCAGTTATGTTTATAACACCTTATTACTAGTCTCTCTCCATCTGCCTGTGTTCAGTTATGTTATGTTTATAGCACCTTATTACTAGTCTCTCTCCATCTGCCTGTGTTCAGTTCAGTTATGTTTATAACCCCTTATTACTGGTCTCTCTCCATCTCCCTGTCTTCAGTTCAGTTATGTTTATAACCCCTTATTACTAGTCTTTCTCTATCTGCCTGTGTTCAGTTATGTTATGTTTATAGCACCTTATTACTAGTCTTTCTCTATCTGCCTGTGTTCAGTTCAGTTATGTTTATAGCACCTTATAACACAAGCATGTCTCAAAGGGATTTATATAGAATCATGACAGTATACTAAGTACATATCTACACCCAACATAGGTTACATACCTCACATACTGCACAGGTACTACACATTTGACTAGATTACATTAAGATACTACACAAACACAGAATATCTTTGTTCTGTGGGAGGAAACCGGAGCACCCAGATGAAACCCACACAAACAGGGAGAGAACACGTTAACTCCACAGAGAGAGAGGACCTGGGTGGATTCAAACCCACAACCTTTCTGCGAGGCGACAGTGCTAACCACTGAGCCGCTCTGCCACACTGTGTGCGTGCGTGTGTGTGCGTGTGTGTGCATGTCTGTGTGTGCGCATGTGCGCGTGCTTGAGCGTGTGCACGTGCGTGCGTGTGTGCGTGCGTGCGTGCGTGCGTGCGTGTGTGTGTGTCTTTAATTGCAGGGTTGGAGTCAGGTGTGTGGGAGTCAGACATCAGCTGCCATCTATCATCTAATCATCTGCTCGCTTCATATAGACGGTTCTCACAGAATCCTGTTGCTAGGGAACAGTTTGGAACCTTTCTTATGTCCTGTCACTTATTTTATTAGCAAACACTGCAACAGGAAGTCAGCTGTTGTTGAGTTGAAACCGACTATACCCGGCTCATACTCAAAGACTCAGCTCATAGTCAGTCACACTCCATTTTCAGTATATCTGACTCTGTCCTTTATTTGACCACATTATTGATACCCGGCTCATACTCAAAGAACCTCAGCCCAGACTCCTGCTCGAGTCCTGCCTCCAGCACTCGCCTGCCTGCCTCCTGCCCTGGACCAGCTCATCAGCCTGTCTGCCAAGCCACCTCCCTCTCTGCCCTCTGCCTCAGTCTGCCCAGCCTGGCCTAAAGACTTCCAGCTCCCCTTTCCCCTGTTCCAATAAATTAACTTTCAAACTGTCCTGCTGTCTCAGTCTGTGTCTCTGTGTCCTAACATTGTGTTTATTTTGATGATTCAAAAAAGAAAAGAAAAGAAAAGGTCTAAAATGGTGGTAAGAGCCAAGAGGACACACATTGTCATATGAAATACAGTAATATATGAGTGATGTGAGTCAAGAGTGTGATCATCTCTCAAAACATCAACAGGCAGAAAAAGTTTTTACGTGGCTGCACGACAAATTTCCCCTCGGGGGACAATAACGTTTACTTGAACTTGAATATCTTCACATCCATAATCAATTTAACTTAGCAATACTAGGCTCAAATGTATTCATGTAGAGATGTGAATATAATTCATCTTAACGTGACATCAGCCTACTAATCAAACTGCAGTGATAACAACATGTTTATAGGAAAGATTTTAGATGTGATCTTACCTGGAGATGCATCGTGACACAAAAGGAGCAACAACAAAATTAACACCTTCATCTTAGAAGCAGACTTGTAAAGAATGACAAAGTGTCTGCCGACTGATTCAGTCAGCAGTCAGCCTCACAATCAAGAGCCCAGTCCTAGCCAATAGGAATTCAGAAAAGACAGTGACGTCATGGGTTATGCTTTAGATAAAAAATACCCGTTCTTATCTGATTCACCCAATGCCTGGCAGTGAGTCAGCCTGATTCCAACTTGGTTCTTCTCCCCTAGTTAAGTTAGACCCTTAAACACCCCTAGAACAGGGGTTCCCAAACGTTTTGGGCTTGTGACTCCACTTTGACATCTTAAAAATCTAGGGACCCCACACATTCAAATGTCGGTACATCGGTAATTATCATCAGTGACATCATGTAACATGTAAGTTACAGTATGCAGACTTTTCCCTCAGAATTCTGACTTCAATCTGAGAATTCTGACTTCAATCTGAAAATGCTGACATCGAAGTCGAGCTGAAATGAAAAAAATATTTTTAAACTATTTTAGATCACATCCCTGGTCATAGGGTCAAACAGTGCACCCCCCAAAATCTCAAAAATTTAATTTCTTTGGTTTTTCACGTCAAAAGTGACCCAGCATGTCTTCATTCATATTGATGCTGTAATATCTACAGTATGCTGATGTCAGGTAGTACTACTGTATCACATTTCAAACCAATTTCAACCAATATCATAACATGACAGCTGTCAATCAATCTTCATGGTTAGGAGAAAAACTCAGAGCAGACAACATGGCTGCCTATGGGCAGACTTTTCAGCCCATAAATCTGAATATACTGTACTGGGGCAATAAGTATGTAACATACAACAAAATATGAACTATAATGTCTTAATTTAATGTTGAATGCAAAGGACATGTAACTGGCTCGTTAACTCGCATTCCAGGAATATCGTTATTTAGCGTGGCTCATCACAGCTTTAAAGCAGGCAGCCAGCACTCTGCTTCAGGCAGAAGGAGGCTGTGTGACAGAGGGGGGCCAGCCACCCAGGCCTCTGCTCTGGCGCTGCCTGGGTGCAGTGAGCCAGCCAGTGAGCACAGTGCACAGGGCTGTATTCACATTATATTGTGTTTGTTATTGAAACGTGACCGTTAGGTTTCAGATTTGTCCTGTAAAATACTTTAGGCTATTTTGAACTGATGTCTCGCGCTGCTCCGAGGCACAGATCACTCACCTCACATCGCCCCGTCCCCCCCCCATCACATTTAATCAGTCAACGCCTAGTCTCTCCCCAGACTCTACTATATAAATGAGTCTGTGCCACTTCACAGACACAGCTGGTATTTGAGGGCGGGTCTAGGGGTTGGAAATTGAATGAGTGACAGGTCGTAGCACCGATGAGAGAGTGGTTCGAAATGCTCGATGTTGCTGGAGCCAGTTAGATGGGCGGTCTCAGCATGGGTGGTCCTCCCTGATCACAAACTTGTTACTGATGGGTGAATGGTGAATCCACCACTCGCGAATCACTGGCCAAGATTCCGTCACCAGTTTGGTGAGAGGAGTGTCCCAGACCCAGAGAGAGTAGCAGCATGCAGTAACATAGTGTCAGCGTAAGAACTCTCATCGGTCTGGTGTTGAGACCAGGGTGGGAATTACACGGAGGCCATCAGGCCATGGTGTTGCCCCTCCCTCTGGCCGTGATGCCCTGAGATCCCTAAGGCCACCTTGGCAGTGCCCTGCTATCAGCCTGTCAGTTGCTTTAAAAGCATCAGTGGTCTCAGTTTAATGTAACCTGCTCTATGCAAAGGATGTGTCATTGACTCATTTGAACACATTTCAGAAAAATCGCTCTTCACGAGTCAATGGAGCAATAGTCTCGCTAGCCAGCCTCTCTTCCTTTCCGTCAGAGAGTCTGGCATCGCAGGTTTCCATTGTGGGATTGCGAAAAAAATGCTCTGTTTGGGTTAACCAATCAGCCTCGTCTTGGGCGGTGCTTAGCGTTAGTGCCCTTGGAAAATAGTTTTGGGGTGGAACTTGTGCCGAGCAGGCCTTCTTTATTGCACAATCCAAATTTTCTTCAAAACTTGCCATTTTCAGCGTGTAGCAACGAGTTAGCCTGTAGGTTTCTGCCGTTAGCTTTCTACGCTAGCTAGTTAGCGTTCGGCGGGAGCATTACAGCGACACACATGGGAGCGGAAGCCGCTCTGATTGACATGGTCGGAGCCAATGAACAGAGCGTGACAGAGCTTGCAAGCGGGGGAGCGGATATCCTGCTGCCACCGAAACAGCCACTCAAATGGGAGAGCAGCTTTAGAGCAGGGGCGGGCTGATCCCTGTTGCCTGTTTCCACAGCGCCAGACTCTCTGACGGAAAGGAAGAGAGGCTGGCTAGCGAGACTAATGGAGCAATGACCTTTGTGGCCTGGCATGTGACCTTGTGCCCTAAAAAAATATGTGATGCTGAAGGCCAGATGGCCACGCTCCTAAAGTGACTAAAGTCCCACCCTGGTTGAGACTAGTCAACGCCTGACACCAGTCCCTCTCCCAGACACACCCACTTTTCAACAGTCAAATCAAACTCCTCCACGCACAATGTCCCGCCTCTCTACCCTGTTTCACTGGGAATATGTCACGATATGCAATCACATCACCTGGAGATGCCATTTCAGCTCGATTTTAAAATCAGAATGCTGACTTTTCCCCTCAGAATCCTGACTTTAATCTCAGAATTTTGACATTAATCTCAGAATTCTAATTTTAAACTGAGAATTCTGACTTTAATCTCAGAATTCTGACATGAATCTGATCATTCTGACTCTCAGAATCTCAGAAGTCTTCTGACATTTTTCTCAGAATTCTGATCCCCCTGCCCCCAAAAATCAATCAATCAATCAATCAATCAATCAATAAATCAATAAATCAATCAATCAATCAATCAATCAATCACTCAATCAATCAATCACTAAACTATGGAGGACAGGCCTTTCTAGAAAAATCAAACATGGCCTGTTTATTGCATCTGTGGAGTCAGTTTTGATCTACGGCTCTGAAACATGGACCTTGAGTCAACAGAGGCAGAACAGACTAAACGGATGCTACACGCCGATGCTTAAGCATGCCCTCAACATCGACCCTGGCACCCATATCACAAACGTAGATGTTTACCAAGAGCTGCCTAAGCTAAGTGAGAAGACACGACTCAGGCAGCTGAGGCTTGCTGGACACTGTTATAGACATCCGGAGCTAGCAGCACAGAAGCTGGTACTGTGGGAGCCGTCACACAGAACTAAAAGAAGGGGAAGACAGCAACTAACAGGACACTTTAAGGCGAGACACCGGGCTGACTGCAGGAGACATTGGAACGTGTATGCAGGCGAGGGAGGAATGGAGATCCATCATTGCCCGAGGAACCCACTCGACCTGATGATGAAATAAATAAATAAATTAATAAATTAATAAATAAATTAATACATAAATAAATAAATAAATAAATACAAAAAAAATACATAAATAAATACATAAACACATATATAAATAAATAAATCTGACATTAAACTCCTGACTTGAACTCAAAACTTAAATACCTGTCAATCTTTCAACCAAATACTTCGGGAGGTTTAAATTGTGTGTGGTGTAAAAAGTAAAATAATAATAATAATTTCAGGCGAACCCATTTGAATTCCAGGCGACCCCACTTTGGGAGGCACTGATCTAGCAAGTAATTCTGCCATAGCCCACACTACTACACTCTTCCCCAAGCCCCCTTCAACCCTGGAGACATAGCCCACACTGCTACACTCTTCCCCAAGCCCCCTTCAACCCTGGAGACATAGCCCACACTACTACCCTCTTCCCCAAGCCCCATTCAACCCTGGAGACATAGTCCACACTACTACACTCTTCCCCAAGCCCCATTCAACCCTGGAGACATAGCCCACACTACTACCCTCTTCCCCAAGCCCCCTTCAACCCTGGAGACATAGCCCACACTACTACACTATTCCCCAAGCCCCCTTCAACCCTGGAGACATAGCCCACACTACTACACTCTTCCCCAAGCCCCCTTCAACCCTGGAGACATAGCCCACACTACTACCCTCTTCCCCAAGCCCCATTCAACCCTGGAGACATAGTCCACACTACTACACTCTTCCCCAAGCCCCATTCAACCCTGGAGACATAGCCCACACTACTACTCTCTTCCCCAAGCCCCCTTCAACCCTGGAGACATAGCCCACACTACTACACTCTTCCCCAAGCCCCCTTCAACCCTGGAGACATAGCCCACACTACTACACTCTTCCCCAAGCCCCCTTCAACCCTGGAGACATAGCCCACACTACTACACTCTTCCCCAAGCCCCCTTCAACCCTGGAGACATAGCCCACACTGCTACACTCTTCCCCAAGCCCCCTTCAACCCTGGAGATATAGCCCACACTACTACCCTCCTCCCCAAGCCCCCTTCAACCCTGGAGACATAGCCCACACTACTACCCTCTTCCCCAAGCCCCCTTCAACCCTGGAGACATAGCCCACACTGCTACACTCTTCCCCAAGCCCCCTTCAACCCTGGAGACATAGCCCACACTACTACCCTCTTCCCCAAGCCCCCTTCAACCCTGGAGACATAGCCCACACTACTACCCTCTTCCCCAAGCCCCCTTCAACCCTGGAGATAGTTTGACTCAAGGTGAATTTGTTGTGGAGGTTTGACACACAGACCCCTGATGATTTTAATCACACTCAGAGGCTGTCAATGAAACAGCCTGCCCTTATCGTACAGCACTAAACTAGGTCACCTCATGCAGAGCTGAGGCAGGCTCACTCTAACCACAAAAACACACTTCCTTTAATGTAAGTTGTTTTTAGACACACCCACAAGAGAAACAGATACATAGATCATGACATTTTTTATTACTTTGATTTCTTTATTACTTTTTATTACAACAAAACAAGCAAGTTTGTGCTTAAATGCAGTTCAAGTTGACAGGTTCACAAAAATCTAAATATGGCCTTTGTATTTACATAATAGCCTATATACACATTCAAAGTTCTGCTACACTTCAACCCTAACCCCAAGTCAAGACATGTTGTCCTGTGCTGCAGTTGTCCAAGAATCCTTGTCCTACTTGGCCAATTAAGCTGGCCAAGTACACACACAAGTCACACACACACACACACACACACACACACACACACACACACACACACACACACACACACACACACACACACACACACACACACACACACACACACAAGTCACACACACACAAGTCCCAGGCTTCACAAACACACCAGTTACAAGACAAGTGTGACCCCCCACCACACATACACACACACACACACACACACGCACACACACACACACGCACACACACACTCACGCACGTACGCACAACATGCTCACTCAGTATCACCAGTTCAGATCAACTGTGTGGCGGAGATGAGGGGGAGGAGCTTGTACAGGCAACACTTGAGGTCACATGGGGGCTTTGCACATGGCCTTGGCTTGCAGCAGTACAAGCACCTCTGTGATTTTTCATGACAAGGGACCCATTGACTCAGTTCAAGTGAGAAATTCTCCTAACACTAAATTGTATACGGGGCCAGGTACAGGATTAACACAGGACCGACAACAAGCAATTGTCAGTGTTAATAGAGAGGCAAAGTGACCGCCTACTTCCTGCTTCAGCACTGTACCAGAGATTTTCATCCGCAATTTATTTTCCCATACACATTTGGTAAAATGCTTATAAAAAATAGTTGTATATATATTTAGAAACAGGAGAGACCACATAACATTTCACTGGCACCAAAACGTAAAAAAAAAAAAGTGGGTTTAAAGAAAATATTTTTTTTTAGGTTTTGGTCAGAGTGAAATGTTCTATGGTCTCTCCCGATTATAGCGTTAGCTGAACCGTTTGGTTCGACGAAGTAAAACATTAGGGTTGTCCTACAACCCAGGTTTTACGAGTGAGAACGAGAGCTCTCACTAGTGCCTTAAACGCTGCAACGCAGCCCTATGGAAGACTGTTATTTTGCTCCAAAATTACTTTTCATTAAAACCTGACCACCCACCCGTAGGTGGCGTGGTACCCCCTGGGACTGACACGGATCCACGTGACTACGTCACGTCCTGCCAGCCCAGGGAATAATCACTCTAATTTCTTCCAGCCCGCTGAGATCCGACGCACCCCGTGACGCATCGACACAGCAAGGCTGGGTAGTGAGAGCTCTCGTTCTCACTCGTAAAACCTGGGTTGTAGGACAACCCTAATGTTTTACTTCGTTTCGAACTCAAGCTCTCACTAGTGCCTCCATTCAACCGACCTTGCTGCCGGGAGCACCCCACAGGGCGACCCGAAAGGCACCGGTGAACCACGGCCATATGGCAACGTTTATGCCTAACCGTCTGACATATTAGAGTGGCAACGATACTACTTTCTTGCCACCGACAGCACCGCGTGCGCGAACTGCGCACCGGACACGTCGAGACTGTAGTACCTGACAAAAGTGTGATGAGAGGACCATGAGGCCGCGGCACACATGTCCTCCGCCGACACACCGCGCAACAACGCAGAGGATGTCGCAACACCTCGCGTAGAAAGCGCCTTGATACCCTCCTGGGGAACCTTGCCCACGGCAGAGTATGCCAACGCGATCGCCTCCACTATCCAGTGTGATAAGCGATCCTTGGAAAGGGGTCCGCCCTGGGCCCAAAGCAAACCAACAGCTGATCTGTAATGCGTAAAGAACGCGTCCTGGCCACATAGGCCGAGAGCGCCCTTACGGGCACAGCATGAGCAAACGTCTCTCCTCGCCCGTCTCTAACTGAACGGCGGGGGACAGAATGCTGATAAGTCTATGACCATAGACCTAAAGCTGACATTAATAATCTTAGGTTGGTACGCCGGGTTAGGTCGCAACGTAACCCTGCGCCCATCATTACCACACAGGCCTGCTGCACCGAGAGGGCAATCAGGTCACCAACTCTCTTTCCTGACGACAAGGCCAGCAGCAGCGCGGTCTTTAAAGACAGAACCCTTAAATCGGCGGAGTCCAAGGGCTCAAACGGATGACCCGTTAGCCCGTCCAGCACCGTAACCAGGTCCGATTTGGGGAAAAACGCACCGCGACGGCGGGCGCAGTTTACGCGCCCCCTTCATGAAGCGCAAGACCAAAGGGTACGCCCCCACGGGGCTCCCTTCAATTCCCTTATGGCAAGCAGAATTGCGGCTACGTACACCAACGACTGCGGGGACTGACCCGCGTCAATCAGGCTCTGAAGGAAACAGAGAACTGGTCGCACACTGCAGTTCACTGGATCCACGCCCTTACTTGCTGCATAGTGCATCCCACATTATCAGGCAAGCCCTGGGCTAGCAACTGGTCCGGTTCAGGAGCCAGACCGCTAGCTTCCACCTGCCTGGGGAGGGGTGGAACACCTCCCCCTCCGCCTGGGATAGGAGATCGGTCCGTACCGGCAATGCCCAGGGCGGATCTTGCGCCAGGGAGACCAGGTCCGCAAACCATGTCTGCCTGTGCCAAACAGACTAAAACGAGCCGGAGGCGCTGTTCCCTCACCCTGTCCAACACCTGACGGATCAGGGGGGGTCGGGGGAAAAGCATAGAGCCCCTCCCTCGGCCACGCGTGCGCTTTTAGCACGTCATGACCTAACGGGGGCTGTCCTCCTGGATCGAGAACCACAGTGGGCAGTGTGTCGCGCGCCGCGATGCGAGAGATCGACGCAGGCGCGACCAACCCTGGCCCAAACCTGTTCCATCACCCGAGGGTGGAGGCACCACTCCGTATAACGGGGATTGCCTCGAGACAGCAGGCCGGTCGTAACTCCGCCGTCCCGGCAGATAGACCGCTGACACTGAAAGGAGACAGGGGAAACACCCACAGGTGAATCCCCGCTATGGTTTAGCGCCCCCGACAGCACACCGCCCTGTTTGTTCAGGTGGGCGATCGCTGCCCTATTGTCCGAGCGAATCAGCACATGGTGCCCATGTGTGAGCCGCTGGAAGTGTTACCTCCGCAGGCCGGGGGGACTGCGGAGGCAACGTTCTCTTTCGAGTCTGGCCGCACGCGGACTTGTCCGGCAGTGCGGTCCCCAAGAGAGCTCCCAACCAACGATGGGCCCACGGCGCCATTGATGGTGGGCTTGTCCTGAGGCAGAGCCCGGCGAATCGCCTTCAGCTCTAGCACGTTTATGTGGCGAAGCTCCTGAGCCTCCCACCGGCCGTTCGCCGAAAAATGCCCGCAAATCGCCCCCCCTCCCCAGAGGGAGGCGTCTGTGCGAATTACCATCCTGAGCGGGACAGGGCCCCACCGAGTACCTCTCGAGAGGTAACGGGGGTCCGCCCATATAGCCAGCGCCTGCCAGGCCTGACCTGTCAGAGGAACCCTGCGATGACGGTCCCCGGCCGAGTCCAGGCGAAGCCTCAGAACCATATTTGGACCACGAGAGCATGTGTAGCCTCCCTAGCGGGAGCACATGCAGTGCTGAGGCCATCAGGCCCAACATTACTGTGCACTGATGCACTGACACCGAGGGCACAGACCTAACGTCCTTGGCTTGCTGTCCGAACCGTGCGCGCCTGTCGCTCTGGCGAAAGGCTCGCAGGAAGTATAGCTCGAGCCCCAGGAAGGTCGCCGCCTGCGCTGGGACGAGGCAACTCTTCTGCCAGTTCACCAAAAACCCTAAGGTTTGCCGGTGATCGGTCACCACCTTGGTATGTTCCGCGGCACAGACCCTCGAGTCGGCCGCTAAGAGAACGTCGTTGAGATATAGGAAGGCGCGGAGGGGAGCCACGGCTGCCTCCACGCACACCGTGAGGGTTCGCGGGCTCAAAGACATGCCGAATGGCAAGCCACATAACTCGTAAGCCTTCCCCCGGAAGAAGAACCTCAGGTATTTCCTGTGTCTCCTGACCATGTGGACATGGAAGACCGCACCTTCCAGATCCCTGGAAGTAAGAAATCCCCCTGTCTCAACTTGAACAGGCGGGGAAGAGAGCATTCGGGATGGGACTTCCTCAGCGTCTTGTCGAGATGCCGAAGGTCCAATTTTGGACGCATGGAGCCGTCCATGGCCTCCTCCTCCACGGCCAGATCGGGGGTCCCGTCGAACGTGGGTGGGCAAACTGTAGCGCGTATCCCCTCTGGAGGGTGCGCCGTAATGGGGACGGGGGAACATAGATGCTCCCAGGCATCGAGCCTGTTGGACAAGATGGTCTCTTGTGGCCAACGGAGCGGAACCCGTTCCACCACTCGGATCATACTCTCTCCCTCAATGTCCCCATAGGAGACAGCGAACGGTCATCAAAAGCAGAGAGCATATGAACTGAATCAAGTCTCTCTGCCCGCTTCGCGCTCAGAAAAGAGTATCACCGTCTCATCATCGTGGATAGCGAGACTGAACATTTTAGAAACACATTTCTCAAGTTAGAAACTATAGAAATGATCCCTGAATATAGTCATGAGCATATTGCTGGGCACCGGGACCTTTCGATCCGGTGCCCTGATGGGGGGCGGGACGTGAGAGGCTATGCCCCCCCCGCCGCATGGACAGTTCCGTAGAAGCACTGAGAGACAAGCATGCGCTAACACAAGCCTGCGCACAGGCCGGTGCAGCGCGTCTCTACCCTGAGTAACACGGGGAAGCAAGCGTGACCGCAAGCAAAGGCCAGCGGCCCGCGAAGCTAGTCAATCTCAGAAGAAACTCCTCAGCGGGAGTTGCAATCTAGTAGATGCTAATTGCACGAGGCAAGCAACACTTAGCAGACAAGCAAGCTGGCTAAGATGGCGTAAGTACTGAGAGAAGCGGCCCACACAAGGTGCGGGGCGAGCTCACCTAGCTAGCGAATCGCCCAGCTAAAATCTCAGACGCCAGTAAAAGCTACACTACATTTATGTAGGTCCCAGCAATGCCTGTGCGGCGTGCTCCTGCCCTTAGGCATGCACACATCAAATTAATTTTGCCGGTCGTAACCGGTAGCCTCACAGCTAATACAGCACCTAGCTGTTCCCCCCTCTCTCTGTCTAACAGGAAAACGGGGTTACACATCGGTAGATACTGGCTGCACGGGAGCAAGCTAGCTAACTAGCTATTTCACTGAAGAGCATGGCTACTAGCTACTACTCTCGCTTAAGGCGCGCCCTACACAGAGGTAGCTGGCGCGAAGAACTTAGCACACAGACACTAACTGCACGTGTGCACGTTAGCTATCTGCCACAATAACTGGGTGCGTTACCCTGTCTGGGGACGCAGCCAGATATGGAGTGCTACAAGGTAGTCCAAGCTAGCTGCACTGAGCAAACTAGCTAACTATCTAACGCGCGCGCTCTAAAGCCGGCGTTCCTAAAGTACCTAGCAACAGAAACAACCGCACGGATGCATCTAGCTATCTGTGACAACTGTGCTATTTAGCCTGTTGTTCTAGTGCTAACGGTACAAGCTATTCTGCATGTATGCAAACCTAGCTAGAGTTATGAGTGCAGACCTGAGTCATGCGCTCAAGCCTAACAACGTTACCCCGTTTCCGGGGAAACGTTTCACATCGACTGCACGGCGGCAGTCTGACAACAGTTAACTAAGGAAGATACTCTTAGCTTTTTAGATGACTTGTTCCGACGCCGCAGGGTGAAGGGTACAGGGTCTGGTCTCCGAAGCCTGCTTTATCCCGTCCACGCGACCCTCTTGAGGTGGGCAAGTCAGCCGGAACGAGCCTAGTATCTAAAGCTATATAATATAACTCCTCGTTAACCGCGGAGCTTTCACAAACACGTCTTCTCAGCGGGTGGAAGAAAGCGGAAGTGATTATTCCCTGGGCTGGCAGGACGTGACGTAGTCATGTGGATCCGTGTCAGCCCCCTTCAACCCTGGAGACATAGCCCACACTACTACACTCTTCCCCAAGCCCCCTTCAACCCTGGAGACATAGCCCACACTGCTACACTCTTCCCCAAGCCCCCTTCAACCCTGGAGACATAGCCCACACTACTACCCTCTTCCCCAAGCCCCCTTCAACCCTGGAGACATAGCCCACACTACTACACTCTTCCCCAAGCCCCCTTCAACCCTGGAGACATAGCCCACACTACTACCCTCTTCCCCAAGCCCCCTTCAACCCTGGAGACATAGCCCACACTACTACACTCTTCCCCAAGCCCCCTTCAACCCTGGAGACATAGCCCACACTACTACCCTCTTCCCCAAGCCCCCTTCAACCCTGGAGATAGTTTGACTCAAGGTGAATTTGTTGTGGAGGTTTGACACACAGACCCCTGATGATTTTAATCACACTCAGAGGCTGTCAATGAAACAGCCTGCCCTTATCGTACAGCACTAAACTAGGTCACCTCATGCAGAGCTGAGACAGGCTCACTCTAACCACAAAAACACACTTCCTTTAATGTAAGTTGTTTTTAGACACACCCACAAGAGAAACAGATACATAGATCATGACATTTTTTATTACTTTGATTTCTTTATTACTTTTTATTACAACAAAACAAGCAAGTTTGTGCTTAAATGCAGTTCAAGTTGACAGGTTCACAAAAATCTAAATATGGCCTTTGTATTTACATAATAGCCTATATACACATTCAAAGTTCTGCTACACTTCAACCCTAACCCCAAGTCAAGACATGTTGTCCTGTGCTGCAGTTGTCCAAGAATCCTTGTCCTACTTGGCCAATTAAGCTGGCCAAGTACACACACAAGTCACACACACACACACACACACACACACACACACACACACACACACACACACACACACACACACACACACACACAAGTCACACACACACAAGTCCCAGGCTTCACAAACACACCAGTTACAAGACAAGTGTGACCCCCCACCACACATACACACACACACACACACACACGCACACACACACACACGCACACACACACTCACGCACGTACGCACAACATGCTCACTCAGTATCACCAGTTCAGATCAACTGTGTGGCGGAGATGAGGGGGAGGAGCTTGTACAGGCAACACTTGAGGTCACATGGGGGCTTTGCACATGGCCTTGGCTTGCAGCAGTACAAGCACCTCTGTGATTTTTCATGACAAGGGACCCATTGACTCAGTTCAAGTGAGAAATTCTCCTAACACTAAATTGTATACGGGGCCAGGTACAGGATTAACACAGGACCGACAACAAGCAATTGTCAGTGTTAATAGAGAGGCAAAGTGACCGCCTACTTCCTGCTTCAGCACTGTACCAGAGATTTTCATCCGCAATTTATTTTCCCATACACATTTGGTAAAATGCTTATAAAAAATAGTTGTATATATATTTAGAAACAGGAGAGACCACATAACATTTCACTGGCACCAAAACGTAAAAAAAAAAAAGTGGGTTTAAAGAAAATATTTTTTTTTAGGTTTTGGTCAGAGTGAAATGTTCTATGGTCTCTCCCGATTATAGCGTTAGCTGAACCGTTTGGTTCGACGAAGTAAAACATTAGGGTTGTCCTACAACCCAGGTTTTACGAGTGAGAACGAGAGCTCTCACTAGTGCCTTAAACGCTGCAACGCAGCCCTATGGAAGACTGTTATTTTGCTCCAAAATTACTTTTCATTAAAACCTGACCACCCACCCGTAGGTGGCGTGGTACCCCCTGGGACTGACACGGATCCACGTGACTACGTCACGTCCTGCCAGCCCAGGGAATAATCACTCTAATTTCTTCCAGCCCGCTGAGATCCGACGCACCCCGTGACGCATCGACACAGCAAGGCTGGGTAGTGAGAGCTCTCGTTCTCACTCGTAAAACCTGGGTTGTAGGACAACCCTAATGTTTTACTTCGTTTCGAACTCAAGCTCTCACTAGTGCCTCCATTCAACCGACCTTGCTGCCGGGAGCACCCCACAGGGCGACCCGAAAGGCACCGGTGAACCACGGCCATATGGCAACGTTTATGCCTAACCGTCTGACATATTAGAGTGGCAACGATACTACTTTCTTGCCACCGACAGCACCGCGTGCGCGAACTGCGCACCGGACACGTCGAGACTGTAGTACCTGACAAAAGTGTGATGAGAGGACCATGAGGCCGCGGCACACATGTCCTCCGCCGACACACCGCGCAACAACGCAGAGGATGTCGCAACACCTCGCGTAGAAAGCGCCTTGATACCCTCCTGGGGAACCTTGCCCACGGCAGAGTATGCCAACGCGATCGCCTCCACTATCCAGTGTGATAAGCGATCCTTGGAAAGGGGTCCGCCCTGGGCCCAAAGCAAACCAACAGCTGATCTGTAATGCGTAAAGAACGCGTCCTGGCCACATAGGCCGAGAGCGCCCTTACGGGCACAGCATGAGCAAACGTCTCTCCTCGCCCGTCTCTAACTGAACGGCGGGGGACAGAATGCTGATAAGTCTATGACCATAGACCTAAAGCTGACATTAATAATCTTAGGTTGGTACGCCGGGTTAGGTCGCAACGTAACCCTGCGCCCATCATTACCACACAGGCCTGCTGCACCGAGAGGGCAATCAGGTCACCAACTCTCTTTCCTGACGACAAGGCCAGCAGCAGCGCGGTCTTTAAAGACAGAACCCTTAAATCGGCGGAGTCCAAGGGCTCAAACGGATGACCCGTTAGCCCGTCCAGCACCGTAACCAGGTCCGATTTGGGGAAAAACGCACCGCGACGGCGGGCGCAGTTTACGCGCCCCCTTCATGAAGCGCAAGACCAAAGGGTACGCCCCCACGGGGCTCCCTTCAATTCCCTTATGGCAAGCAGAATTGCGGCTACGTACACCAACGACTGCGGGGACTGACCCGCGTCAATCAGGCTCTGAAGGAAACAGAGAACTGGTCGCACACTGCAGTTCACTGGATCCACGCCCTTACTTGCTGCATAGTGCATCCCACATTATCAGGCAAGCCCTGGGCTAGCAACTGGTCCGGTTCAGGAGCCAGACCGCTAGCTTCCACCTGCCTGGGGAGGGGTGGAACACCTCCCCCTCCGCCTGGGATAGGAGATCGGTCCGTACCGGCAATGCCCAGGGCGGATCTTGCGCCAGGGAGACCAGGTCCGCAAACCATGTCTGCCTGTGCCAAACAGACTAAAACGAGCCGGAGGCGCTGTTCCCTCACCCTGTCCAACACCTGACGGATCAGGGGGGGTCGGGGGAAAAGCATAGAGCCCCTCCCTCGGCCACGCGTGCGCTTTTAGCACGTCATGACCTAACGGGGGCTGTCCTCCTGGATCGAGAACCACAGTGGGCAGTGTGTCGCGCGCCGCGATGCGAGAGATCGACGCAGGCGCGACCAACCCTGGCCCAAACCTGTTCCATCACCCGAGGGTGGAGGCACCACTCCGTATAACGGGGATTGCCTCGAGACAGCAGGCCGGTCGTAACTCCGCCGTCCCGGCAGATAGACCGCTGACACTGAAAGGAGACAGGGGAAACACCCACAGGTGAATCCCCGCTATGGTTTAGCGCCCCCGACAGCACACCGCCCTGTTTGTTCAGGTGGGCGATCGCTGCCCTATTGTCCGAGCGAATCAGCACATGGTGCCCATGTGTGAGCCGCTGGAAGTGTTACCTCCGCAGGCCGGGGGGACTGCGGAGGCAACGTTCTCTTTCGAGTCTGGCCGCACGCGGACTTGTCCGGCAGTGCGGTCCCCAAGAGAGCTCCCAACCAACGATGGGCCCACGGCGCCATTGATGGTGGGCTTGTCCTGAGGCAGAGCCCGGCGAATCGCCTTCAGCTCTAGCACGTTTATGTGGCGAAGCTCCTGAGCCTCCCACCGGCCGTTCGCCGAAAAATGCCCGCAAATCGCCCCCCCTCCCCAGAGGGAGGCGTCTGTGCGAATTACCATCCTGAGCGGGACAGGGCCCCACCGAGTACCTCTCGAGAGGTAACGGGGGTCCGCCCATATAGCCAGCGCCTGCCAGGCCTGACCTGTCAGAGGAACCCTGCGATGACGGTCCCCGGCCGAGTCCAGGCGAAGCCTCAGAACCATATTTGGACCACGAGAGCATGTGTAGCCTCCCTAGCGGGAGCACATGCAGTGCTGAGGCCATCAGGCCCAACATTACTGTGCACTGATGCACTGACACCGAGGGCACAGACCTAACGTCCTTGGCTTGCTGTCCGAACCGTGCGCGCCTGTCGCTCTGGCGAAAGGCTCGCAGGAAGTATAGCTCGAGCCCCAGGAAGGTCGCCGCCTGCGCTGGGACGAGGCAACTCTTCTGCCAGTTCACCAAAAACCCTAAGGTTTGCCGGTGATCGGTCACCACCTTGGTATGTTCCGCGGCACAGACCCTCGAGTCGGCCGCTAAGAGAACGTCGTTGAGATATAGGAAGGCGCGGAGGGGAGCCACGGCTGCCTCCACGCACACCGTGAGGGTTCGCGGGCTCAAAGACATGCCGAATGGCAAGCCACATAACTCGTAAGCCTTCCCCCGGAAGAAGAACCTCAGGTATTTCCTGTGTCTCCTGACCATGTGGACATGGAAGACCGCACCTTCCAGATCCCTGGAAGTAAGAAATCCCCCTGTCTCAACTTGAACAGGCGGGGAAGAGAGCATTCGGGATGGGACTTCCTCAGCGTCTTGTCGAGATGCCGAAGGTCCAATTTTGGACGCATGGAGCCGTCCATGGCCTCCTCCTCCACGGCCAGATCGGGGGTCCCGTCGAACGTGGGTGGGCAAACTGTAGCGCGTATCCCCTCTGGAGGGTGCGCCGTAATGGGGACGGGGGAACATAGATGCTCCCAGGCATCGAGCCTGTTGGACAAGATGGTCTCTTGTGGCCAACGGAGCGGAACCCGTTCCACCACTCGGATCATACTCTCTCCCTCAATGTCCCCATAGGAGACAGTGAACGGTCATCAAAAGCAGAGAGCATATGAACTGAATCAAGTCTCTCTGCCCGCTTCGCGCTCAGAAAAGAGTATCACCGTCTCATCATCGTGGATAGCGAGACTGAACATTTTAGAAACACATTTCTCAAGTTAGAAACTATAGAAATGATCCCTGAATATAGTCATGAGCATATTGCTGGGCACCGGGACCTTTCGATCCGGTGCCCTGATGGGGGGCGGGACGTGAGAGGCTATGCCCCCCCCGCCGCATGGACAGTTCCGTAGAAGCTGTGCATGCTGGGGGAGAACTTCTTACGCAAGCTCCGCCTACTGACGCGCTGTTGTATCGAAGTAACCCCCCCCTGCCGTGCGCCTTTCGCAGGCTGGGGGGACTGCGGAGGTAACGTTCTCTCTCGAGACGCATGTGGACTTGTCCGACAGTGCGGCCCCCCAGGTGAGCTCCCGACCAGCAATGAGCCGTTGGTGCCATTGATGGTGGGCTGTCCTAGGAGCCTCTAGCCGAGGCCAGGCCGTAGCCATGGACCAAGGCGAGCCTTGATGCTGGGTATGAGACCCTGGGCGAGCTCCCAACCGAACTCGGGCCTTGGGCACCGAGGACGGTGGGTCTAAAGCTACAAGCCGCAGGCTGGAACTAAGCCCAGCCTTGGTGAGCCAACCGGTGGGCTTGACCTGGGCGCTGCCAACCGAGGCCAGGCCGTGGCCATGGACCAAGGTGCGCTGTGCCCCCAGCCAGGCTCCCTGCACTTGCAGGGGGCGCCCCAACAAGGGAGTGCGACCCATGGAGAGCTCCCAACCACCCCGGGCCTTGGGCACCAAGGGCGGTGGGCTTGTCCTTAGAGCTACAAGCCAAAGGCTGGCACTGAGCCCAGACCTTGGCGAGCTGTAAGCCCTGCTGGACGCGTAGCGCCAGCAAGGAGCAGTATGTCTATTGTAGCGGAGGTATCTCGCGCCCAATGTACTTAGCACACAGGTACTAACTGCACGGGCGCACGCCAGCTATCTGCAAAATGCTATCGTTCTGTGCTAAACAGTACTAAATATTGCTATCTGCACCTATGCAAGGCAAGCTAGCTTTGCCACTTCTTTGAGAGCGGACCTTGGTCAGCTCTAAAGAGCTTAGCTGCGGACAAAACCGAAGGTTCAAGGCGCCTGTGCAGCGTGCTCGTGCCCAAGGCCGAACACGCACTTAACGTGCCGATTCATACTCGGCCAAGTAGTTTTACACACGGCCCATCCCCTCCCTGACCTTCCCTGCTCAGTAGCAAGAGGAAGCAGGAAGCTAACCACTAATAGCAAGCTCCCGCAGGGCGCACCCTAATAGCGGGAGTAATGCTTAAGCAAGCTAGCAAGAAGCACAGGCTAGACAGTACGCAACCCGGAGGCTAGCGAACGTGCGCGTGCAATGGTAACGTAAGCGGCAATAGCCCATCCCGAAGGGGGGGCACCAATACCCACAACCTGTTAACCCGAGAGAACAGACGTGGAAGCCACTAGCTAAGCTAGCATAGCACTGAGAGACAAGCATGCGCTAACACAAGCCTGCGCACAGGCCGGTGCAGCGCGTCTCTACCCTGAGTAACACGGGGAAGCAAGCGTGACCGCAAGCAAAGGCCAGCGGCCCGCGAAGCTAGTCAATCTCAGAAGAAACTCCTCAGCGGGAGTTGCAATCTAGTAGATGCTAATTGCACGAGGCAAGCAACACTTAGCAGACAAGCAAGCTGGCTAAGATGGCGTAAGTACTGAGAGAAGCGGCCCACACAAGGTGCGGGGCGAGCTCACCTAGCTAGCGAATCGCCCAGCTAAAATCTCAGACGCCAGTAAAAGCTACACTACATTTATGTAGGTCCCAGCAACGCCTGTGCGGCGTGCTCCTGCCCTTAGGCATGCACACATCAAATTAATTGTGCCGGTCGTAACCGGTAGCCTCACAGCTAATACAGCACCTAGCTGTTCCCCCCTCTCTCTGTCTAACAGGAAAACGGGGTTACACATCGCTAGATACTGGCTGCACGGGAGCAAGCTAGCTAACTAGCTATTTCACTGAAGAGCATGGCTACTAGCTACTACTCTCGCTTAAGGCGCGCCCTACACAGAGGTAGCTGGCGCGAAGAACTTAGCACACAGACACTAACTGCACGTGTGCACGTTAGCTATCTGCCACAATAACTGGGTGCGTTACCCTGTCTGGGGACGCAGCCAGATATGGAGTGCTACAAGGTAGTCCAAGCTAGCTGCACTGAGCAAACTAGCTAACTATCTAACGCGCGCGCTCTAAAGCCGGCGTTCCTAAAGTACCTAGCAACAGAAACAACCGCACGGATGCATCTAGCTATCTGTGACAACTGTGCTATTTAGCCTGTTGTTCTAGTGCTAACGGTACAAGCTATTCTGCATGTATGCAAACCTAGCTAGAGTTATGAGTGCAGACCTGAGTCATGCGCTCAAGCCTAACAACGTTACCCCGTTTCCGGGGAAACGTTTCACATCGACTGCACGGCGGCAGTCTGACAACAGTTAACTAAGGAAGATACTCTTAGCTTTTTAGATGACTTGTTCCGACGCCGCAGGGTGAAGGGTACAGGGTCTGGTCTCCGAAGCCTGCTTTATCCCGTCCACGCGACCCTCTTGAGGTGGGCAAGTCAGCCGGAACGAGCCTAGTATCTAAAGCTATATAATATAACTCCTCGTTAACCGCGGAGCTTTCACAAACACGTCTTCTCAGCGGGTGGAAGAAAGCGGAAGTGATTATTCCCTGGGCTGGCAGGACGTGACGTAGTCATGTGGATCCGTGTCAGTCCCAGGGGGTACCACGCCACCTACGGGTGGGTGGTCAGGTTTTAATGAAAAGTAATTTTGGAGCAAAATAACAGTCTTCCATAGGGCTGCGTTGCAGCGTTTAAGGCACTAGTGAGAGCTTGAGTTCGAAATGAAGTAAAACTATTTTAAAAGCATTTTACGAAATGTCTATGGGGGAAAAAGGCGGATGAAAATATCTGGTACAGTGCTGAAGCAGGAAGTAGGCGTCACTTTGCCTCTCTATTAAAGAACTAATAGATCAAGGATTACATTCAATACAATAATTTGTTACATTAGTATCACTGAATAACTGGATGATCAATCAAATGTATTGCAATGTCCCGATCAACGTTCTAAGACACTCAAAATATATTTATACATTTTATTCTACTCAAACCACACTTGGCATGTTCCACTACCCCTCTCTACCTGAGGGTGGACTCCTCCACCTTGTTTCACACACCAGGCCTGAATGAGAAATTGCCAAGTGTTAATTAGCACCAACTGAACCACTGTAGTGAGACAGACTCAAATGAATAAAATGTCACAAGCAAACAAACACCAATTCAACAGTATATTTCTATATAGAGCATGGGTGTCCCCCTGACAGGCTGTCAATGAAACAGCCTGCCCTTATCGTACGGCACTAAACTAGGTCACCTCATGCAGAGCTGAGACGGGCTCACTCTAACCACAAAAACACACTTCCTTTACTCTAAGTTGTTTTTAGACACACCCCCAAGAGAAACAGATACATAGATCATGACATTTTTTATTACTTAGATTTCTTTGCTTTTTACAACAAAACAAGCAAGTTTGTGCTTAAATGCAGTTCAAGTTGACAGGTTCACAAAAATATAAATATGTCCTTTGTATTTACATAATAGCCAATATACACATTCAAAGCTCTGCTACACTTCAGCAAGAAGTCAAGACATGTTGTCCTCTGCTGCAGTTGTCCAAGAATCCTTGTCGTATACTTGGCCAATAAAGCTGATTGTGATTCTGAGGACGGCCACGGACAAACAACACATACAAGTCTCATGGGCATATGCTTCACACACACACACACACACACACACCAGTTACAATACTGTTGTTGTTGTTGTTGTTGTTGTTGTTGTTGTTGTTGTTGTTGTTGTTGTTGTTGTTGTTGTTGTTGTTGTTGTTGTAATAATAATATCTGTGGGTCTGCTGACATTTAGAATTCTATCGCCATCAATGTGGGAGTTACCAGTTCTGCTGTAATCTGTCATAAAAAGGTCCCCCTCCCTCTTCTGTGCCAATGAGCTGGCCTGTTGCCAAGCTGGCCTGCTGACCCTTTTAAAACAGCAGAGAAGTGCCACCTGGCTGCAGCATGGTACTTTGCACAGCAAACACACATTTTTACTTTGACCTGTGTTGACCCCTCTCTGTGATGCCTCAGACTCACACCACTGATGGCTGACTGGCTTATTGAGCTTACCAAGCAGCTTCTCTCCTCTCTTTCACAGCATTTGTCTCCATGGGCTGAGGTGCGGTGCAGGATCGAGGCCAAGCATATAGGACCAGTCTTCTGTCGACCACTTTGACAAAGAGAGGAGTGAGCCAGCACAGTGAGCCAGCACCGATTCACACGTCGATATAGCTTTGAAACACCACCAGCGACACAGCACCAACAATGGGTAACACCAAGAGCGGTGCCGTGTCCAAGGAGATCCTGGAGGATCTGAAGCTCAACACCAAGTTCTCCGAGGCGGAGATCGCCCATTGGTACGACAACTTCAAGAGGCAGTGTCCAACCGGCCGCATTAGCAAAGAGGAGTTCCAGTCCATACAGCAAGTTCTTCCCAGACAGCGACGCCCAAGCGTACGCCCGGCACGTCTTCCGCTCCTTTGACACCAACGACGACGGCACGCTGGACTTCAAGGAGTACATCATCGCCCTCCACATGACGTCAACGGGGAAGACCACCAGCAAACTGGAATGGGCCTTCTCGCTGTTCGACGTGGACAAGAACGGATACATCACCAAGTCAGAGGTCAAGGAAATCTGCGCGGTGAGTTATGATGTATAGTGGTAAATAAGAAAGCTGTTAGGTCTCTCTCACAAATATAACGGTGGATAAACTGAGTTCAAGTGTGTCTAGCTTCCTTTATATCCATAAGGAATGGGATGGGTTGATGAACTGGTACATTTACAAGGGTGGGTTAGATGATTTTGATGGGAGTATGGAGGAGGAAGGCATCATGGCAAAGTTGGTGAAAGTGATGGATGGATGACTGATGGATGGATGACTGATGGATGAATGGATGAAAGAGCAACACAACAAATTGTGAAGGAAGGAAATTAACAATTGAAGGCATAAGAGAGCTTTGGACTGGGGATGGGAAACTTAAGAGGAGATAATACAACAGGAGATTAGATCTGAGTGTCTAATGAGGAACATAAAATATGGTGTCACTACAAGACCAAAATGATATATATGAATATATTATTATTGCTTTTATTAGTACAGTAGGCTATTATACAGTTTTGCAGAAAGTGTAGTATGATGGAGTACTGACCACTAAAAAGTAATGTTTCTTCTTCTCCACTGTGCAGTTTGACAAAAAATAAACCTCTGTCTTCTGATCACTGTCTGGAAGGTTTGATTTGAGTTAGAGTATGGCCCCACTTGTGAAGAGATCCAGTATTAACAAGGGCAGAAGGACGGGTTAAGAATAGTGTCCTCTGCATGTTGATTACAGGACCTGTTTATGACCTTTTATTGGCTATTGGACTATTTTAAAAATACATTGATGGATATTCCTTGACACTTTTAAGCTGCATGTTTCTAAAATGTTTACTCCCCATATAACACATTTAACAGCTAGCTACGATAAATCACGATAACCCGACTTTATATAAAACTATATATATATAACAGATTAACATGTTTTTTTCTTTATTTGGGGTATGGAAGTACCCCCCCCCCCCCGGTACTTTCTCAAACTGAGTTTACTTGATTGCTTTCTGAAATGTGGTTTCAATCTGATATTGTTCCAAGCAGTCATATGTTCATAATTTGAGTTCAAATTACAAAGTAGTAGAACCTCACGAAACTGAACAGATAACTACTGCCCAAGTGGTGTTTCATATGTCCAACATAATAGACAGTGCATGTTATTGTATGTATTCAAAAACAACCCCACTTCCTGGCTGCTTTGAACGCTTCACTTTCCCATAGGTCTATTTATAGCCATGTTTCAATGTAAAAGATTAGTGGTCATATAATGGCAGAACAAAAGCAGGCAGGAACAGCTGGTCAGTTAATCCAGGCCATCATAACAGCGTCCTGTTGTTTTTGTTGATAGACACATTATCAGCTTATGGATGGGTTAAAAATGTGCAGATTATATGAGGACCGGGTTAACCAAATGTTCTGCTCTCTTTGCAGTCATGTAGGCCAGGGCTTTTCAAAGTCTGAGACTGTGGGCCTCCCCCAAGGCTTGGAAAGAGGAGTCCCCCTCGTTCAATTCCTGGATGCCTATGGGATCATGATATGTTATTTGATCCCATAATTGAGCCAAGATAGCCTGATATTGCTGTTTGACATACATCATACTACACCAAATACATTATGAAATACATACATCATACTACACCAAATACATTATGAAATACATACATCATACTACACCAAATAAATTATGAAATACATACATCATACTACACCAAATACATTATGAAATACATACATCATACTACACCAAATACATTATGAAATACATACATCATACTACACCAAATACATTATGAAATACATACATCATACTACACCAAATACATTATGAAATACATACATCATACTACACCAAATACATTATGAAATACATACATCATACTACACCAAATACATTAAGACATACATCATACTACACCAAATACATTAAGACATACATCATACTACACCAAATACATTAAGACATACATCATACTACACCAAATACATTAAGACATACATCATACTACACCAAATACATTAAGACATACATCATTCTACACCAAATACATTAAGACATACATCATACTACACCAAATACATTAAGACATACATCATACTACACCAAATACATATACATACATCATACTACACCAAATACAAATAGTCTGTCTGAAGGCATGTAGCCTATTTGTTTCTGACGGGGAAAGTGGGAAAAACCGTAAAATCCCCCAAAAAGTACTGTATCTCTGAACTACTACCAAATCACACATTTAGGCTATTCTATGTGATCTCGTTTTGATACCTAATAATAACTAATGTAATAACTAATTATAAACTAGTCATATTTTTTCACTTGCATTCACTGAGCCTCCCCTGAAACTGTTTGGAGCCCCACTCCTGGGGAGGCCCGGCTCCCACTTTGAAAATCTCTGATTCAGTAACCTCGTGTCACCAGGCTCTTCCTGAGAAGAGAGCCTGGCACCCATCATTTGTGAATTACACCTCTTTCCTCTTTCCGCCCTAGACGGCAGAACGCGGGATGTAAACCAGATACGTGCCACATGTGTATCGTTCCCCCGTTGAAACGCCAATTTGAGTTGTGTAGGATAACTATAACAATGTTTTGTTTTATGTACTACATACTTAACTTTTTAGTCACCTCGTGTTATCAGGCTCTATAGCTAGCTAACGTTAGCTACAGGGAATATTTTGCTGGCGCACATGTATCCGGTAACCGGATTCTGGTTCCTGCCATTGCGCTTTGGTCATGCCCCCATGCAGGTCCCAAACAGCTCCAGACTACTGATTTAATAGGCTGGAGTTTGTATTAGTTTACTGTAGGCTGTCATGACCAGACAACCTGATCTCCTAAACAATTGTGAAATAGCAACGTCGGTCCACAGCACAAAACATTGTAGTTTAACTTCTGCCAGTAGCCTATACCCATCTCACCCCTACACCTTTACTTGTCAGCTCAGCAGTCTATTAATTCCCTACCTGGAGGGTCACCTGACCTCTAGCGGCCAAACAAACGTTACCTTATAACAATTTTAAAGACGAAACGTCTTTGGGCTCAATGTGCTGTCTCAACCAATGTTACTATAGGTTGAGGCCACATCTCGTCATAGACGCTGGTTTAGCTGGCTCAGCCTGGCTGGGGGCGTGGTCAGGGTGGGGTAAAAACCCCCATTCTATCCATTCAGTAAAGTTAGAATTTAGCTGATACCCACCCCAGGCAGACACGATCGGGGATTTAACCACCGCAGTAAACGCACATCTGAGCAGACGTCTTGTGTTCTGCTCTAGAACCCCCAAACCTGTAGTTTAGATATATGGGCGGTTTTACCCCACTCGCGCGCCAGCCGTTTAACATTTTGTGGGCATTCCCAGACATGCGGACTGTCTCTATGTCACAACTCTGTGAGACTGGGTTGGACCAGGGGCTGACGAAAGAGGAAACGAAGTGGCATCAACCTTGTTCGCATCCTTCATGGAGATTAGAGGTCAAATGTCACAGAGGTAGCCTATTTTCTTTTTTCTTCTCATTATCACATTGTTATGGGATATGTCAAATCACACTATAACCTCAATCTAAACCTAATATGTTTCAATTAATATTAAAAAGTAAATATGTTGTAGATACATATATATATATTTTTTCTTTTCTTCTCTAAGAGGTTATCCTATGTTACTCTAGGGGAGTGAGCGGTGAGTGACCGTGTATAGCCAGCTTCCCCAGTGTCAGGTGGCCTGTGTGTTATGGGAGGGGACATTGCTTTAAGTCAATGTAATGGGTTTTTTTGGGTGGGGACCTGTGTGTTTTTGTTTTGTTTGTTTATTGGGGTTGTGGGCGGCATGGGAATTGACTTTTTTATTTTGTGGCCTTTATTTCTTTTTGGGGAAAAATTTATCTTAGCTTGTATTGGTAACATTATATGTGGGAGAATGTGTTATCTACTGTTTACGTGGGCTTACATATTTTATTTGATGGCCTCAGCCACTCTTTGGCTGAGATTTGATGCGTTTTACACTGACCTGCAGTCAATAATACTGTTCCCATTATGACTACACTACAGTTTGCTAGTTTCAATACTAATGGGCTCAATAGACCAGTCAAGCGTACTGCTTGCCTGGACTTCTTACGTAGACATCAGGTAGATGTAGCATTCATACAGGAATCTCATTTGAGAAATAGCGATGTTCCCCGTTTTACTAACAGAAACTATTATGTGGCTGCCTCCAGCTCTTTTACATCTAAAACTAGAGGTTATTTAGTGGTGTTAAGACGCTCTTTGTCACTAACTATTTTGGAAAGTTATGGGGACGGAGATGGCCGTGTCTCCTACATTAAAACAATTATTGCTGGGAGAAAGGTGGCATTCATATCTGTTTATGCTCCAAATGACTTTGATCCCAATTTCTTTACACATCTAACAGACCTTTTATCTAATATGCAGGAGTTTTCCTTAATATTGGGGGCTGATATGAATGCCACTGTTAACCCCATTCTTGATCGTTCAAGCTATCTGAGTCAGCTCTCTCAGAGTCCTTCTTCAACCACTTTGAATAAACTTATCACAGACTTCAGCCTTATGGATACATTTCGTGTTATTAACCCTTCAGTAACTCAATACAGTTTCTATTCACATAGGCATAGGACTTACTCACGCATTGATTATATATTTGCTTCTGCCTCATTGATATCCGAAATTCACAGTGCAGTAATATTACCCACTCCTCTCTCTGACCACAGTATTGTGTTGTCCAAAATTACCCTCAGAAATACACCTAAAAAAGCGAATCGGTGGCGTTTTAACACGTTACTGCTGAGCAATGGTAAATTTTGTGAATTTTTTAAGAAAGAACTAGGTGAATTTGTCTCTATAAACATGGGTTCTGTTGATGACCCTTGTATGTTTTGGGGGGCCCTGAAGGGCTGTATACGAAATACTGCAATATCTTTCTCATCTCATCAGAGTAAAAACAGGTTAGGTAAAATAAATGAACTGGAGGCTAAATTGACTGAATTAGAGCATAAACAACAGGTCTCTTTTTCTGATAATGTAAAAGTAACCATTGATGCAATACGCTGTGAGTTGAACTCTTTGCTGAGACAGAGAGCTGAATTCTTAATACTAAGGACTAGGAGGAATTACTATTTCAACGGTCCAAGGCCTAGCCATTTACTTGCTTTGAGGTTAAGACAAAATGAAAAGTTTTCAAATATCACATCGATTAGTTCTTCAAGCGGTTTATTAACAGATCCTAAGGAAATTAATACAGAATTTAGAAATTTTTACTCTGACCTCTATTCTTCAGAAATAAATTTGGACATTGAAAAGAATAAGACATTTATGGACGGGCTAAATCTCCCCTCTTTAGCTCAGGAAGATGCAGACCGTTTGGGGGCCCCTATTACATTAAGTGAACTCAAAGACGCCATCTTTAGTATGAAAAGAGGGAAATCCCCTCTTTTGGGATGAACTTGGACAACATATGCTGGATATGATTCTAGCTGCAATTGAAAATGGTTCTTTTCTTGGTGATGTGAACATGGCTTTACTTGTTGTCCTGCCTAAGCCTAATAAGGATCCCACTTCATGTAGCAGTTACAGGCCTTTGAGTATCTTATGTGCAGAAGTAAAGGCGTTTGCCAAAGTTTTGGCCACTAGGATTGGAACACATATGACCAAACTTGTTCATCATGACCAAACTGGTTTTATAAAGTCCCGTTTGGCGGGAGACAACATTCGTAGACTACTACATGTAGTACACTTCTCAAGAGATATTAAAACCCCCTGTGCAGTATTGTCACTCGATGCTGAAAAAGCTTTTGATCGGCTCGAGTGGCAATACCTATGGGAGGTTCTTGAGAAGATGGGTTTTGGCCACGGTTTCATTGAGTTGCTTAAGGTGCTTTATGCTAATCCTTCAGCCTTGGTGACAGCAAATAACATCTTATCTTCTCCCCTTTCCATCTCTAGAGGGGCCCGTCAGGGATGTCCTCTCTCCCCTCTTTTATTTTCTTTAGCCTTAGAACCCTTAGCCCAACGTATAAGACAACATCCCCTTATTAAGCCCATCACTTTTTGTAATACACACCACTCTTTGTCCTTATTTGCAGATGACATACTATTGTATGTCGATGACGCCTCCTCCTCAATTCCTCATATTTTGAATGTCCTTGCTCAATTTAGCGCTCTCTCTGGATACAAGATTAATTGGACCAAATCCCAGTTAATGCCTCTTAATCCATCTTTAGACCCGTCTACACTCCCTTCTCATATTCCAGTAGTTAAATCTTTTAAATACCTAGGCATTGATATCCATTCCAATTTACAATCTATCTCTATGAAAAACTTCCAAAATATTTTTAGTCGAATAGAGGAAGATTTGAATAGATGGACAAAATTACCTAACTCTTTGTCAGCTCGAGTCTCCATAATCAAAATGGATGTTCTCCCCAGAGTTAATTTTTTTTCTAATATGTTACCCCTCCCTCCCCCAAATGGTTATTGGGATAAATTAAACAAATTAGTTTCAAATTTTATATGGGCTGGTAAACGACCACGCATTAAGCTGTCCATATTGCAGAGGAAGAAGGATGATGGCGGTTTGGCTGTCCCAAATTTCAAATTATATTTTTGGTCATATGTGCTCCGTCCTGTGTCAACATGGCTGGATCCTAATGCGCAGGTCTCATGGAGACCAATAGAAGAGAATTTAGCCTGCCCCCATCGGTTACAGGACCTTGTTTATTCATCTTTGCCTACTAGACTGGTTAAACGTCAGCTTGGTCCAATTATGTCATTCTTACTGTCAACATGGCGGTTAGTGGAAAAGTATACTCATACTGCTTTAAAATGGCACACTCATAGCCCCATATTTAATAACTTTAACCTTACTACAGGAGGCGCCCCCTTTCAGTCTTCACAATGGTCTACAAAAGGTGTTGTTACTTTGTCAGATATTTGGGACGATAGAGGAATGAGATCATTTGATGATTTGTGTTCCGGGTATAATATCTCTAGAAACTCTTTTTTTCTGTATCTTAGACTTAGACTAGCAATGCGGACTTATGGAGTCCCATGGGGTGTTGCTTTATCAACCCATATACTCCAATCTCTGATGAATGTGGGAGCTCGAACCAGTGGTTTGGTAGCAAGGCTATATTTACTCTTAAATTCCATCTGTGAACCTCTGGCAGTCCATCAAGTCTGGAATAGAGATCTTGGATGTTCAAATGATATTTGCTGGTTAACAGTCTGGAACAACTTGGACAATACTTCAAAAAACCCAAATCATAAACTGATTCATTTTAAGTTTTTGCATCGGATGTACCTCACTCCTAGGAAGCTCCATTTGATGAAGCTTATACCTTCCCCGAACTGTGAGCTCTGTCCTAACGGGGACGTGGGGACTTTTTTGCACATGTATTGGAACTGTCCAGGGGTAGTGCGATTTTGGAGAATGGTAGCTATAACTTTATCTGACTTTCTTGATGTTGAAATACCATATTGCCCGAAGTTTCTTTTATTAAATGATACCTCTTCTTTAGATCTTTCACTTCATCAGAAGCTCACACTTTTTGTTGCCTTGACAGCGGCAAAAAAAATGTTGGCCCTACGCTGGCAGCCGCCTCATTCGCTCTCTCAGAATCACTGGCTACAGTCCTTACTGGATATTATATACTTGGAAATGTCAGTAGCAAAAATGCATAATGCCAAACAGTTAACTATCAATACATGGGTTTCTCTTGCTGAGAAAGTGAAAGATCTTTTGAATACATCTAACAGATAATAATGTACCTAATGTATATTCTAAATAATACAAGCTGTTTTTTGTTTTATTTTTCTTTCAATCTTTTAGACTTTTCTCTCCTGATCTAACAAGATAAGATGGTCAATTGTAACTGATTGCCGCCTGGGGTGGGGGGTAGGGGTTAATTTTTGTTATGTGTTTGTGTTTCTGTTATCTGTATTGTCTGTTGTCATGTCACAAAAATAAAATAAAAAATTGATAACAAAAAAAAAATGTCACAGAGGTCAAATGTCAGAAGATTCCTGATGAAGTGTTATGAAAGTATCTGTGTGTCTTCTTCTGTCCTCCTAACAGGCCATTTTTAAGCTGATGCCTAAAGATGAACGGAGTGAGCTGCCTGATGATGAAGACACGGCTGAGAAGAGGGCAGATAAACTCTGGAACTTCTTTGAGAAAGGAGAGACTGGTGAGTTGAGACAGGATGGACTGTCAGCTTGGAGTTGGAAATACAAACATTTCTCAGAGCTGGTCTGGAGGCAGAGCTGGTCTGGGGGCAGAGCTGGTCTGGGGGCAGAGCTGGTCTGGAGGCAGAGCTGGTCTGGGGGCAGAGCTGGTTTGGAGTCAGAGCTGGTCTGGGGGCAGAGCTGGTCTGAAGGCAGAGCTGGTCTGGGGGCAGAGCTGGTCTGGAGGCAGAGCTGGTCTGGGGGCAGAGCTGGTTTGGAGTCAGAGCTGGTCTGGGGGCAGAGCTGGTCTGGGGGCAGAGCTGGTCTGAAGGCAGAGCTGGTCTGGAGGCAGAGCTGGTCTGGGGGCAGAGCTGGTTTGGAGTCAGAGCTGGTCTGGGGGCAGAGCTGGTCTGGGGGCAGAGCTGGTCTGAAGGCAGAGCTGGTCTGGAGGCAGAGCTGGTCTGGGGGCAGAGCTGGTTTGGAGTCAGAGCTGGTCTGGAGGCAGAAATAATATCACGGGTTAAGTGAAACCATGTGCCTTTTTGCAG